>NC_055988.1:177672485-177988438 GCF_018446385.1 Zingiber officinale | reverse complement strand
GGGGTTGGAAAGTCGAAGAATGCTCATTTCTGCTTCTGCTGTTGCAACTCTCTTCTTCTTCTTCTGCTTCCATGGCTTCTGCTATGCTCTCAACTGTAATGTTTCTCCTCTTCGATCTTTTAATTATGTATATGATTAAGCCATGTTAACTTTCGTAATTAATTAATTAGTTGTTAATATATGCATGGTTTAATTTGGTTTAATTCTGTGAACAGCGCCACCGTATGGCTTCGTGAAGAATGCGACACATGCGCCACGGGTCTCATACCACGACTACATCATCGTCGGCGGCGGGACAGCCGGCTGCCCCTTGGCCGCCACCCTCTCGGAGAGGTTCGACGTGCTGCTGCTGGAAAGAGGCGGTTCGCCCTACGGGAATCCCAACATTTCCAACCTCGCCTCTCAAACCAACAACCTCGCCTACATCACCCCGACCTCGCCGGCGCAGAGTTTCGTCTCCGAGGATGGCGTCATCATGAGACGAGCTCGCTGCCTCGGTGGCGGCACCTGCATCAACGCCGGGTTCTACTCGCGCGCCAGCCGCCAGGAGGTGATGGACATGGGATTGAACCCGAAGCTGGTCGACCAGTCGTTCCGGTGGGTGGAGCGAGAGGTGGTTTTCCGGCCTCATCTGACGGGCTGGACTTCGGCCTTGAGAGCAGGGCTTCTGGAGGCCGGAGTCACCCCTGATAACGGCTTCACCTATGATCACTTGGAGGGCACCAAGGTCGGAGGGACCATTTTCGACCCGGCCGGCCATCGCCACACCGCCGCCGATCTCCTCAAGTACGCCGACCCAGCCAGGATCACCGTTCTCGTGCGCGCCACGGCGCAGAGGATCTTGTTCAGGAACGTTACTGCCGGCGGCCACCGTAAGAAGCAGCCGCAGGCGTACGGCGTGGTGTACAAGGACTTAGACGGCAACATCCACGAGGCCCGCCTAAAGCAGGGCTCAATCTCTGCAGGGGAAATCATAGTGTCAGCCGGCGCCCTCGGCAGCCCGCAGTTACTCATGCTGAGCGGCGTGGGCCCGGCGGACCACCTCCGGTCTTTGGGCGTCGAGGTGGTCCTGGACCAGCCGATGGTCGGCCAGGGCATCGCCGACAACCCGATGAACGTCTTGGTGGTGCCTTCGCCGGAGCCACTGAGTCCCACTTCGCTTCAAGTTGTGGGAATCCGGCCGGGCTACTACATAGAGTCTTTGACGGGGTTCAGCTTCGGAGTTGGCAATTCGTCATCCCATACCGGCGTAATAGTTGAGAAATTGGCAAAGCCTCTGTCCCGAGGATATCTTCGTCTCAAGAATGTGGACCCAGAGGACAATCCATCAGTGACCTACAACTACTTCACGGAGCCTGAGGATGTCAGAACATGCGTGGAGGCAATGCAGACGATCATGAGAACGGTGGATACAGAAGCGTTTTCCGAATTCAGATACCCGAATCAAACGGTGGAGTACTTGCAGAATCTCACTGCAAGCTTAGTCGTCAATAACAGAGCAAGAAGTCCGCAGGACGGCACTTCGCTGGAGCAATACTGCAAGGACCTGGTGAACACCATCTATCATTTCCACGGCGGCTGTGAAGTAGGGAAGGTGGTCGACCATGACTACAGAGTGATCGGCGTCGACGGGCTCAGGGTCATCGATGGATCCACCTTCAGTTTCTCCCCAGGAACCAATCCTCAAGCTACTCTCATGATGTTGGGCAGGTACCTACGTAATAATCAATAATTTCAGTACTGATGCATGATAAAATTATACTATACTATACTCTGGCATCTAATCTAATTTTTATTTTTATAATGATTTTTGTAGGTACATGGGACTTCTTATAAGAAAAGGCGGCAAGTGATCATGATTGATCTTAATTATTTTTGCTGATATAAAAAATTGCATGCGCAGCTAGCCGATTCTTTATTTATATATTTTCACAATAAATTAATGTGCTATGATCTATATATGTTTATGTACTATTACTAAGATAAAACAAATAATGGAGATCGTGAAATTTTATTTATATGCTTGTGTGCGATTCTTTATTTATATATTTGCATCATTTACAAATCATTAATGGAGACCGTGAAATTTTATTTAAAATCTCTCTCCCACTTAGTTATTTAAGGTGAGGAATTTTAACTATGCAAGCATTCATCACACACATCATAGTAAATAAAAGTAATAAATATGGAAATTAATTTTCCAACTATTATGACATTTTCCATCACTGTCTTTTGCGTGTCGCCAGCCCTAGGGTTCATGTCGTCGGGTTCATCGAGCTTCCTTTTCCGCTGTGCCTCTGGTCCTCCAATATCACCACACCTCTCAAGGATACGATCCGCGACAAAAATAATTTTTTTTTTACATATGTCGATCATATATTCCACAAGGAAATGTACATAAAATCTAGGTCGAAACAAAATGTAAAAATCCTAGGGCTAATACAGCTCCTGCTGTATTAGTTAAATATAATCATGCATACACAATAAAATGTCCTTAACATGTCCAAGGGTCAAATCACACACAATAACTATAAGTCATAATAAGTGTAGTCTGCAACCACAGAGTTAGTATATCATATTATTATCCTGTCTAAATTATGCATGACATGTGCATAATTAAACTGAAAACCAAACATACAGAGGAAACCCTAGCTCTGATACCAATTGTTGGTTGCTACTCAGAATATCGTATCGGTTCCATTGCACAAAAAATTTTGTACAAGTGTCGAACCTTTCCTAACAACCTATTGTGTTCTTTAGAAATTAAACTTGGAATCGCAAATAGAACTTAACATTATTGATTCTAAATTTAACTTATCTGTTCTTAGAGATTTAGACTTGGATTGTAGACGATTCTTAACATTATTAATCCAAGTCCACCCATGTTACAAAGTCAATTAAATATTTATTTCTAAAATTAGCTTCCAGTACTGCGTTCCGAGGCACTAGGCCTTCTTGGGTATGGGATCATCCACCACCGACTAGACAAAGTCTTTTAAAGAAATTCAATATTTAATCTCCCTATAATAACTCTAGGGTTAACCACTAAGAACAATCGAATCACAAGATCGAAAAAGAAAAGAAACACAAATCGAAACACAAATTTGAAACCTAGAATCGCTAGTCTCTTATGTTTAGAATTCATACAAAGAAAACTAGTATGATGCGGAAAAAAATTACTAGTTATACCTTTCTCTGTAAGCAACAACCTCTTGATCTTCTATCATATTCCTCTCCTTATCTCGGATGTTGTGTGGGCAATGATCTACCGAGATGAGAACCACCAAACCTCCTTCCTCTTTTGCAAGTTTTGGCCACCAAAACTCCTCCAAGGATGTAGAGGTTCGGCCACCACCACCAAGCTCCAATGGATGCTAGAGCAAAGCCTCCTTTCTCTCCTTCTTCTCCAAGCTAGAATCGGCCGCCAATGCCTCCTCTAGGATTAATGCCGCCGGCCACCAATGGAAGAAGAAAAGGGGAAGAGAATAGGATGAGGGCCGGCCACCACCAAGGAAGAGAGGAGAAGAATAGAAGAGAGTTGTGTCTCATGAATGCACCCCTACCCTCTCTTTTATATCCTTGGTCATGACAAATAAGGAAATTTAATTATAATTAAAATTTCCTTATCTTCCTTGTCATTGAATTAAAAGGAATTTTTAATTAAAATATCCTTTCAATTCATGCTATGGCCGACCACATCAACAAGCTCCATATAAGGCAAGTTTTAAACACAAAATTAAAACTTCCTTATTTGTTTTCGGAAATTTTTAAAATAAAAAATTCTCTTTTAAATTTTCCTTCATGGTTGGTTATAAAAGGAAATTTTATAAATTAAAATTTCTCCTTTAAAACATGTGGATGATTTACAAAAAAAGAAACTTTTTGCCAAAATTAAAATCTTCCTTTTAACTACAAATAAGAAAAGATTTTAAACTTTTCTCTTAATCTTTTGTAGAGAACTATAAAAGGAAATATTTAAATTTTAAACTCTCTTTTAAAATCATGACTTCCACATAAGAAAAGATTTTAAATAAAATCCCTTTTATTTTTATATGGCTGGCCACACCAAGCTTGGGCTCAAGCTTGGGTTGTCCACTAACTTGCACCCCTTAGCCTTGATTTGGCCGACCCTAGCTTGGGCTCCAAGTAGACCTGACCACGGTTCGGAATCGACGGTTCGACGGTTCGGAACCGCCGGTTCGACGGTTCCAGGCAGGTCGACCCTTAACCTTAACCGCCCAAGACGGTTACGGTTCACGGTTCAGAACCGCCGGTTCACGGTTCGGTTCACGGTTCGTCACGGTTCGTCACGGTTCAAGATTAATATGTTAAAAAAATTAAAAATTAAAAATTAAACATTAAACATTAAAAATTAGAAATTAAAATTTATTAAACAAAGGGCTTGCACTTATTTAAGTTGCCTACGTATCCCTTTAGGGGAATCAAAGCCCACGTAGTTCTTTTACATTTTTTATCCTTTTACATTTTCATTCACTTCCATTTCCTGTTCCTGTTGTTCCTTCAGTATCAAAATCTTCAACTTCGTCATCTGAAAGTTGCATTCCTTGGATTCTTTTCTCCGCTCTGGTCCAATCGTCCAGTAATGCTTGGGCTTCCAAGGAGTCGGGAGACAAAGTTGATCGTCGTTCATCTAATATGTTGCCGCCGGCACTGAACGTCTGCTCCACAGCAACAGTTGACACTGGACAAGCTAAAATTTCTTTTGCGATCACGGAGAGAACGGGAAAGCTTTGAGCCTTCTGTGACCACCACTTTAAGATATCGAAGTTTTCGCTATCTGCTTCATTAAAATCAAAAGAAGTCGTAAAATAATTCTCAAGTTCCTGTGTGGAACTTGAGGATCCTCGTGGACGTTTTGTCTGTTCTTTTAATAAGAGTTGTGCTTTTGTAAGTTTTAAATTACTACTAGTAGTTTGTTGAATTTCAGAAATATTAATTTGTGTTCCATATTTTGCATAATATTGATTATAAATATCATATAAATAAATTCTAACATTATATATAATATTAACTGGATCAGGGGAAGAAGAATCTTTAATTGGAATTAAAGCATTATAATATAAAGTTAACATTTCTTGTAAAACTTCTAATTTAAATCTAGGATCTAAAGCAAATGCAATTAAATAAATTTCAAAAATTAAATAAAAATATTTTTCCCATTTAGTTTTCATAGCTAAGATGCAAGGAGATAAAGATTCATTATTAATATGTTCATTTAAAACTAATACTATATTAGAAAAATTTTCTAAAACTAATTGAGCAGTGGGATAATAAACACCGGAAAGTTGTTCGGTTGCATCATTAAATACTTTTAAAATTTCACAAATACTACTACAAATATTCCATTGTTGTGAAAATAAATATATATTAGTATTAGTGTTTTGTGCAAAAAATGAACATAATAATTCTTTATATTGAAATGAATCTTGTAATAATTGGTATGTTGAATTCCAACGTGTTAGTACATCACGTGGAAATTTTTTAAGTCTCATTCCATTAATTTTACAAAACCTACCCTATTGTTTCATTATAGATGGATGAGACCATAAATAAGAAATTGCAATTCTAATTGGTTTAATATAACTTTCTAAAATTTTTAAACCATCTTGAACACATAAATTTAAAACATGGCATACACAACGAATATGAAAAAATAAACCTCCAATAATAGGTTGACAAACAAATTTTAGATCATCTATACAAGCGGTATTAGAACTAGCATTATCTAATGATATTGAAAATATTTTATGAGTTAAACCATATTCTTCTAAAATTAAACATAATAATTGTGTGATATTATAAGCATTATGTGATTCATCAAAAACTCTATAAGCTAATAATCTTTTTTGGAGGTTCCAAGAGTTATCGATCCAATGGCAAGTCACACCCATATACGAATGTGTTTGCTAATGATCACTCCAAATATCGGAACATAAAAAACTTTATTATCTAATTTACTAAATTCATCAATTAAATTCTTTTTTCCTTGTTTTACTAATTTTTTAATTGTATGAGTAAGTGTAGTCCTAGGAACACGTTTAGCACATGGATTAAGAGATTCTTTACAAAAATCTTCAAATGTGCATTTAGATCCAAAACTAAAAGAAAGATGTTCTACGGAAACAAATTTAGCTAATGATTCTCTTAATTTATTATCCGAATATAAAAATAAACCGGAATCGGTACTACCGCTAGTTGAAGAAAATCTTGATAATTGTGTTTGAGAACGGTCGAGTCCATATTCCGTCGGGTGCTGTCGTTTCAACGACCCATAGCCGCCGCCGGCTTGGAATTTGTAGGAAGCATTGCAGTGCTTACATTTTGCACGCATTTCTCCCGACGGAAGAGTGACCTTCTCAAAATGTTTAGTAAAAATAGAAGACTTTAGAGGAGGAAGTTCCCGAACCTTAGAAGTAATTGCATCGGTACTTCCTTGTGTTTCGGGTGTCGGATTCGGAAGATACTCGATCTCATCATCGGTAGATTGAATGTTGGGGTCCTCCTCCCGCGGATTCATTATTTGCTTTCCCTTCCGAGCTCGAGATGATGCACCTCCGCGGCCTCCTTCCATTGTAATTGAAAACGAAAGCGCGTAGAGATTAGAGAATACGAAAATGAGATTAAGAGTAGAGAAGATGTGTGTGAAAAATGATAAAATGAGCTCTCTATTTATAGAGTTTTGATGGTAACGGACACTAAATCATAGCCATTGATCAAAAAAACGGTCAAATGATCCTAACCGTTGAAAAAAAATACTTAAAAAACCCTCCCAATAGCTACGAACCGCCGGTTAACCGGCGGTTCCAACGGCTATGAACCGCCGGTTAACCGGCGGTTCAAGCCGTTTTAAAAGAAAAAAAGCCGGGCCGGTTCCGGTTCGACCCGGCGAACCGGGTCAACGGGCAACCGGCCCGTTGACCCGGTTACGGGCCCGGGCCGGGTCCGGGCCAGACCCGGCCCGGGGTCGGGTCTAGCTCCAAGCTAGCTTGGCCGGCCACCTTAAGGTGGGTAAGAAAGTGGGTAAAGATGGGTATAATACTTTATAAATAAGAGGCTACGATAGGGACCAAGAGGAGGAATTGGTTTTTGTCTCCGGATGAAATTAAACTTCCCGTGTTCACCCTGAACACCCAACTTAATTTCATCAATAATAATTCATACCACTAAAGAATTATTATTGAACTACCGCATCAATCCCAAATTACATTTTGGGCTCCTTCTTATCATGAGTGTGTTAATCTCCCTATGTTTAAGATTTCGAATGTCCATTAATTAAATGAGTTACTGACAACTCACTTAATTAATATCTAGCTCCAAGCGTAGTACCACTCAACCTTATTATCATGTCGGACTAAGTCCATTTGCAGGATTTATATGACAATCCTTATGAGCTCCTCTTGGGGATATTATTAACCTAGATCACTAGGACACAATTTCCTTCTATAATCAACAACACACACTATAATTAATATTATTTCTCAACTTATCGGGTCTTTTGATTTATCGAACTAAATCTCATCCATCGATAAGTTAAAGAAATATATATTAAATATATGTGCTTGTTATTATATTAGGATTAAGAGCACACACTTCCATAATAACTGAGGTCTTGTTCTTTTATTCATTTAGTATAAAAAAAAATTACCTCAAATGGTCCTGCTCAATACACTCTAAGTGTACTAGTGTAATTATATAGTTAAGATAAACTAATACCTAATTACACTACGACCATTTCGATAGTTTGTTCCTATCCATCTCGATCATGAGCCACTGTTTATAATTTATAAGGAATTGATAACATAATCTTCTGTGTGTGACACCACACACCATGTTATTTACAATATAAATTAATTGAACAACTACACTTAGCATATAAATATAGACATTTGACCAATGTGATTCTTTATTTCAAAAATAAATGTTTACAAAAAGCTAGGCTTTTAGTATACTCTGTAACAATGGCGAGTCGGCATCGACTTCTGCGACCTAAATAAGGCATGCCCAAAGGATTTCTACCCTTTTCCGTAGATCAACCAGATGGTGGATTCCACCGTAGGATGCGAGCTGATCTGCATGTTCGATGTCTATTAGGGCTATCATCAAGTGCCACTGGTCCGCGAAGATTAAGAAAATGTCAGCTTTATTATAGCCAATGGAACGTACTGTTACAATGTCATGCCATTCAAACTGAAGAACGATGGAGCTACTTATCAAAGGCTGATGAATAAGGTGTTCTGACTGCAGATCGGCCGTAACATGGAGGTATACGTTGACGACATATTGATCAAATCCCTCCGAGCTGCTGACATATGTGTAGATATCAAGGTGACCTGCCAGACACTCAGAACATACGGAATTAAGCTAAATCCGAACAAGTGTCTGTTTGACGCAAGAAGCGGATGTTTCCTGGGCTACATCATCACCTAGTGAGGCATAGAGGTGAACCCCCAGCAAAGTGAAAGCATTACAAGACTTGTCGCTGCCTAGAAATTTGAAGGAAGCTCAGCGTCTCACGATCGGATAACAGCGTTGTCCAGGTTCATCTCCAAATCTTTCGACCGAAGCCTACCATTCTTCAAGATACTACGTTGAGCTACCAAATTTCAATGGGACGAGGAGAGTGACCATGTGTTCGAAGAACTTAAGGAATATCTCAATTCATTGCCCGTACTTGCTAAGCCGATTGTCGGCGAACCACTCTGAATTTACCTGTCCTTGACCGAGCATATGGTCGACTCAACGCTAGTTAGGCAGAACAGCGAGGAATAACCGGTGTATTTCTTAAGTCATATATTGAAAGACGTTGAATCCCGCTACATCGGTTTCGAGAAGCTGGCTTATGCTTTAGTACTCGCTGCTCGGAGGCTCTATCCTTACTTCCTCGCACATTCCATCATCATAATGACTAATAGTCCCTTGGGAAGAGTCATCCTCAATCCAGAGGCCTCCGGATGACTAATCAAATGGACGACCGAGCTCAGCGAGTTCGACATCCAGTATCAGCCTCGAACGACCATCAAAGCGCAGTCCTTAGCAGACTTCGTTACTGAGGTATAAAATCCTGAGCCATAAGTCGTTTGGAAGATATACGTGGATGGTTCGTCTACTCGGCGGGGGAGTGGGATCAACATATTACTCATCTCCACCCAAGAAGAGCGGATGCAGTTGTCCGTTCGGTTAGACTACAAGGCAACAAACAATGAAGTCGAGTACGAGGCGCTAATAGTCGTCCTACAAGACGCCCCGCACGTCGAAGCAATCAAGGTCCTCATTCACTCGGACTCTCAGGTGGCCACTCAGTAGCTGACCGGGGCGTTCAAGATAAGTAACACGTGACTCAAGTTCTACGCCAAAGCCTTCGAAAAATTGAAAGTCAACTTTCAGGAGGTTGTCATATAGAAGATCCCTCGATCGGAGAACCAAGCTGCAGACGAACTGGCTAAACTAGCGAGTTCTTTATCGCCGATCGTCCTATCACAGCCGATTGAGCATATATCTCTAGTGGCTCATATTGACCGGATGAAGGGGCTTGCCTTCCCAAATGATTGGAGGACAGCGTTGACGGAGTTTTTGTGGTCGGGAGCTACACCGTCCGATTAGGAGGAGGTTCGCTTATTGAGGCAAAGGGTTGGTCGGTTCACCCTGATCGGGGATCAACTTTACAAGAAGGCCTTCTCCAGGCCTCTACTTAAATGCGTTGGATTGGAAAACGCTGACTACATACTACGAGAGGTACACCAAGACTCCTGTGGAGGACACCAGGGTGGCCGCTCATTGGCAAGGAAGATTCTACTGGCTGGATACTTCTGGCCAACCCTCCAGGAGGATGTCGCTTGGACGGTGGCTACCTGTCTGTCTTGCCAGAAATATCATAGCCTCTCGCATCGACCAACCGAGGAGATAAAGGTGTCCACAGTCTCTTTCCCAATCGACCAGTGGGGTATGGACATTGTTGGGTCATTCCCTATGGCGACAGGTCACCGAAAGTTCCTACTCGTCGCAGTGGATTACTTCTCTAAATGGGTCGAAGCCAAGTCGTTGACAAGAATAACCAAACAGATGGTCATGAAGTTTATCTGGTAGCACATCATTTGCCGGTTCAGCATCCCGTGCCGGCTCGTCTCAGATAAAGGAAGGCAATTCGCTGGTCAGAAACTCAGAGAATGGCACGGAAGATATGACATCCAGCAAGTCTTCACTTCAATGGCCTACCCTTAAAACAACGGGAAAGCAGAGGTTGCCAACCATGAAATTCTGTGAATCCTGCACACTCGGCTCGACCATGTGGGAGGGAATTGGGTAGATGAACTCCCCACCGTGCTATGGGCAATTCGCACGACTCCCAAAGAGGGGACCGAGGCAACTCCTTTCCACCTGGTGTATGGCGGTGAAGCGGTTGCCCCCGTCAAAGTCGGAGTAGAATCCGATCAGATACAGGGCTACAGTGGATATAATGCTGAGTAGAGACTTCTGGAACTAGACTTGGTAGATGAATCACGCGCTAAAGCCGCCATCTGGCTGATGGCATATTGTCAGAGGATGAAACAGAGCTACAATCGGAGGGTGATTCCAAGGTTATTCCAGGTCAGTGACCTGGTATGGAAGAAAGTGAAGCCAGTCGACAACGTCATCAAGTTGGAAGCCCCGTGGGCTGGACCCTTTAAGGTCGTGGAGAAGCTCCACTCAGACACCTACTACTTGGAGGGCGAGGACGGACGGCGACTAGAGCGACCGTAGAGCGTGAACCATCTTCAACATTACCGAGCGGGGTGAGAGGTGCGCAATGTAATAATCAATGTATCTTTGCATCTATGTGCTCCTTGAATGCCGGACAAAAAAAACAAGGGGATTCTGAGCTTTGCCCAGAACGGCGCACCAAATTATCGAGCGGCGATGTTAAACCCATGTCTCCATCGACGGTCAAGCGGCGACTTTAAACCGAAGTTTTCGTCAAATCATCGAGCGGCGACGTTAAACCTGTTGGGACTGAAAAGTAGCTAGAGGGGGGTGAATAGCTCGTCGCGTATTTCGTGGTTGGCGTTGCTTGTTTATTCAAAAATGTGCAGCGGAAATATACAAGAAACAAAATACAATGCTAACAAATAGATTTTACTTGGTATCCACCTCACAAGTGGTGACTAATCCAAGGATCCACACATTTACGCACCCTCCACTATGAAACATACTCCTCTACGGTAACTATAGAAGGCGGAGAAGCCTTTACAAACTCTCAATACAAGAAGAAAGGAAAGGATATGAAATACAAGCAAAAACTTACAATAAACCCTAACCCTAACTTCTCTTCTTGCTTTTGATTCGCCTCTTGACTTGGAAGAACCTCCAAGAATCTTCAAGAACTGGCGATTTGAACTTGAGAGAGAGTTGTGGAGTCGTTGGTGAAGATCGGAGATGAATCATGTAAGCACTACTGAAGGAAGTGCTCGCCTGTAGCTAAATACGACGCCAACGGTCGGATCCCGATCGATTGGATTGCTCCCAATCGATCGGGGAGGCTTTGGATCGATCAACCGATCGATCCAGAGTGCCTCTGTGCTCTTTGGAATAGCCTGGATCGATCGGCTGATCGATCTAGGGCTTATCGCACACAAACAGCAACTCCCAATCGATCCACTGATCGATTGGGACCTCTGGATCGATCCATGGATCGATCCAAAGGGGTTCTGTTCGTGGGGACTCACACGATCGATCAGCTGATCGATTGGGCATGATCCAATCGATTGGCTGATCGATCCAGATATGCTGGATCGATCGGCTGATCGATCCAGATCTGCTGGATCAATCGGTTGATCAATCCAGATATTGGTTTTTGCCCAAAAGCAAGTCCAAAACCCCCTAAACCAACATCCAGTCAACCATGACTTGTTGGTACATAAAACCTAGCATCCGATCACCCTTGACCAGCTAGGACTCTTTCACCAAATGTCTGGTCAGTCCCTTTGACCCACTTGGACTTTTCTCCTATTGCCAAGTATCCGGGCAATTCCTTCGACCTACTTAGACTTTCACCAGATGTCTGGTCAACCTTGACCCATCTGGATTTCCCCGTGTCTGGGTTCACTCACCAGGACTTCCCTTCTGCCTAGCTTCACTCACTAGGTCTTCTCATCTGTCTGGCTTCACCACCAGAACTTTCACCTAGCTTCACTCACTAGGGTTTCCTTCTGCCTGGCTTCACTCACCAGGAATTTCACCTAGCTTCACTCACTAGGATTTTCAGTCAAGTATCCAGTAAACCTTGACCTACTTGACTCTCCTTCACAATCTCCACACATGAACAATTGCACCTGCAATGTTCATGTGTTGTCTACAAGTATTGTCAAACATCGAAACCAAATCATCAAGACTCGAGCTTGACTTACTTCAAGCCCAGTCAAACAGGTCAACCTTGACTTAGGGAATATTGCACCAACAAAACTCATGTCTCTATCGACGGTCGAGCGACGACCTTAAACTCAAGTCTCTGTCAAATCGTAGAGCGGCGAAGTTTAACCCAGGTCTTCATCGACGGTCGAGCGGTGACCTTAAACCCAAGATTTTGTCAAATCGTCGAGTGGCGACATTAAACTCATTTCTCCATCGACGGTCGAGCGGTGAACTTAAACCCAAGTCTTTGTCAAATCGTCGAGCGGCAACGTTAAACCCATGCCTCTATCGACGGTCAAGCGGCGACGTTAAATCCAAGTCTTCATCAAATCATCGAGCGGCGACGTTAAACGTGAGTCATCGTAGATAGTCGGGCGACGACCTTAAACCCAAGAGAAGGTAAACCATGTTGAATTCACCAATGGTCGAGCAGTGATCTTAAACCCGCATCCTAGAAGTTACTGTCCGTAAATACAGACGATGATTATAGCCGAGTGGGAGGATCAGGGTCAGTCATACAAACAAATAAAGAAAATTATAAAAAGAAAGTATCGCAGAGCGAGCGAACATTTATTGCTCAAAAGGGGGTACCGCCGAGCGGCAAGCATACATTCAGACACTAAAAGTTTTACAGGACGCCCCTCACTCCAGATAGTCGAAAACATCATCAGGCAGCGAGTCGTTCAACTGGCTGCGGTTAATGACGCTGTCTATTAGGATGACGGGGAGGTGGTCGTTCGCCTTGAGATGATCGAGCGTCCCATCGATGGCCAATTCGAAGACCCGAACGATTCACTGGATGACCTTATCAGTGAATTTGTCAAAGCGGAGGTAAGCCTGCTTCATCGCTTCAAACTTGCCTGGCTCGTCTTCTTGATAGGTCGCCAAAGCAGTACGGGCGGCCTCCAGTGTGTTCTCGGCGGCTTTCACGTGCTCTCGAAGGGCAGCCTCCTCAGCCGAGCGGTTGTTCCGTTTGGTGACTAGGAAGTCCTCAGCTTCCTTGAGCTTCTAGGCGAGGGTCTGAGCTTCTGGGCGAGGGTCCGAGCTTCTTGGTTCTTCAGCTCCAAATCGGCGATGGCTCGGTTCTTCCTCGTCGTGGCCAGCTCAATCTTTTTGTCATAAGTGCTTACCTGCGTCTCGAGCCGACCCAACATTATTTCCTGATCAACAGACTTTTTTTGCTCGGCCTCAAGGAGCTTATTTGCCTTCTCCAGGCCGGCCTTCAACTTGGCGACCGATGACCCTTGGGAGGAGGATGCACCGCCCAAGATCTTGAGCTTCTTCAGCTCATCCTCCACAAAAGCAAGTCGTTGACACATGGCTACGCTCTTTACCCATTACTGCAAATGAACAGGAAAACGTTAGCACCGATTGGAAGCAAACCATGACTTTGTAGTGGAGTACTTACTCCAGTTGACATTTGTAGGTGGTTGTTGGCAAGTGTCCTTGGGGGCATCGTCGCCGCTCGTGCCCTGGCTTCCTCCTAAATGCCGGCGAGTGGCCCACGGATGAAGATTTAATGCTCAGGAGTGCACGGCTGGTCACTAGGCGCGAGGTAATCCTTCGTTGGTAGGCGGAGAATCGTCGTTACGGATCATCGATCGCTCGACGCCGAATGAGAAGATGCCACCGGATCAGAGGGTTCGGCTGTGGAGGCTGGAAGGATACCGGATCGCAAGATCCTCCGACAGGTCGGGGGTAGAAACGCGACCGGTTGTGCGGCTATGGTCTATGGAGACAGCTCGGCAAGGGATGATGTCCGATCAGATGAAGTGGCCTCTGTTATTTCAGGAAGGACCACCGTATACGAAGTACCGACCCGCTCGAAGGCCCGCACAACATAGGTGGTGGATCGAGAGGGTGCGGTCGTCCGGTGCCTCTTGCGCGTAGAGAGTGGCTCGCCGGAAGACCCGGAGCCTTCGGTCTGAGTGGCGGACTGTGACTCCGAGGGAAGTAGCGGCTCGACAGCCACTCTAAGGCTGGGCGTTTGGCTACCGACGCCCTCACCCACCGTAGGAGTCTCCTCGCTCTCGCCAAGCGTGCCTTCATAGGAGTTGACCGGTGTCAGGCCGCGGCTCGCTAATTCCTTTGCAACAGCTGATTCGATCTCAACGTCCTTGAGCTTTGTCAGACTGGCCACCCGTGCTTGCATCATGATTTCGGCTGTAAAAGAAAAAAAGAAATTAGTTAGACTCAAGGGAAATGAGTAAGTAGTTCCATACCTAGGTCGCTCGGGAGCCAGGTGCGGAGCGGACTCAGGCTGAAGATGTACATGACACCTTCCAACAGCAGCTTGTGGATGTCATACTTTTGATCGACCATCATGGACGTCGCATGCAAGTAGTCCGATCGGCTCTTATACTTCTTCAGATCGGGCTAAGGTGGTAGTCCGACTTGCCAGCGGGTCTAGAAGCTCGGCCATTCAGGAAGACGCATCAAGAAAAAATATTTCTTCCAATGTTTGTTGGAAGTTGACATCTTATCAAAGAAAACTAACCCTACCTGAGATTGAAAAAGAAAAGTCCCTAACTCGGACTGCTTGAGGTAATAAAAGTAGTGGAAGACGCGAGAGGTCAAAGGGATGTGTTGCAGCAGAAGCAAGACAATAACGCCTCACAGAAGGCGCAAGGAGTTCTACACAAGTTGGGGAAGGGGAACGCGGAACTAATTGCAAACTTCAATAATGAAGGGATGGATAGGGAAGCGAAGACCACCTACAAAATGGTCTCTGAATAGATAGATAGAGTCGGTCGGCAGGTCATTGGGCCGATCGGACGGAGAAGCCAAAACAATCTCATGATCAGAGGGAATTTTGAAAATGTTCTTGAGGCTCTCCGCGTCGCCCGCATCGAACCTAGTCTCTATGGTAGTATACTAGAGACCAGGAGAGGGGTTTGGTAGTTGCGAGGAGCTTTCCATTGACGCAATACGAGGAAACAAGGAGTTCGACGGAAAGAAAGACGGACGGATAACACACAACGAACACTGGAAAGTTACGGGGAGCGAAAAGAATTACAAAAGATTGAAGAGAGCTTACAGAAGGAGAAAGTTGCCGCAGAAGAGAGCAGAAGGTCGCCGGAGCACTGATCGCACAAGAAGTCGCCGACAGCACTCAAGGAAGACATGGGGGGGGGGGGGGGCGGGGGCGGGGGGCAGAAGGCGACGCTGTGGGTCTATATAAACTTCAATCTCGGCCGACCGGGACCGGCCAATCTAGGTCATAGAAATTGGAACAAAGATCCAGCCGTAGAATTCAAACTGTCAAACGTCACATCAGCGCTTGTCGCTTCGGGCATGCAATGATTGCGGCGGCGACACGTGGCAGGTCCTGAGTGGTATGCATTTAATGGGTGTCATTATCAGGCATGAGCGCATGCTTGATTTTAATGGTGGCGATTTGTACAAATTCCGAGGAGATACGAGTGGTGTCAGCGTTGATCACACTCGTTCACGGAGCACCGAAGGAGAAAGCTAAGTACAAATAAACGAAGTGCCGAGTGGCCCAAAGGATCAACCCCACGCACCGAGCTGGCACGCTTGCAACCTCCTTCGACTAGACTTGAGGGGGAGGCATGTGATCCGGTGGTAAGGAGGGGCCCGTTCCGCAGAGGGTCATTGTCACATTGGAGGTCAAGGTCAAGGCGATCAACGCCCATATATCATCGGCCGGTCGGGCAACCCACTTGCCCGACCGGAATAAAAGAATATCCAATCCGACATCATCACAGCTCGGACATGTATCGAGCTTCCAATGCTCAGAATACCAAGTATCGATGAAGCACATGCTGAGCGGCCGACCCGTTCGAACTTACATCAAACCTTGGAACCAACAACATGGAGTCACGACTGTGCGGATTACGTTTAGACATGGTTCCCTCGTTCGGCGCAACAGAGGAGCTCGGACAGTGGAATGTTGGCTGAGCAGTCATCCCGCTCGACCCGAAGATGATAGCTTTCGGATGGATGAGGGTTGGCCGAGAGGCCATCCCGCTCGACCCTGGAACAGACAAAAAGAGGATCCAGCGATATCCTTTTGGGAACCCGTGCCACTGACAGACGGCATGGTTGGCGGCATGGTCAGGCTGAGGATCGTGCGACGGAAACTTCCACTGTTTTGTCAGTGATATGCTTGGGTCATTGAGGTATGTTGTCAGGGACATTTTCCTGACATGTCTGTTGGACCGCTGAGCCGGCTAGAAGGAGGGTTGAATAGCCTGCAAATTCAAACACAGTTTTTCTCGAACTTCTTAAGCTAACACTTGCATAAATTAATTAAACATAAAATAACAAAAAGTCGAGGCACCGGATTTGACTTGGTTACAACCGGGGAGGTTGTTAATCCAAGGAAGATGATTGCACTAAGAACTCCTTCAGGCGGAGAAGCCCCTTACAACGATGAAGCGTAGAGAACAAAATCTTAACTACAGATAAAGTGTACAAGTGTAGAAAGAATGAATTTCTTGAGTTGTTGAAAAACTTCTGGACCAAGGTTTTATTTATAGCCTTAGTCGGGGCGCCCCGAAGGGTTCAGGACGCCCTGGGGGGATAAACTTTATCCCCTAACGTTCAGATCGAGTCAAAACTCGATCTGGTCAAAAAGTATTGTTCGGGCACCTGGAAGCATCCTGGGCGCCCCAGACTGATCCGAGTGCCCGGAATGGTTTCGAGCGACCGGACCACGAAAGTCAACAAGGTTGACTTTTCTCGGTCCGGGACGTCTGCTCCGGTTCAGCTCGTCTCGGTTTGGGTCTTTCGCTCCGGCTCTGCTAGTTTGGGTGATCTCGGCCATTCGGAAAAGGGCTCACCTGAACCCAACTTCCGGCCTTCTCGAGCGGGCTTCCACTTCGGCTTCTCGTTCCTCGGAATCACCGTGTGCTTCCTTCTCGCCCGCCAACGTACTCATCAGTAGTCTTCGTCCCTCAGTCGCGCCCTGTGTCAACCTTCTCGCTAGCTACGTCTCTTGCTCCTCGAGCAGTCTTCTGCTCCGGCTTCTCGTCCCTCGGAACCACCCCACGCTTCCTTCTCGTCCGCTGGTGTACTTTTCCGCAGCGTCTCATCTCTCGGACGCACTGCATGTCGTCCTTCTCGCTAGTTGCGTCTTCCGCTCGACTACCTGTGCTCCTAAGCTCCTAAGCTCCTGCACACTTAAACACAAGGTTAAAAATACACATGACCTAACTTAACTTGTTGATCACACCAAAATAACCTTGGGGTTCCAACATATTTTTTCAGGGAAAATTTCGAGAAACATACACGAATCGAGAAGTGTGCACGTGCGCTCCTGGAGCCCTATATAAAGAGCCATATTTATAGCCTTTTAGTTGTATGACCAATGTCAAATATAAATTCGAATAAAAGATAATAATACTTTTTTTTTTGTCAATATGCAAGAATTGTTAATATTAATAGAAAAATACTGTAGAAACAAAATTGGAAAGAAAAAGGTTGAAGAAATATGGATATAGACGGTAATTGATGAAACATTTAGGGTATTTAGACCATGATTAGATTTGATTATATCATATCAAAATAATTTTAGGGTTCTGAGAGATATATGCAACTATTATCCAAAATTATTTGATAAGTCAAATTTTAAGGACAAAATTTTTATAAAGGGGAGAATTGTTAAATCTCATAAGCGTAATTAAAGAATTTATATACAGAATTCGCGGGATCACTCGACCGTAGGGAAATAAATTATGAAATTTTTAGGAATTTTGAGGATTTTCGGGAATTTTAAATGAACTTGTTCAATAGGATTAAAAGGGGTTATAATAAGAAGTTTAGGGAAAACATATGGTACCCTACTTAATTACGAGAAGATCAACCTTAATTACCCTACTTTAATGCCGTAATGCCAACATAACATGACCTAAGTATAAGAGCTCACTATTCACGGCCCTCGCCACATCTCACTGCCCTAATCCCGCCGACCCTTTCTTCTCCTCATTTTCCCGAATCGACGGAGCCACTCGTCGCCTCTGGAGTCCGACTGAGCATCTCACTGCCTAGCCGAGTCTCGCAGGCGACGCCTCAGCTGGACGGAGCACATCGCGAGGGCGGGTGGATGCGAGACGAAGTAGAAAGAGGCAAGTTCAAACCTATATGTTGAAACGAGATCTGTGGGGTAAGCGAAATATGGCTAGGGGAGTCTAGAGTGTTTGTTCGTCATGCCGATTGTTTGAATGAGTTGCGATTTGCGTTTTTGATAGTGTCTGGCTTCGTCGCATGGTTTCTTTCCGTTTTCCGCAAATGGATCTGGGCAGTATGTTGAATCGGGCTTCCTCGTTGGGAATTTCTAGTGTTGGTGCTTGTTCTCAATCGCATCGGAAAGCTTTGGGGTTTAGATGTGGACTGTTTGGGTTTTTGCCGAAGACGTTTGTTTTGCTATTGTTCTAATTGTGTGGACGGAATGGTGATAACTCAAGCCTTAATCGATGATACCTTTGCATTTTCCGGTTGTTAATGAGCTATGTTTCTTCAATTTTCCTTGTCAGTTTGAGGTTGGGATCAATTTCTCGATGAGTTGCTTGACTTTAACGTTGTTGTCGCTCTCTGTGAACTTCAACGGAATGTTTCTACATCACGGTGTTGCTTTAATTCGTTGACAGATTTGGGTTCATGAATTGATTTTGGTGGTTGCTTACGCCTTGATAAGGTAGATCTGCTTTCCCTTGACAAATGGAGATTTCTGGTTTGAATTATAAGGTTCGTTCGATTCGTTGAAGTTCTGTAT
This sequence comes from Zingiber officinale, assembly GCF_018446385.1. Taxonomy (NCBI): domain Eukaryota; kingdom Viridiplantae; phylum Streptophyta; class Magnoliopsida; order Zingiberales; family Zingiberaceae; genus Zingiber; species Zingiber officinale. Next base: position 177,969,297 of record NC_055988.1, on the reverse strand, counting down.
CGAATCCAAAAGTTGTTGTTCTCCATGTCATGTGAAGTTGTTGGATTGAGTGGTAGATTTATTCGTTTGTGGGTTTCTGTTTGACTGGGTTGTTGTGGAAGTAGTATGGAATCAAGTTAGTGCTAAGTTTTCTTTGTTTTGCCGAAGACTTCCAGATCAGATTCTTCGTTTCTTAACTATTCGGAGTTTTGATATTCGATGTTTCTTTCTCCTTATACACCGGGAATTTGATGCAAGCAGGTGAGTTAATCTGAGATTGCTGTAGGGATTAGTACACTTAATCAGTTCCGAAATTGTTCTACAAATTCATGTTTCCATGCTTCCAGTTGGGTGAATTGACTGCTACTTTGTATGCTTAGTTCCTGATCACTGATATATTATGTTATACTTATCCGTTCCATGTTGGTTTTGATTGTTGTGAACTATTCTCCATTTTTATTAGGTATGCGTTGGGTTTTCACTTAGTAGTTTTCTTATGCTATGTATGAATTGGGCTCTGGATGGATTCATGTGAACTGATATGCTTTTGGATTAACTGAATTATGCTAAGTAATAGAAACTAATATAGAAGGAATGACTGGATTATACTAGATTTTGGTGAAGCGAGGGATCGGGTCGGACGACTCATCGGGCGAGCGAAATGAAGTGAAGGATCCTCGGGCGAGCGAAAGACAATGGCGAACGAAGGATCCTTAGGATCGAGGCTTGGTGAACACATCCCCCTGCCGTTCCCCCCGCATGTGAGTTTTCATCTATTTATCTCTTGCTAGACAATCAGACCATTTTTTGTGATTTACAAGGAAGCTGAAGCTTACTCAAAAATATTAATCACTAAACCAATTCTACCAAAATATTTAAGATCAGTATGCTTTCTGAGAATCCAAATTATGTGAAAACTACTATTAGAAGTGTCGGGTTCAAGCAAGCCTATATAATGACAAAAAATGTACACAATTACGAAAACAAGAGATCTGATAAAACAAATTCTCAAGGAAAATTGAATAAATGATATTTAATTATTTAGACACAAGGAAGAATAAATGCAATAAATGACATTTAGATATTTACAAATTACAAAGCAATTATTCATAATAGCACTTTTGAAATAATCAGTAGTAAGTGATAAAAATTTCAACAAATATATTCACAAAAGAAACATAAGGTAGAATGCATCATATTGAAATCAGAGCATACAACCTTTTCAGCATACAACAATAAGGAAGATGGATAGTTCACAGCAAGAAGTTCAAAAAATTTGAAAACCATTAGCCTAATGTCAACTATCATATGTGCAATTCCATTGAAAATGTACCTGCAAAGAAGAAAATGGTCAATCTGTTCATTATAGAAATGTAATTTATTCATGAAAAAAATTAACCTAATACAGATATTAAAAGAAACAAAATCAGAAGAACAATGGGGAATACTAAAATAGGTAATTGTATGACTTAAAAAAAAAAAATCAAATTCTTCGACGAAGTCTTAGCGAGGGGTGAATGAAAAAAATGCAAAGGATCTTTTTACTTGACAACCAAAATTTCAATCAGAAATGCACATTATGTAAGAGTGCTGCACCAATAAGTTCTCAAAATTGTAGAATAATGAGCTTAAGTTGGCAAAAAAAAAAAAAAATGATAGCTTTGATTACTAGTGCTCATTACATACTTTTATGAGATATTCTCCCTTAATATCAGTTTGTTTATGCTCACGTTCTAAAGTTTTTGAACACTAAGTTGTTTGATAAGATTTATGCATAGTATTGATAGAGTTTCTTCATGTATTTTGTTAGTTTCGTTAGTTGTATAATTTTTTTCGTCAAACATTATTGTTGTTCACGCACAGAGAACTTAGCTGGTGCATAGTAGCCTCCTTTGATGAAGAGAGAGTATGAAATTTAAGTATGAAATTTATTATTTTTTTTTTTTTGGTAAATATGAATCATGTCCTTCTCTATCGGCACTCTGAATTTATGCGTACTGTTCGGAAAGAAAAGATAAACTGGGCAAAAGGACTTCACTCTGAGTTGTTTTTAGTTTAATTTTTCTAATTGATATTGATATTTTCTTTTAAATTGATATTACAAATTGCATCTCATATGTGCATGTGCGGGAGATTACGAATGGCTGGGAAGAGGGATATAAAGCAAAATATGTGCAATATGATGAACAAAAGAAAGAATATTTGCAACGTTTGGATGAGACAGAAGAACAATTGAATCTATATGAATCTTTAAAGATAGATTATAAAATAAAATTAGTGGAGTTAGAGAAAAATTGTATGCTGCTGTTGGAGGAAAAGACTAAGATGAAAGAGCTTCTGTTGCAAAATTGGCATTCTTCGAGGACGAGTTCGAAAAGTCAATCGAAGAGCCAGCCGAAGAGCTAGCTGAAGAGCCAACCGAAGAGCCAGCTGAACAGCTAGCTGAAGTTAATATTCCTGAAGACACAAACGAAGTCGAAAAGCAAGCCGAAGTTCTTGAAGAAAAAAAATGAAGAAGTAGATCTTCCAAGGAAGAGTAAGAGGAAGAAAGGCAATTGAGATGCTGGCTTATTGTTTTGCTTATGTTTGTTTTATTCTTCTTTCATTCCATCTAGAAGAGATATAACTTGCCACTTTAATGCGTCGCTTCTTTCTTTATAGATTGTCCAACGACATATAGATAATGACAGTGAACATGGCACTTGCCAGCTAGCTCTTCACTGTCATTATCTATATGTCGTTGGACAATCTAAAAAGAAAGAATCGACGCATTAAAGTGGCAAGTTATATCTCTTCTAGATGGAATGAAAGAAGAACAAAACAAACATAAGCAAAACAATAAACCAGCATCTCAATTGCCTTTCTTCCTTTTACTCTTCCTTGGAACATCTACTTCTTCATTTTTTTCTTCAGGAATTTCGGCTTTTGCTTTTCGACTTCGTTTCTGTCTTCAGGAATATTAACTTCGGTTGGCTGTTCAGCTGACTCTTCGGTTGGCTCTTCGGCTAGCTCTTCGGTTGGCTTTTCGGGCTCGTCCTCCAAGAACATCATTTTTTTATGAGATATTCTCCCTTAATATCAGTTTGTTTATGCTCATGTTCTAAAGTTTTTGAACTCTAAGTTGTTTGCTAAGATTTATGCATAGTATTGATAGAGTTTCTTCATGTATTTTGTTAGTTTCGTTAGTTGTATAATTTTTTTCGTCAAACATTATTGTTGTTCACGTACAGAGAATTTAGCTGGTGCATAGTAGCCTCCTTTGATGAAGAGAGAGTATGAAATTTATTCTATTTTTTTTTTGGTAAATATGAATCATGTCCTTCTCTATCGGCACTCTGAATTCATGTGTACTGTTCGGAAAGAAAAGATAAATTGGGCAAAAGGGTTTCACTCTGAGTTGTTTTTAGTTTAATTTTTCTAATTGATATTGATATTTTCTTTTAAATTGATATTACAGATTGCATCTCATCTGTGCATGTGCAGGAGATTACGAATGGCTGGGAAGAGGGATATAAAGCAAAATATGTGCAATATGATGAACAAAAGAAAGAATTTTTGCAACGTTTGCATGAGACAGAAGAACAATTGAATTTATATGAATCTTTAAAGATAGATTATAAAATAAAATTAGTGGAGTTAGAGAAAAATTGTATGCTGCTGTTGGAGAAAAGACTAAGATGAAAGAGCTTCTGTTGCAAAATTGGCATTCTTGGAGGACGAGTTCGAAAAGCCAATCAAAGAGCCAGCCGAAGAGCTAGCTGAAGAGCCAATCGAAGAGCCAGCTGAACAGTTAGAAGAAGTTAATATTCCTGAAGACAGAAACAAAGTCGAAAAGCAAGCCGAAGTTCTTGAAGAAAAAAATGAAGAAGTAGATGTTCCAAGGAAGAGTAAGAGGAAGAAAGGCAATTGAGATGCTGGCTTATTGTTTTGCTTATGTTTGTTTTGTTCTTCTTTCATTCCATCTAGAAGAGATATAACTTGCCACTTTAATGCGTCGATTCTTTCTTTTTAGATTGTCCAACGACATATAGATAATGACAGTGAAGAGTTAGCTGACAAGTGCCATGTTCACTGTCATTATCTATATGTCGTTGGACAATCTATAAAGAAAGAAGCGACGCATTAAAGTGGCAAGTTATATCTCTTCTAGATGGAATGAAAGAAGAATAAAACAAACATAAGCAAAACAATAAGCCAGCATCTCAATTGCCTTTCTTCCTCTTACTCTTCCTTGGAACATCTTTTCGAACTCGTCCTCCAAGAATGCCAATTTTGCAACAGAAGCTCTTTCATCTTAGTCTTTTCCTCCAACAGCAGCATACAATTTTTCTTTAACTCCACTAATTTTATTTTATAATCTATCTTTAAAGATTCATATAGATTCAATTGCTCATCCAAACGTTGCAAATATTCTTTCTTTTGTTCATCATATTGCACATATTTTGCTTTATATCCCTCTTCCCAGCCATTCGTAATCTCCCGCACATGCACATATGAGATGCAATCTGTAATATCAATTTAAAAGAAAATATCAATATCAATTAGAAAAATTAAACTAAAAACAACTCAGAGTGAAGCCCTTTTGCCCAGTGATCCTGTCCGAATCGCTGAGCCAACGGACGCTGGGCACGTGGCGCTCTCCTAGTCGATGACGTAGTCCTCCGTTTGGTCGCACGAATATCCGGCGAGTCTGCACAAAAGTCGGGCCGGGAAGGAGTTCCCGGCGACGACCCTCCGATGCTCAAGTCAGGCAAGCAAGCGGTGAAAAAGTGGCTCCCAAAATATTAGAACGCGTACCTCCGGGGAAGGATGAGGGTTTTTATATAGAGCGGTGAAAGAGCTTCTACAAGCCCACCGAGGCGCGTACGTGTCCGCATCCCATACCTCGGTAAGGGCTTGTCAGTGAGCTTACCTGACCCATACTGCTACAGTCCAAGCATGTCCTCGATGGGACAGCGGAACCCCTTGTCATAAGATTTGGAGTATGGCCTACATGTAGAACATACTCGCTGTCAGAAAAAGATGTCACTTGTCCTTTTTGCCCTTACTCCCTAGAGGGCGTCCGACCGGCCAGCTTCCGCGACATCCGGCCGGACGTATATGGTAGTTTACTTGGAGATTCTCAATCACGTGCTTTGTGGAGACTATTAGCAGTATGCTGCCTGATGGCTTTGGCCGAGCGTGCAGTCCGCTCGGCTTTACGACCTTTCCCATTGGTTGGGAACCACGATTTGGCGCGCTAACCATCGATTGAATATCGTCCGGTCGGCGGTATCGGACCCATCCTCGGACGTTCGATTCCACGGACGGTCGGTAACTGATCGGACTGGTCCTCTCGGATGGACAAGCGCCCTTTGTGACTTACATGTGGCGTTGACTCCAAGGGCGGGGTCCCTGTTCTTACTACCGGATCACTTGCCCCTTGAGTCTAGTCGAAGGAGGCGAATAGTCCGATCTGGACTAAGAATCTGGCCGAGCGGTTCCTCCGTCTGGTATCCTCCGCTCGACCAACCATAGAGGTAGCCTTGCGAATCAACAATGGCATTCATCGGATCTCCTCGTGTTCTGCGCCAATCTTCGACATTAAGGTTGAGCATGCTTCATTAAATGCTCCGAATGATTGAATGCCACGTGGAGCACTGCCATCTAGGCGGCGGTGGCATGGTGTTTTGAAGCGATTCGAAATGGACGGCTCGATGCATGCTTTGATTCCGTGACTGGATCCAACGGTGGGCCTTCACCCTATAAATTCTTCGTTTTCTTCTCTCCCTCACTTGCTTCCGCGATTTCAACCATTGCCCCCTGCGCTTTGGAGCTCCGGCGATTCTGTTTCTGTACTCCGATGCTCTCCGGCGCCTTTTCCTTGATCCTTTTCCCCGCAGCAAGGTTTTATATCTTTCCTTCCTACTTTCCGGTGTTTCCTCCGCATTTCTTTCTCAGTTTCGATCCTTGAAGCCTCCTTTCATTTGCTGTTGTTTTTCTCCTGCCTTTTTGCCTTTTGACTCCTTCCGATCGGCCCATGGCTAGCTCTTCCAATCCCGAAGATCAGTCGCTCGGCCCATGGTACACCACTATGCAGTCCCGATTCGAACAGCGGGACTTCGATATTACGACAATTTGAAATCCCGGAGGATTTGAAATTCACTAAGTCCTTCCGCTCGGCCTCATGAGGCCTCTGTCGTCTGTCGTCTGAGACCAGTTTATCGCCGGTCTTCGTTTTCCTGTACATCCTTTCATCATAGATGTCTGTAATTTTTTCGGTGTGCTGCTCGACAGTTTAGTACCCAATACCTTCCGTCTCCTTTGCGGTGTTGTCGTTTTGTTTAAGATTCACAACATCCCCCTCCGACCGGAGGTCTTCTTTTATTTCTATTACCCCAAGCAAGCCGAGCCGGGCACCTTCATGTTCCAATCTCGGCCCGGCTTGGTCTTTTTCAACAAACTTCCTACTTCCAATAAACATTGGAAGGATTATTTTTTCTACATCCGTATGCCCGATCAGGCCCCCTTCCCGACAAAATGGCAAGTCAACTTGCCCCCCACTCCCGAGCTGAAGAAGTTCAAGACCCGACCGGACTATCTCCACGCTGCAAATATACTGGTCGGTCTGCGACTTGACATCAACAAACTTCTCCACGAGGGAGTGATGTACATCTTCGGGCTGAGTCCTATACGGACTCCTCTTCCGGCCGACTTTGGGAAGAAGAGTTGACATTTGCGGATTTCTCTCCTTTCTTCACGAGGTTTGGGATCCAGACCTTGGTTTTGAAGAAAAGCGGCCGCTGAAGTGCTCAAAATGGATTTTGCGGGGATCCAAAGGAATGCAGGAGAATGGAACTCAAGCTGAGTCGGCCGCTCAAGCTTCCCAACAAAATGTGGCTAGCGGCGCCACCTCGACGAACCGCCCCGAGGAAGGTTCGCTCGGGAGGAGGCGACCTCTACAAAAGGCGCAGTGGAACTCCCTGCGGTCGGCGACCTCGTGATCCAATCATCCAAGCGGGTTCTGCATTGCTTCGGGGCAAGGCGCCGAGACCGAAACCATCTCGTCCGTGGACTCCTCCGGATTGGGACGAGGCAGTGCTCCATGGAGGCTATTCAATCGGCACCCTTCCACCCGCCGCCACTCGGCCCGGTTTCGACCATTCATTCGCGGTTTTACGTAAACCGATCCTCTTCCAGCGGTCGGACGACTCCGGTCGTGGCCATACGATTGGTCACTCTTCATCTGGTGAAGAGGCTGCGCGAGGCCGGATCCATCTGCGCCCGAGCACACCATCACCTTGAGGGCCCTAGGAGATGTGGTGATGCTCGGCACGCACAGTGATACCCCTCGGAATTTGGCATAGCCACATGCGGGAGGCCACCTGGGGTAAGTTGCTCTACTAAGTTTTGTATGCATTCTTTCCGATCGGCGCTAATAACTATAATTTTCTTTTGCGGAGATGGGTGGAGGAACCGCTTAGCCTTGGTGGATGAAGAGCTGCGACATGATTGGTCGTCGGCCTTGGGGCCTTCTATCCAGTGCAAAGGAGTGAAAGCTCAAACTCTTCCGGTAGGCGGAAGAGCAGACCGAGCCCATGCCACCTGGCCGAGTCGCGGCAGTCAAGTCGCTTGACACAAAATAACTCGGCCACCACTGGGAAGAATCTGCTATCTCCGATCTGGAGAAGAAGAACGTTGAGGCTCGAGGCACAGGCTGAAGATAAAGGTGTGAGCGGCGGGAGAAGGCGGGCGCTCGGCCACGCTAAGATTGAGAATCTAAATGAGGCCCTTCGGCTCCCGGCGTTGAAGAATATCAAGATGCCGAGCGGAGTCGAGTCGCGGCCTTAAGACAGAGCTACATCCGCTCGCCCCAATTCTCAGAGAAGATATGCGAGCGGATGTACACAGCCTTCGACTTGGCTATGATCGCCACCACCACTTATCTGAAGTCGAAGGGTCTTCTTCCGGAGTCTGCTGCTATTCCGGCCGGTGATCAGGTGGCGCTTCTGAATAACATTCCCAGGGACCTTTATGATTATATTGAGTAGCTTTCTGTATTTCGGCCACTCGCCAGGATATCATCTTTTTTTGTGTAATTGGGTCGCTCGGCTTAAAACTTTAACTTTAATGCAATGTTTTCCTTGTATTTGCTGTCTCCTTTCATAACCAAGATGTGTGTTTATCTGCTCGCCCATAATTATTTCGTGTGCTCCCTCATAAGGGATCTTAACAAAGAAATCGCCGTGATCTCCCCGCTCGGCAAAATATACCGTGTTCTCTGCGGGCCTAGCTCGTTTACCAAATGCCAAGTAATTTTGGATACTGGGCTGCTCGGAGCGTATAGACGATCGAACGACATCGAAATCGCGTGCCTCGGGACATTAGCTGCTTTAATCCACTCGGTGGGTTTATAGATGTCAGCTCGCTTCTCGATATTTAACGTCGGAGCTCGACGGTCTTCCGCTCGGACGTTTATAGACGCCGGCTCGTCTCTCGATATTTAACGTCGGAACTTCGGCGGCCGCTCGGAGCGTTTATAGACGGCGGCTCGTCTCTCGATATTGCGTCGGGCTCGGCGGTCTTCGCTTCGGGCGTTTATAAACGCCGCCTCGTCTCGATATTTAACGTCGGAACTCGGTCTTCCCCTCGGACGGTTTATAGACGCGCTCGTCTCTCGATATTTAACGCGGAGCTCGGCGGTCTTCCTTCGGGCGTTTATAAACGGCGGCTCGTCTCGATATTTAACGTCGTCGGGGCTCGGCGGTCTTCCGCTCGGGCGTTTATAAACGCCGCTCGTCTCTCGATATTTAACGTCGAGCTCGGCTCGTCTCTCGACGGTTTATAGACGGAGCTCGTCTCGATATTTAACGTCGGAGCTCGACGGTCTTCCGCTCGGACGTTTATAGACGCCGGCTCGTCTCTCGATATTTAACGTCGGAGCTCGACGGTCTTCTGCTCGGACGTTTTTAGACGTCGGCTCGTCTCTCGATATTTAACGTCGGAGCTCGACGGTCTTCCGCTCGGACGTTTATAGACGCCGGTTGGTCTCTCGATATTTAACGTCGGAGCTCGACGGTCTTCCGCTCGGACGTTTATAGACGCCGGCTCGTCTCTCGATATTTAACGTCGGAGCTCGACGGCCTTTACGGCTAACTTAGATACTGCCGATCGGCGTAACCCTTGGCCATCCTTTAAATTAATTTTGCTTCCTGCATTTACAAGGACACGAGCTACTAGCATATACACAAAAATGAGTTACATTCGTGCACCTTTCATCCGGCTCGATAATGCTTGAGATGATTTGCACTCTATGGTCGAACTAGCTGCCGCCCGTCTTCATCCTCCAGATAATATGCGCCCGAGCGGAGCTTTTCAATAACCTGAAGGGCCGCCGGTGCCTCTAGTTCTTAAGCGTCGTGGCCAAACGACTTTCTTCCATACAAGATCGCCGACTTGGAATGATCAGGGATTACACGCGGTTGTAATTTTGCTTCATCCGTTCTTGACATCAGCCGGACGGACGCCTTAGCTCTTTCTTCTTCGATCGGATCCAGCTCCATGTTCCTCCGCTCGGCATTGTCCTCATCGTAATGTTGGATCCGAGCGGACTCGACTCGACCGGAATGACCGCCTCGCCACCATACACCAAATGGAGCGGCTGACACCCGTCCCTTCCTTGGCGTCGTTCGGATGGCCCAACACTTCATCAGACCAACTTCCTCCCAAATGGTCGAGCCGAGCGAATCTGAGAATTTCCCGATTAGCTTCCACGGCCGTTGCTTTGAGGATAAGCCACGGACGTGAAGTGTTGCTTTATCGTAGTTTTGCACGATCCTCTAGCACCTTCCACAGAATTGCCGCCCGTTGCCGAAACCAATCGGGGATGCCGAACCGACAGATGATGTGTTGCCAGATGAATTTTTTGACCATCTGTTCGGTGATCTTTGCCAGCGGCTCGGCCTCCACCCACTTGGAAAAATAATCGACCGCCACCAGCAAAAATTTCCTCTGCCCGGTCGCCATCAGAAATGGACCGACAATATCCATTCCCCATTGATCGAACGGACATGAAACGGTTGATGCCTTCATTTCCTCGGCCGGTCGGTGGGAGAAATTATGGTACTTCTGGCACGAAAGGCACGTAGATACTGTCCGAGCGGCGTCTGCTTGTAAGGTCGGCCAAAAGTATCCGGCTATCAGGATCTTCTTAGCTAGTGATCGTCCGTCCGGATGTCCGTCGCACGATCCTTGATGTACCTCTTGGAGGATGTAAGCCGAGTCTTCCGAGCTCACGCATTTCAACAGCGGACGTGAGAAAGCCTTTTTGTAAAGCTGATCGCCGATGAGTGTGAACCGACCGGCTCTTCTCCTTATTCCGGTCGGACGGTGTGGCTCCCGAGCGGAGGAACTCTATGACGGGTGTCCGTCAGTCGCTTGGAAATGTGAGACCTTCCATCCGGTCGACGTGCGCTACCAACAGTACTTTTTCAATTGATTGCTGAATGGCGATCGGCGTTATTGAGCTCGCGAGTTTGGCTAACTCATCGGCTGCTTGATTTTCTGCTCTGGGTATTTTCTGGACAATAACTTCTCTAAAGTCAGCTTTGAGCTTCTCGAAGGCTTCAGCGTAGAGCTTGAGCCGAGCACTATTGATTTCGAAGGTACCAGAGAGCTGCTGAATGGCGATCCGAGCGTTACTGAGCTCCCGATGCTACCTGCAAGCCGGCTATGAGGGCCTCATACTCGCTCATTGTTGGTAGCTTTATAATCCAGCAGACGGATAAGTGCATCTTCTCTTCTTGAGGAGAGTAACAATATTCGATTTGCCAGGTGGACGACCCATCCATATATTCTCCACATAGCTTAGGCTCGGCCTTTGCTCCTCAGCCACAAAATCGGCCAAGGATTGCGCTTTGATCGCCGAACGGGGCTGGTATTGTATATCAAACTCACTTAACTCCGTCGTCCATTTGATCCGCCGGATGCCTCTGGATTTAGTAGAACACGTCCGAGCGTTTGTAGGTTTAATGATGATCGTATCGCCGGGAAGTATGGGCCGAAGCGGCGGCAAGGACGGAGGCAGCCGACTTCGAGCCCAGTGTGGCGAGATTCACATCTTTTAAAATGTGACTAAGGAAATACATGCTCTTCTCCGTGGACCTCACTAAAGTTGAGCCGATTGCATGCTCGGTTGAAGACAAATACATATGAAGTGGCTTACCGCGATCGGCAGCTAATCTGGGAGAGAGTTGAATATGCCTTGAATCTTGAGCAGGTCGCGTTCTTCGTCCCAATGAAATTTTGTAGCTGCGTAAGATCTTGAAAAAGGGAAGGCTCCGGTCGGCGGTTTTGGAGATGAACGACGAGGCGGTTATCAAGCCGTCAGCACTTCCTTGTATTTCTTGGAGGCGGCATATCCTGTAGAGCTTTCACCTTGCTGGGATTTGCTTCGATTCCCCGCTCGGTCACTATGTACCCCAAAAAGCGCCCTCCTTTTGCTCCGAACAGGCACTTCTGGGGATTTAGCTTGACTCCATATTTGCGCAGCGTTCGGAAGGTTTCCTCCATGTCTTCGAAGAGATCGGCCGCTCGGACGGACTTAATGAGAATGTCGTCCACATAAACTTCTAGATTCCTTCTGATCTGCTCTCTGAACACTGTATTTATCAAGCGCTGATATGTGGCCCCCGCATTCTTCAATCCGAACGGCATTACATTATAGCAATAAGTGTCGCGGGCGAGCGGCACTTGGTGATAGCCTTGGTAGGCGTCGAGCATACAGATTAATTCGCAGCCAGCCGTAGAGTCCACCAGCTGATCTATCCGGGGCAGAGGATAAAAATCTTTCGGGCAAGCTTTGTTGAGATCCCTGAAATCTATGCATACTCTCCATTTGTTGCCCGGCTTGGAGACCAATACTACGTTCGCCAGCCAGCTCGGGAACTGCACCTCGCGTATATGGCCGGCCTCCAGAAGTTTTTCCACCTCCGCTCGGATGATGGAATTCTGCTCGGCGCTGAAGTCCCTTTTTCTTTGCTTTACTGGCCGAGCGTCCGGTCGGACATGCAACTCGTGCTGCGCTATGCTCGGCGAAATTCCGGGCAGCTCATGTGTCGACCAGACGAAGACATCATGATTTCTTCGGAGGCATTGGATCAGCTCCTCTTTCTGCTTCTCCTCCAGATCGGACGCAATAAAAGTCGTGGCCTCCGATCGGGATGGGTGAATCTGCACTTCCTCTTTTTCTTCATAAACTAAAGAGGGAGGCTTTTCTGTGATGGCGTTTACCTCAATCCGGGGCGCCTTCCGAGCGGAGTTTGCTTCTGCTCGGACCATCTCGATGTAGCATCGCCGAGCTGCTAGCTGATCTCCCCGTACTTCTCCCACTTTGTCCTCTACGGGGAACTTGATCTTCTGATGGAAGGTTGAGACGACCGCTCGGAATTCGCTGAGCGCCGGTCGTCCCAAGATGACGTTGTAGGACGAGGGAGAGTCGACCACCACGAAGTTTGTTGTTCTTGTCCTCCTGAGCGACTCTTCTCCCAGCGAGGTAGCCAGCCGGATCTGTCCGACCGGCTGAACTTCGTTACCCGTAAACCCGTAGAGCGGAGTTGTCATGGGCAATAGCTCGGCTCGATCAATTTGCAGCTGATCGAACGCCTTCTTGAACATGATGTTGACTGAGCTCCCTGTGTCAACAAACACGCGATGAATAGTGTAATTGGCTATTACCGCTTTGATGAGCAGAGCATCGTCGTGGGGTACTTCAACTCCTTCCAAGTCCCCGGGCCCAAAACTAATTCCGGGTCATTCCGCTCGTTCTCGGTTACTGCCGACCGCATGAATCTGGAGCTGCCGGACGCTCGCCTTTCTAGCTCGGTTGGAGTCTCCTCCGGTTGGCCCGCCAGCAATAACGTTGATCTCGCCTCGGGAAGTATTGCTTCTATTTTCCTCTTCCCGAGCGGACAGTCGAGGCCATTCTCTGGACGCTCGGCGATTCTCCTTCCTTGGAGAACGATGCCGGTCGGGAATCTGTTGCCGTGGCCTATCAGCTTGCGTCCGATCGGCTTCGTGAGTTCTCTGCTGCCTGCCGACTGAGGGGGACCGTCGTCCGGCATTCCGGGGCACAGGATGAGCCACGAAGGGAAGACTTCGACAATCCCTTGTGTTGTGCGTATCCGTCCGGTGGAAGGAGCAGAACATCGGGGTCCATCTCTTCTTTGGCCTGGGCCGGGCGGCAGCTACCTCTTGCACATGAGACCTAGCGTGGGGGGATCGGATTGCTTCAGCCCTTGGTCCTCTAGGCGGTTGATGAGCGGCGTGCTGTTTCCGCTCGGCCGGAGGAGCCCGCTCGGCTGGAGTTTCCTTTTTCCTGGCCGCTTGCGCTTCTTCCACGTTGATGTATTCGTTAGCCCGGTGTAGCATGTGATCATAATCTCGGGGCGGCTTTCGGATGAGTGATCGGAAAAAATCCCCATCCACTAGGCCTTGTGTGAAGACATTCATCATGATTTCCGAAGTGGCCGTTGGAATATCCATCGTCACTTTGTTGAATCGCTGGATGTAAGCTCGGAGCGATTCACGGGCTTCTTGCTTGATGGCGAACAGGCTCACGCTCGTTTTCTGGTAGCGCCGGCTGCTCGCAAAATGGTGGAGGAAGGCCGTTCGGAAGTCCTTGAAGCTTGTGATGGATCCGTCCGACAGCCTCCGAAACCACCGTTGAGCCGATCCCGAGAGAGTAGTAAGAAAAACTCGGCACTTTACTCCATCTGTGTATTGATGGAGAGTAGCTGTGTTAGCAAACTTACCCAGATGATCATCTGGGTCAGTTGTCCCATTATACTCGTCGATCGTCGGAGGCACATAGTGCTTCGGCAGAGGATCTCTCAGAATAGCCTCGGAAAATTGGCGATTGATCCTCTCGGGTGATGCGCCCGCTCGGGGGGCTTTCCCCTTTCTGTCATCTCGTCTAGGCATCTCATCCGAAGAAGATCCCCTATCTCTGTGAACTGGTACGGCTTCAGGGGTGCGGAATAGGGCTCGATGAAATGCAACGGTGGCCGTTGGTGCTTCCGCTCGGCTGCCAGACACTGATGTTGCTTGCTGCTCCGGCCGCTCGGCTGTGGCTTTCTGTTTTTGCTCCACGAGCTTGGCGGCCCTTATCTCGATCAGAGCGTCGAGTTCCTCGTTCGAAAGTGTCACCATGTGTTGTCGTCCAGCCTCGTCTATTGCTTCCGATCGGATGCAGGGGCGTTCCCACAGACGACGCCAAATTGATCCTATCCGAATCGCTGAAGCAACGGACGCTGGGCACATGACGCTCTCCTAGTCGATGACGTAGTCCTCCGTCTGGTCGCACGAATCTCCGGCGAGCCTGCACAAAAGTCGGGCCGGGAAGGGGTTCCCGGCGACGACCCTCTGACGCTCAAGTCAGGCAAGCAAGCGGTGAAAAAGTGGCTCCCAAAATATTAGAACGCGTACCTCCGGCGAAGGATGAGGGTCTTTATATAGAGCGGTGAAAGAGCTTCTACACGCCCACCGAGGCATGTACGTGTCCGCAGCCCATACCTCGGTAAGGGCTTGTCAGTGAGCTTACCTGACCCATACTGCTACAGTCCAAGCATGTCCTCGATGGGACAGCGGAACCCCCTGTCATAAGATTTGGAGTATGGCTTACATGTGGAACATACCCGCTGTCAGAAAAAGATGTCACTTGTCCTTTTTGCCCTTACTCCCTAGAGGGCGTCCGACCGGCCAGCTTCCGCGACATCCGGCCGGACGTATACGGTGGTTTACTTGGAGATTCTCAATCACGTGCTTTGTGGAGACTATTAGCAGTATGCTGCCTGATGGCTTTGGCCGAGCGTGCAGTCCGCTCGGCTTTACGACCTTTCCCATTGAGCGCCGGAACCCTGATTTCGACAGGGTGCCTTTAACCATCAGCTGAATATCGTCCGGTCGGCCAGCCGATCGGACCCATCCCTCTCCGGACGTTCGATTCCACCGGACGGCCGGCCGACCGGCCGGTCGGACCCGGCCCTCTTCGGATGGACAACTGCCACTGTGACTTCCACGTGGCGTTGGCTCCTTAGGGCGGGGTCCCCTGTTCTTACTACCGGATCACCCAGTTTATCTTTTCTTTCCGAACAGTACACATGAATTCAGAGTACCGATAGAGAAGGGCATGATTTATATTTACAAAAAAAAAAAATAGAATAAATTTCATACTTAAATTTCATACTCTCTCTTCATCAAAGGAGGCTACTATGCACCAGCTAAGTTTTCTGTGCGTGAAAAACAATAATGTTTGACGAAAAAAATTACATAACTAACGAAACTAACAAAATACATACATGAAGAAACTCTATCAATAGTATGCATAAATCTCAGCAAACAACTTAGAGTTCAAAAACTTTAGAACATGAGCATAAACAAACTGATATTAAGGGACAATATAGTACATCTCATAAAAGTATGTAACGAGCACTAGTAATCAAAGCTATCATTTTTTTTTTTGCCAACTTAAGCTCATTAATCTTTAATTTTGAGAACTTATTGGTGCAGCACTCTTACATAATGTGCATTTCTGATTGAAATTTTGGTTGTCAAGTAAAAAGATCCTTTGCATTTTTTTCATTTACCCCTGGCTAAGGCTTCGTCGAAGAATTTGATTTTTTTTAGGTCATACAATTACCTATTTTAGTATTCCCCATTGCTCTTTTGATTTTGTTTCTTTTAATATCTGTATTAGGTCAATTTTTTTTATGAATAAATTACGTTTCTATAATGAACAGATTGATCATTTTCTTCTTTGTATGTACATTTTCAATGGAATTGCACATATGACAGTTGACATTAGGCTAATGATTTTCAAATTTTTTGAACTTCTTGCTGTGAACTATCCATCTTCCTTATTGTTGTATGCTGAAAAGGCTGTATGCTCTGATTTCAATATGATGCATTCTACCTTATGTTTCTTTTGTGAATATTTTTGTTGAAATTTTTATCACTTACCGCTGATTATTTCAGAAGTGCTATTATGAATAATTACTTTGTAATTTGTAAATATCTAAATGTCATTTATTGCATTTGTTCTTCGAGTGTAAATAACTAAATATCATTTATTCTTGGTACATTGAATATTTTCTTCCTTAAGAATTTATTTTATCAGTTGTCTTGTTTTCGTAATTGTGTGCATTTTTTTGTCATTACTGATCTTAGAAAGTAGTTTTGTCTTGCTTGAACCTGACACTTCTAATAGTAGTTTTCACATAATTTGGATTCTTAGAAAGTATACTGATCTTAAATATTTTGGTAGAATTGGTTTAGTGATTAATATTTTTGAGTAAGCTTCAGCTTCCTTGTAAATCATAAAAAATGGTCTGATTGTCTAGCAAGAGATAAACAGATGAAAACTCACATGCGGGGGGAACGACAGGGGGATGTGCTCACCAAGCCTCGATCCTAAGGATCCTTCGCTCGCCATCGTCTTTCGCTCGCCCGAGGATCCTTCACTTCACTTCGCTCGCCCGATGAGTCGTCCGACCCGATCCCTCGCTTCGCCAAAATCTAGTATAATCTAGTCATTCCTTCTATATTAGTTTCTATAACTTTAGCATAATTCAGTTAATCCAAAAGCATATCAGTTCACATGAATCCATCCAGAACCCAATTCATGCATAGCATAAGAAAACTACCAAGTGAAAACCCAACGCATACCTAATAAAAATTGAGAATAGTTTACAACAATCAAAACCAATATGGAACGGGCAAGTATAACATAATATAACAGTGATCTGGAACTAAGCATACAAAGTAGCAGTTAATTCACCCAATTGAAAGCATGGGAAACATGAATTTGTAGAACAATTTCGGAACCGATTAAGACTACTAATCCCTACAGCAATCTCATATTAACTCACCTGCGTGCATCAAATTCCCGGTGTATAAGGAGAAAGAAACATCGAATATCAAAACTCCGAATAATTAAGAAACGAAGAAGCTGATCTGGAAGTCTTCGGCAAAACAAAGAAAACTTAGCACTAACTTGATTCCATACTACTTCCACAACAACCCAGTGAAACAGAAACCCACAATCGAATAAATCTACCACTCAATCCAGCAACTTCACATGACATGGAGAACAACAACTTTCGGATTCGATACAGAACTTCAATGAATCGAACGAACCTTATAAATCAAACCAGAAATTTTCATTTGTCAAGGGAAAGCAAATCTACCTTATCAAGGCGTAAGCAACCACCAAAATCAATTCATGAACCCAAATCTGTCAACGAATTAAAACAACACCGTGATGTAGAAACATTCCGTTGAAGTTCACAGAGAGCGACAAAAACGTTAAAGTCAACCAACTCATCGAGAAATTGATCCCAACCTCAAACTGACAAGGTAAATCAAAGAAACATAGCTCATTAACAACCGAAAAATGCAAAGGTATCATCGATTAAGGCTTGAGTTATCACCATTCCATCCACACAATTAGAACAATAGCAAAACAAACGTCTTGCTATTGTTCTATGCCTACTCACCCGTCTTGCTAATTAACTGTGAGTTTTCTTTTACCTCAATTTTTTGATAGATGTTGACTCGTATCTATCGGTGTTTGTGCCAATGCAGTATCACCCTTGGTGAATTTCTCAAGAATCTTGTCCACGTAATGAGACTGACTAAGAACAAGTCCTTCTGTCGTTTTAAGAATTTTAATTCCTAGAATCACATCAGCTAGGCCTATGTCTTTCATGTCAAATCTTGAGTTCAACATATCTTTAGTGGATTTGATTATCTTATCATTGCCCCTAATGATAAGTATGTCATCTACATAGAGGCAGAAGATGAAATAGTCACTCTCTGTGGCTCTCATGTAGACACATTTATCACATTCATTGATCTTGAATCTACATTCCTTCATGACATTATCGACTTTATCATGCCACTGCTTTGGTGCTTGTTTCAAGCCATATAATGACTTCACCAATCTACAAACCTTGTTTTTCTGTCCTGGCACAGAAAATCCCTCAGGTTGGTCCATGTAGATTTTCTCTTCTAAATTCCCGTTTAAAATGGTTGTCTTTACATCCATTTGATGTACTTCGAGATTCCATAGAACGACAATAGCTAACAATACTCTAATGGAAGTTATTCTCGATACCGGAGAGTATGTATCGAAGTAGTCAATGTCTTCTCGTTGTCGGTATCCTTTAATTACCAATCTGGCCTTGTATTTATCGATTGTGCCATCTGATTTCATTTTTTTTCTTGAAGATCCACTTTCACCCTAGTGGTTTACTTCCCGGAGGAAGATCCATAAGTTCCCAAGTGTGCTTTTGCAAGATAGATTCTATATCAGATACAATTGTCTCTTTCCAGTGAGGTCCATCAGAAGAGCCTACAGCTTCTGAGTAACTTCGGGGCTCACTCTCCAACATGAAAGTGATAAAATCTGATCCATAGGATTTTTCTACCCGAGCTCTTTTGCTCCGTCTAGACTCAACCTCCACGAGTTCCTCGTCGTCATCATCATCTTCTTCGCCTTATGTTTCAGTTGCCCGTTTTGAGGAGCTAGCATCCTCACGGGTTTTATACGGAAACACATGCTAGAAGAAAGAGACATTTCTCGATTCGATTATCGAGTTTTTGTATATCTCCGGTACGTGTGACTCATACATACAAAATTGGTAAGTACTGGTGTTATGTGCATATCCAATAAATATGCAATCAACAGTCTTTGGTCCTATCTTAATCCTTTTCGGATTAAGTACCAAAAATTTGGCAAGACACCTCCACATTTGTAAATATTTGTAGGACGGTTGTCTTTCATTCCATAACTCATAAGTGCTTTTATCTATTTTCTTCCGGTGCACCTTATTTAAAAGATAATTAGCTATTAACATAACCCCCCCCCCCCCCCCCCCACATGGGTTCTGGCAATCCAGAGCTTAATAGAAGAGCATTCATCATCTCCTTAAGAGTTTGATTGTTTCACTCAGCAACTTCATTTTGCTGAGGAACATATGGAGCTGTTGTTTCGTGTCTGATCCCATGTTCAGCACACAACTCAGTGAATGGTGACACATATTCACCGCCTCAGTCACTTCGAACCACCTTAATTTTCCTATTAAGTTGATTTTTCAACCTCATTCTTATATAGAGTAAATTTCTCTATACCTTAATCCTTACTTTTGAGAAGCTACACATAATAATATTTTGTGTTATCATCTACTAAAGTGATGAAGTATTTATTACCACCACGTGTTGGTGTACCTTTTAGGTCGCACACATCAGTGTGGATTAGGTCAAGTGGTTCATTATTTCTTTCAATATGTTGAAAGGATGACCTTGTCATTTTCGCTTCAACACAAATCTCACACTTATGTTTTGGGTCAATGTGGAATGTAGGTATGCTTTGCATGTTTATTAATCTACGCAACACATCGTAGTTAACATGTCCTAGTCTACTATGCCACAAACACGAAGACTCAAGCATATAAGTGGAAGAACTTTTATTTTTATTTATCTTGGGCCTAGTGACCATTATATTGAGCTTAAACAGTCCATCAGATACATAGCCTCTTCCAACAAACATTTCATTTTTGGACAATACAACTCTGCCCGACTCAAAAACAATGCGAAAGCCATGCTTGCTTAACAGTGATCCAGACACTAGATTCTTCCGAATCTCCGGAACATACAGCACATTGTTCAGAGTGAGGTCCTTGCCCGAGGTCATCTTCAGCACCACCTTTCCTTGGTCCATGATGTCCGAGGTTGCTGAGTTCCCCATGAACAGTTTGTCTCCAGTGACTTCCTCGAAATTGTGGAGCAGCTCCTTGTTGCAGCACACATGTCTGGTGGCTCCAGTATCGATCCACCATTGTCGCGGGTTTGAACCGATCAGGTTCAACTCAGAGACCATAGCGCAGAGGTCGTCCATTTCTGGTCCCTCGTTCAGGTTGACCTCTTGCTTCTTCTTCGGCTTTCTGCACTCCGAAGATTTGTGACCCACTTTGTCACAGTTGAAGCATTTCCCAGAGAACTTTTTTTTGCTGATGCCTCCTCTGGGTCCCATTTTGGAAGACTTGGGGTTCTTTCGCTTCGAGCTTTGACCGAGCTCGACCACGTTGGCTTTCACAGTAGCCTGAGAGAACAGTTTCCTCTCTGAACTCTTGTTGTCTTCATCGATGCGAAGTCGAACAATGAGTTCCTCCACATTCATCTCCTTCCGCTTATGCTTCAGGTAGTTCTTGAAGTCCTTCCAGTCGAGAGACAGTTTCTCAATGATAGCAGCCACCTGGAAGGTTTCACTCAGAACCATCCCTTCTGAGTGGATCTCGTGCAAGATCACCTGAAGCTCCTAGATTTGGCTGATCACCGTCTTGGAGTCAACCATCTTGTAGTCCAGAAATCGACCCACGATGAACTTCTTTGCCCCTCCATCCTCCGTCTTGTATTTCTTGTCCAGGGACTCCCATAGCTCCTTAGCCATTCTCTTCATGCTATACACAGTATACAGCGAGTCGGCAAGGCAGTTGAGGATATAGTTTCAGCAAAGGAACTCAGAATGAGTCCATGACTCCACTGTACTGATGGTTTGCGCATCAGCATCCTCAATGCGCTTGGGAGGGTCCTCGGTCAAGAACCGAGTCAGATTGAGCGTGGTCAGGTAGAAGAGCATCTTCTGCTGCCACCTATTGATGTTCAGTCCACTGAACTTCTCTGGCTTTTCCCCATGACTGATTGACACAGTTCCAATCGGGGCGGAGGGGGCCTGCACGTGTTGAGTCTGTTGCACCTCAACATTTCGTTCCGTGGCCATCTCAACAGAATCGAGTATGTTTCAAGATGGTTGGAAATCAAACAATCCGTAGCCGGAGATTTACAGGAAATTAGCTGAATCTAAATACTTGAATTAAATTCAACTCACAGTTAAGATGACCTGAGCAGATAATCTCAGGCTGCTAGCAGGGGTTGGTTTTCTGACCTCAGAGTTTGAGCAATCAAAGCGTCCGAGCAGACTGAAGGATAGACAGGCAGAGCGGGAGACCGGTCGGGCAGATCAGAAGGGCGAGTGGCCGACCCAGCAGATGAAGAGTTCAACCGAGCGGACAAACAGAGCAGCGAACCGACGCCTGTGATCGACGCAGTTTCCTTGAAACAGATTCGTCCCACCTCCGGCTGTGCTTCGAGGTTTTCTCGGATCGTCTGTTTCCCAGGATACAACGGCAAAACCACGAACGCAACCAAGCACTGGTTGTTCGTGGTGAACTGAGAGTGCACCTGAGTACTATCACAAGCAGTTTAGCCGAGCGGATGCACAACCGAGAGAAAAGAATCGGGGAATGAAAGTGGAGATTCTCTTGCTTTTGCTTCGCTTTCGATTTGTTTTTTTTTTCTCTGCTTTGCTCAAGATCCAGCCTCCTTATATAGGCGCTTTCATCTTGCCTGCAATAAATGATCAAATTATGATCATTTAATGCTGAGTTTAATTTCTTCGTTAATGAGTTTAATGTCTTCATTAATGTCGAGACGTTACAGAATCATTTTTAATGAGATTAATGTCGTCATTAATACTGAGACGTTACAAAATCACCATAAATGAGTTTAATGTCGCCATTAATGTCGAGACGTTACGGAATCAGCATTAATTTCACATTAATGCTTCCATTACACCCTTGAGCAAGATTAAAGTGGCAATATATTGGTTCAATCTTTTGGATAAATTTTACCTCAACCGGTCTGGCATTCGACATGCGCAAGTCGTGCTCGCGCACGAGTCAACCTTGGTTCAGTACAATCCGGGCCCTGGATTTGCACCTACCCCTGTGCACTCACGCGTGAGAGAGTCTCTCCCCATGCATATGCTTACAATGTCAATGCATGTGTCATAATTTAAGCCAACAATAAAGCCAAGAGATTTCTAATGTGGGACTAAACTCATGCACAATAGAGTCTCTTCGTCTCCACCTCTTTATTTCATTCACATTTCCAACAATAATTTCATGGGAAAATTTGCCATGAATTTTAAATATGTGAAGATGTAGTATTCATTGCTGAGATGTTACAGTTAGACCCTATAACGTGTACCTTTCAGGAAATAATTTAACATTTGCTCAATATCTTTGAATCAATTTGTTGAGATTTATGGAAGTTCTACGTTGATTATGACAATCCAATACAATCCTCCTCCTAAAACATATATTATTCCCTTTCTAATAAACAACTAGAACATTATATTAATCCCCACACAATATGGAATGTAGGGCAATCTCTTGAAGATTAAAATTTATCCATATACTTGACCTTCACTGGGAAGAGGATCAACGCATCTAGATCAATAATTCTCACATTTCTTTGAAAACTTTGTGATTTTTAATATTTTTTTTTTCCATTCGTATCTCCTTAGGAGTAAAAAATTTACAAATAAATATCCTTTTAATTATTATTCTATCCCAGGATTTCTCTCTCACAAGCTCGAGGCAATTTCTTGGCAAGCCCAGACTGACTTTCAGATCGAAACCCCTCTTGGATCTGGTCTTTTACGCCCTCAAGGGGCCCAGACACCGACCCAATAAAACTGACAACTTTCCTTTTATGATCGACCTCTCGAGCCCGGTGGGCGGCCGCATCCCATCGTTGAATCCTCATCGCATTGTTGGACAAGCGGATCATCACTCGGCGTTGAACATTTTCTGTGAACGAAATAAGAAAAGACATTGTGTACAAGTGTTGTTCTGCGATGAAAAATTCAAATTTAAATTTTCATGGCAAAATTGGTCACCATTTCAAAAATTCACTAGAAATTTGGCCATTAATTCAAAATTTCATCATAAATTTTGCCACGAATTTATAAATTCATCAAAATTTTTGAAGGAACCGTGTAGTCCGCGGGTCACTTGTGGCATTTTCCACCGTCGTAAGCAACAAGGGATAGAAACATGCTTCACAGATCATTCACAGCCTGACCGTGGTGATTTTCACGTTTGTGTTGCACTGGACAGTCTCCACAGTGCACAACACAGTTTACTCGTGGTTAGTTCTATGGTCATGTCGTTCATAAATTCATTTTTTTTTTTAGAAAATTATCAAGAATTCATAAATTCATCATAAGTTTTAATGAAATAGTGTGGTCCATGGATTACTCGTGAAGTTCTCTACGGCCATGGGTCATCAACCGATAGAACAAGCATTCACAGGTTACTCCATGGCCTGACCGTGGAGAGTTACACAGCCGTCGTACTCGAGGCAATTTAACTTTCGTGGATTTTTTTTTTATAAATTTCAGTTTCGTTGTAAATTTTGCAATAAATTTAACTTCTGTGGTAAATTTTGTGATGAATTTTAGTTTCATTGTAAAATTTGTGACAAATTTAACTTTCGTGAGAAAATTTTACGATGAATTTCAATTTCGATACAAATTTTGCGATAAATTTGAATTTTGTTACAAACTTTTTACCATGAATTTTAATTTCGTCACTAATCTTTTCGACAAAATTTAAATTCGTGGCAAATTTTATGACGATTTTCATTTTTATCGTAAAATTTGCTATAAATTTTATTTTCGTCACAAAATATGCCGTGAATTTCAATTTCGTGGAAAAATTTGCGATGAATTTAAGTTTTATGGAAAAATTTGCTACGAATTATAATTTTGTGGTAAAATTCATGATGAATTTTAAATTCGTTAAGATGTAGTACTCATTTATGAGATGTTCCTACAACATTTGTTTCCTAGAAACAATATAATATAGTATTAACTCAATATCTTGATGAATTAATTTATTGAGATTTGTCGAAGTTCAACACTGATCATGACAACCTAATACAGTCCTCCTTTCTCATCTAAGTTTGGACCGGCAACAAACAAGGAGTTATTTGTTATTAATATATTTGCTATCCACTAATCACAAATTCAAAACGCATACCGAATCTCAAATTAAAATATTAACTTTATATATATATATATATATATATATATATATATATATATATATATATATATATATATAAAGAATGTTTAAAGGGTAGTTAATATATATATATATATAAAGAATGTTTAAAGGGTAGTTAATACAATAATTGTCTGCCTTACATAGAGGTTAAAGATACGATGGATAAAAGCCCCATCTAAATATTTTAAATTCTGCTATAAAAAATATTGTCGCCATATTTAAAACATATATTATTCCCTTTCTAAGAAATAAAAAAATATTATGTTAATCGCCACGCAATATGAAATTTTGGACAATCTCTTAAAGATAAATAAAAATTTATTCATATAGTTGACCTTAGTGAAGAGCAGAGAGACGGAGCCACTAAGGGGTTATCCTGGGCTATAGCCCAGCCCTGAGTGGCTCCATCCATATACTATGTAAAGAAGGAAAAAAAAACAAAACCAATAATTCTTAACCATTGTAAATACCAAGTCAAAAGAAGAGAAAGAAAAAAGAAGCATATGTTGCTTTGTTTTCAATTTTTTTATTAATTCAAAAATTTTAATTTATACGTAGGGTTGGAGACATAGTTCACAAATTTATTGTTGACAAATTTTTTTTTTGCACCTTAGATTTTATTTTTAATTCAACTATATATTTGTTTAAATAATTTTTTATTATAATTATAAATACAGATATTTTCTTTTTCCCAACCATTTAGATTAAACTTACAACATACATACTTGCTATTTTTTTAGCTACCAGCCAACTCTAGACATGGACGGTAGCCATTGTTTCTACCCTCCTTGTCTTTGACTCTGAAACCACAGTTCAATTCTTCGTCTCACTCGCCTCGCTCGTCCCATTGTCGTTTTCTACTTATCCTCCCTCGATGATATCGTCTCCCTCCTCCCCCTTGTTTATTTGTCCTCATGCCCTTTCACTATCGCTACTTGTGGCCAAGTTGT
Organism: Zingiber officinale; assembly: GCF_018446385.1. Lineage (NCBI taxonomy): Eukaryota > Viridiplantae > Streptophyta > Magnoliopsida > Zingiberales > Zingiberaceae > Zingiber > Zingiber officinale. The sequence goes on along the minus strand of NC_055988.1, from coordinate 177,944,420 downwards.
CACCCCAAAGGCGTAGTCATCAACATGATCACTCTCAACCGTGGCTACCATGACCGGATTGACATGTCCTCCATGGCGGCATACCCTTACATCGACGCAGAAGGTAAGCAGTTATAAATTGAGCTCCCACGTGAGACGATCAAGCATGGTCTTGCACTGCGCTCATGGACAGAGGCTACCTCTACCTCATCGTCAACAACACACTCTTTAACACCAACGTCAATGATCAGACCTTTTACGATGACCCCTAAATTTTCAATATCTAAGAATTAGATATTATTATTGATAAATTTACTTAATAATTTCATAAATAATAAAAAAATCATTTAATAAAATTTAAATTCAGTGAAATATAGGAAAGGTGAGATGGTAACTTGATCACATGAAGTGAACTCAGACCTCTTCTATAGTATCCTTGGCATGACGGAATCACTCAATTCGGGATTAGCCGAGTCCATCTCTAATTTCTAGATCCGTCCCTCCCTGATGAAGAGGATCAACACGTCTGGATGATCAATCATTCTCAAGTTTTCAATTATATTAACCCCACGCAATATTGAATGTCGGACAATAATAAATAAAAATTTATCCATATAGTTGACTTTCACTAACTAGGAAGAGGATCAAGCCATCTAGATGATCAATAATTCTTCAACTGAGACTTTTTTAAGATTAGACCAACGCGGTCGTAGTATATAGAAAACAACCAGTAGAGTGGTTATTATTGACCTGACTTTTTTTTTTTTTTTTTTTTTATATCTTATTGATCTATTTCTTTTTCTATATTTCTTATTTCGACGACCAAGTCAAAGTTTGAGAATTTTTAAAACGGGAGCACATCCACACTCTTAATGTAGATAATTAAGTTTCAACAACCAGTAGGTGGCTATTATTGACCTGGCATTATTTTTTTTTTTGTTTTTTTTTAATCTTATTGACCTATTTATTTTTCTATATTTCTTATTTATTCGTTTAGAAGTTGTCTAAATATTATGCGTGTCAAATATAACTAACGTAAATTTGATCATGCACCATATTTTATTGGAAGTAAAATATCTTAACAATTTTCTTCTTAATTAGTCCGCATCACCCTTAGCTTATATAAGGTTGAAGGATGGATCCAATCCATATTCCATATTCATATTACGTAATTAGTAAATCATGGGGTTGGAAAGTCGAAGAATGCTCATTTCTGCTTCTGCTGTTGCAACTCTCTTCTTCTTCTTCTGCTTCCATGGCTTCTGCTATGCTCTCAACTGTAATGTTTCTTCCTCTTCGATCTTTTAATTATATATATGATTAAGCCATGTTAACTATCGAAATTAATTAATTAGTTGTTAATTTATGCATGGTTTAATTTGGTTTAATTCTGTGAACAGCGCCACCGTATGGCTTCGTGAAGAATGCGACACATGCGCCACGGGTCTCATACCACGACTACATCATCGTCGGCGGCGGGACAGCCGGCTGCCCCTTGGCCGCCACCCTCTCGGAGAGGTTCGACGTGCTGCTGCTGGAAAGAGGCGGTTCGCCCTACGGGAATCCCAACATTTCCAACCTCGCCTCTCAAACCAACAACCTCGCCTACATCACCCCGACCTCGCCGGCGCAGAGTTTCGTCTCCGAGGATGGCGTCATCATGAGACGAGCTCGCTGCCTCGGAGGCGGCACCTGCATCAACGCCGGGTTCTACTCGCGCGCCAGCCGCCAGGAGGTGATGGACATGGGATTGAACCCGAAGCTGGTCGACCAGTCGTTCCGGTGGGTGGAGCGAGAGGTGGTTTTCCGGCCTCATCTGACGGGCTGGACTTCGGCCCTGAGAGCAGGGCTTCTGGAGGCCGGAGTCACCCCTGATAACGGCTTCACCTATGATCACTTGGACGGCACCAAGGTCGGAGGGACCATTTTCGACCCGGCCGGCCATCGCCACACCGCCGCCGATCTCCTCAAGTACGCCGACCCAGCCAGGATCACCGTTCTCGTGCGCGCCACGGCGCAGAGGATCTTGTTCAGGAACGTTACTGCCGGCGGGCACCTTAAGAAGCAGCCGCAGGCGTACGGCGTGGTGTACAAGGACTTAGACGGCAACATCCACGAGGCCCGCCTAAAGCAGGGCTCAATCTCTGCAGGGGAAATCATAGTGTCAGCCGGCGCCCTCGGCAGCCCGCAGTTGCTCATGCTGAGCGGCGTGGGCCCGGCGGACCACCTCCGGTCTTTGGGCATCGAGGTGGTCCTGGACCAGCCGATGGTCGGCCAGGGCATCGCCGACAACCCGATGAACGTCTTGGTGGTGCCTTCGCCGGAGCCACTGAGTCCCACTTCGATTCAAGTTGTGGGAATCCGGCCGGGCTACTACATAGAGTCTTTGACGGGGTTCAGCTTCGGAGTTGGCAATTCCTCATCCCATACCGGCGTAATAGTTGAGAAATTGGCAAAGCCTCTGTCCCGAGGATATCTTCGTCTCAAGAATGTGGACCCAGAGGACAATCCATCAGTGACCTACAACTACTTCACGGAGCCTGAGGATCTGAGAACATGCGTGGAGGCAATGCAGACGATCATGAGAACGGTGGATACAGAAGCGTTTTCCGAATTCAGATACCCGAATCAAACGGTGGAGTACTTGCAGAATCTCACTGCAAGCTTAGTCGTCAATAACAGAGCAAGAAGTCCGCAGGACGGCACTTCGCTGGAGCAATACTGCAAGGACCTGGTGAACACCATCTATCATTTCCACGGCGGCTGTGAAGTAGGGAAGGTGGTCGACCATGACTACAGAGCGATCGGCGTCGACGGGCTCAGGGTCATTGATGGATCCACCTTCAATTTCTCCCCAGGAACTAATCCCCAAGCTACTCTCATGATGTTGGGCAGGTATATACGTAAATAATAATCAACCAATCGATCGATCGAATTTAATTTTGATAAAATTATATTATACTATACTATATGTCTATATATGGCATCTATTCTAATTTTGATCATTTTAATGATTTTTGTAGGTACATGGGACTTCTGATAGGAAGGGGCGGCAAGTGATCATGATTGACGATCTTAATTATTATTGCAGATATAAAAAAATGCATGCGCAGCCGATCGATTCTTAATTTATTTATTTTCACAATAAATTAATGTGCTGTGACCGATATATGCTTATGTACTATTTATTACTAAGATAAAAACAAATAATGTTCATTTAGACTTTTTCATTTGGCTCATTTAATTTCGAGTGAATTAAGTAATTAATTTGCTGCTATTCAGCTCAATTTTTTTTTTTTTTAAAAAAGATGTTATATATAGCATTTTCATCTTCATCTTCATCTGTAAAGTTCATATGATATATAAGATGCTAGCTTTAATTTAAAAGCCCAATCTTAATATGTAATTATTATTTTATCATTTTTAATAAGCAATATATATTAATAATTAATTGCCAGCCTCATCCCTATGATATGTTATCTCTTGCATGGGTTAGGTATTATCGGAGCCAATTCAACTAGGCTTTTTCATATATAGTCCGAATTGAATGTAACTAGATTAGATTCCTTGACTAGCTAGCGTAGGTATATAATTCAGCCAGAGTAAAGATCTCGACTAAGAAGAGGTTCGTTTTGGCGAAAAAGGTCTCATTTAGATCGAGATCTCGGCCAATCTTAACTAACATTTCAAATAAGTAAGAAATTACAATTGGCCAAATCAATCCAAAATTCCAAGTGGCCATTCTAATTAATTAATTAAGATCGTTCAATCAATCGGCCATCCAATATATTGACAAATTCTGATTGGCAAAAATTCAAGTAACAAAGCCAATCGGCAGCTCCAAGCAAATCCAATCGGCAAGTTCCCATTAAAAATTAGCAAACAGTGGCAAAGCCGATCGGCATCTGGAAGCTTCATATGAAAAACTTCGATCGGTACATTCCCATTAGATTCCAATTGGCAAAATTCCCTTCAATTCCAATTAAGAACTTCACTCGACCATCCAATTAGCAAATTCTGGTCGGCAAAATGCAAGTGGCAGCATCCACAACAGGCAACAGCCAATCGGCAAATCAAATTCAGTTTGGCAATTCAAAATTTTAGCCGATCAGCGTATTTAGACAAATTCCAATCAAAATCCGATCAGCTAAAATCAGTCACAATCCAATCAAATTCACAAATCCAATCCAAATTACCAAGGCAAAATTTCAATCCAATACAAATGGATAAATTTCCAGTCAGTTATCAATGGCACGATCTATGAGCTTATCCATCGAAATTCTCCCAAGGGTCTCTCGGACAACCTCCTCATACACATCATCCAGTCAGTTGAGCTCTGCTCCAGCCAACTCTTGGCTCTGCTCCCGCTTGATTTTTCCTGACCCCTCAGTTGAAGAGCGATTCAGCTTTACGATAGGCTATCTAATCAGTCGGATTAGCATCTTCTTCGACTAGACTTGAAAGGAAGATGTATGATACGGAAAATATTAAAAAGCCTCCATGAATGCAAATGAGAGCCAATTATGATACAGAGAATATTAAAAAGCTGCCACAAATGTAAACGAGGGTCAAATGTGATATGAAGAATATTAAAAAGCTGTCACGAATGCAAACGAGGGTCAATCGAATGGTGCGCTAGGTTAAAGTTAAGGGGGTCAATGAGACCATCTATTCCTATCTAGAGCCAATTTGCCAATCTTCCAAGGCTGACCCTCTAGAGCTAACCTACCAGTCTTCCAAGGTGACCTGCTAAAGCCGACCTTCTAGTCTTCCAACGGCAACCCACTAGAGCCAATCTGTTAGAGCTATCCTTCCCATGTCTTCCAAGGTCGACCCACTAGAGTAGATCTGCCATAGTCAATCTTCCAGTCTTCCAAGGCCGACCCGCTAGAGTCGATCTGCTAGAACGAACCGCCAATCTTCCAAGGCCAACCTATTAGAGCCAATCTGTCATAGCCAATTTGCTAGTCTTTTAAGGCCGACCCACTAGAGTCGATCTGGCAGTCTTCTAAGGCCAACTCGCTAGAGTTGACCTTCTAGTCTTCCAAGGCCGACTCACTAGAGCCGACCTGCCAGTCTGTCTCGTGCCAGTTTTCCTAGTAAAGCCTGACTTGCTTGTTATTCCAGTTAACTAAGTAGCATGTGACATCTAATTAATACGGAGATTACAAAGTATTATTAAAAAAATCTGTCCCTCAAAGGCACAGGTCTGTTTTGACATCCACACACAAATTAAACACTCCATTATCGCTCACACTCCCCTCAACTTCACTAGCATCAGTGTTGGAGTAGTTATGCTAGGGACCCTACATTCATCTTCCTCTCTTCTCCATGTGTTCACATGCACTTCTTATTCGAGGTCCTCTTTCAGTCAGCACTCCACCTTCAAGCCAGCTCACTGGTGGGTTCTCTTTGGGAACATTTTGCCAACTTCACTAATCACTATAAAGAAGAAGCCTTTCTGCGGCACTTGCAAGTTTACTGTATGTTAGTGACTGTGTGGCCAACACCAGGGAAAAAATAAAGGGAAGCTAATTCTAAAACGGTATTATTGTGTGATTGTGGGGCTTAATGTTAGAGCAAATTGTTCCTTTTACGGAGTGTGATTCTATGAATCTCATTATAACTTATCGTCATGATGCATTACAAGTGTTTGTTACATTCACTAATGAATTAAACTTCAAGAAAGAGGAAGAATCATAATTTGTTCCTCATCGAATAAAGGAAAAAATTAATGTGGATGCATGCCCTATTCCATTGATAATGTTGCACAATCTGTTGTTGATATGAATTCGACGTTATCATAGTTCGGCCACGTACCGAGTTTCTGATGCTCAGAAAACCATGTACCGGTGAAGCATGCGCCAAACGACCTACTCGCTCGGACTTACATCGAGCGTCAGAATCGGCAAAGAAGGATCATGACCGTGCAAACTGCATTCAAACATAGTTCCTCCATTCGGCACAACAGTGGAGTTGGACAGTGGAATGTTGGCCGAGCGGTGACTCCGCTCGGCCCAAGGACAAGATCATCCGGATGGCGGATGGTTGGCCGAGCGGCTCTCACGCTCGGCCCAGTAACGGACAAAAGGAGGATCAGACAATATCCTTTTGGGAGCCCGTGCCATCGACAGACAACACGGTTGGCGGCAGGATCAGGCAGAGGATCGTACGATGGAAGCTTCCACTGTCACGTCAGAGATATACTCGGATTGTTAAGATATAGTATCAGGGATACTTTCCTGACATGTCTTTTCAGGAAAAGCTTTGAGAAGCATGCACGCACGCTCTCGAAACCCTATATAAAGAGCCCCAAACTTCAATGGAGGTATGCCAAGATTACTGTTGCTACTGTTACTCTGTTTTTTTTGCTCCACTCCTTTTCTTCCTTGCTTCCACGTACATCGCCGGTGACTGACTTGAGCGTCGGAGGGCCATCGCCGGGGAACGACTCTCTGGCTCGGCACTGACGTTGCTGTGGTTGCAGGTTCACCTTATTCGGAGTCCACGCACGATCAACATGAACGTCACATCTTCTAACATCCATCGCCTTGACTTTTGGACTGGATCAATTGACATTTGGCAAAACTTGTAATTTCCTAATTTTGAACTTTGAAATTGTAGTGACATTTGAAAGCGTAAATTTTTTCTTTTTAAGAAAAATATAATTAGATTTTTATATATAATTGTAAACTAAAAAAATATTTATGTATTTAACTTGTTTTTTTTCCAGAATTCTCAAAATTATAATGGATTCGTCTTCTTCGATACCTAGATGATGACACAATAATCAATGGTATATTTTAAATGTTATATTTTATTTAAATTAATTATCTGGTTTAGATGGTAAATAGCTATTTTAACTTCTTGATTGGAGCATGTAGCACTTTAATGGTTGATTGTAAAAATATTATTTGCTTTGTTAATTTTGTGATATGCAAATATATTAATAGTTTTTAGGTATTTTATTGAGTTAATTTTGTGTATGTACAGAAAAATTAATTCTTTGAGTATAGAGGAGTTATTTTGATTTTTTTTTTATAATTTATTAAACTGTGACAGTTCTTGCAGATTTTATTTTTACAACTCTTGCCGTACCCACTGTCCACTCTTGTAAACTCATCTCAAACTATTAAACTAATATCTTGTCTTTTTTGTCTTGTCTTCTTTGCTTCTGCGATCGGCATCCGTGCTAATCGGGATCACCAGACCCTTAGGACTAGGATTTCCAAACTCCTTAATAATTGTTCTCACATTTCGACGTGAGGATAAAGATAAAGATTATAATATTATCAAAAAAAAAAAAAACAAAAAAAATAAAAATAGAAAGCACGCAACAGAACCTGACATGATCGCACTTAGCTTAGAACGTGGAAGAATATGAAGGTTGCATCTCTAAAGAGTGATATGGTGATGATGGTGCTCACTGCTCACCACGGCTAGACCGGAACCGGGACATGATCGCACCACAGCATGATCATGGTGAAAACCATGACTTGGCTGTTGCAATGTTGGACTTTCCAAATCGGATAGAAAATTTTGATTATTTCGGTCGAAAACTGAATTAACCAATGTTTTATCGGTTCGGTCGGTTTGATTTTTTTGAAAAGTTTGGTCTGCTCGAAAAGGTTCAGCCGATTCGATTTAGGGCTTATCGGTTTGGTCGGCTCAGTTTAAACCGATTGCACAGCTCTACCTATGGAATTCCCCACCGCCGTGTGCCAACAACCGATAGAACAAGCATTCACATATCACTCCATGGCCTGACCGTGGAGAGTTCCATAATCGTGGTGCCCGAGGCAATGTAACTTTCGGGCTAAATTTTTAGGGAAAATTATGTTTTCAGTCTGGTAACTTGTACATTTTTTTAATTTTAGTCCTATTATGAGTCAATTTACATTCTTAGTCCTCTAACTTGTAATATTTTTCAATTTCAGTCTTTTTTTTACTAAAATTGAAATTTTTCAACAGAAAATGCTGAGTTGTAAATTGAATTTGGGGATTTTGATTTTTTATGACCCATGTGTTTTTTATATTCCAACCACAAACGGGACATTTTCTGTTAAAAAATTTTAATTTTGGAGGAAAAATGACTGAAATTAGAAAATATTATAAGTTACAGAACTAAAAACGTAAATTGACTTATAACAGGACTAAAATTGAAAATGATGCAAGTTATGGGACTAACAATGTTATTTTCTCAAATTTTTATGATGAATTTTAGTTTTGTTGCAAATGTACAACCAATTTAATTTTCATGGTAAATTTTTAAATGAATTTTAGTTTTATTATAAAATTTGCAACGATTTAACTTTCGTGGGAAATAATTTTGTCACTAATCTTTGTGACAAAATTTAAATTTGTGGCAAAATTTATGAAGATTTTCAATTTTGTCACTAATCTTTGTGACAAAATTTAAATTTGTGGCAAAATTTATGAAGATTTTCAATTTTATAATAAAATTTGGCACAAATTTTGCTTTCATCACAAAATATGCCATGAATTTCAGTTTCGTAGAAAAATTTACGATGAATTTCAGTTTCATGGAAAAATTTAGATTATAATTTCATGGTAAAATTTACGATGAATTTTAAATATGTGAAGATATAGTAGTCATTACTGAGACGTTACAGTTACACCCTATAATGCGTTACTTTTAGGGAACAATATAACATTAGTTCAATATCTTTTAAGAAATAAGTAAAAAACCATATATTATTCCCTTTCTAAGAAATAATTAGACATTATATTAATCCCACGCAATATGGAATATAGAACAATCTCTTAAAGATAAAAATTTATACATATAGTTCACTAGGAAGAGGATCAACGCATCAACATTGAAAACTTTGTGATTTTTAATAATTTTTTTTTCCAGTCGTATCTCCTTAAGAGTCAAAAATTTACAAATAAATATATTTTAAAATCTTTATCAACTGAGACTTTTATAAGATTAGAACAACACAGTCGTATCTCCTTAAGAGTAAAAAATTTACAAATAAATATACTTTAAAATCTTTATCAACTGAGACTTTTATAACATTAGACCAACACAGCCGTAATACATAGAAGTTTCAACAACTAGTAGGGTGGTTTTTATTGATCTACCTTTTTTTCGGTTTTTTAAAATTATTTTATAGCTCCCTCAAAGCCTCGTTGAAAATAGGTCCAGACTTAGCTGCCATTTTATTGGTCAATTCGGCTTCACCGAAGGTCCATCGATCTATCTCGCTACAATGAACTTCCAACATTTAATTGGTCAATTCTGATCCCAGGATTCTCTCTCACAAGCTTGAGGCAATTTCTTGCTAAGCCCAGACTGACTTTCGGATCTTCGAAACCCCTCTTGGATCTGTCGGGTAAGCTATTCCTTTAAGTCTTTGAAAACTATGTGATCTTTAATAATTTTTCAGTCGGGTCTCGTTAGAGTCAAAGATTTACAAATAAATATCCTTTAAAATATTTATCAACGGAGACCTTTTTAAGATTAGACCGACACCGTCGTAATATATAGAACGTTTCAACAACCAGTATGGTGCATGGTTATTATTGACCTGACTTTTTCTTCTTCTTTTTTTTTAATCTTATTGATTTATTACGTTTTCTATATTTCTTATTTCGACGACCAAGTCAAAGTTTAAGAATTTTTAAAACGGGAGCACATCCAGATTCGTAATGTAGATAATTAAGTTTCAACAACCAGTATTATTTTTTGTTTTTTTAAATCTTATTGGCCTATTTATTTTTCTATTGATACGATGCATGATAGTGAAGCCCCGGATGGAGAGGAGATGGTAGTCAGCAGTCAAGGTAATGGGGAGGTGAAAAGTCAAAGTAACGTCGTAGTCAGAAGTCAAGCTTACATGGCAGTCAGAAGTCAAATTTACGTGACAGTCAGAAGTCCAAAAGTCAAGGTAACAAAAGTCAAGGTAATGTGGCAGTCAGAAGTCGAAAAGTTAAGGTAACGTGTCAGTCAGAAGTCAAGCTGATATGACAGTCAGAAGTTAAGGTGACGTGACAGTCAGAAGTTAGGGTGATATAGCCGACGGAAGTCAGGAGGAGATGGCGGTTGCAAGCCAGGGAAAACAGGGCCTACCAGGGTCGTAATCTCGATAAGGCCTACCGATCAGCATCTACCGGTCAGAATTAACTAGTCAGGAAGCACAGGTTGGAACATACAGAACAGGATGGTCGGATCGGGAAATTTGTGGTAAATCATAGAGGCAGGACGAGGTAAGGCGTACAGGTCGGGAACAACAGAGCAGAACGGCTACGGATAAAGACAGGACGAGGTAAGGCGTATAGGTCAGGAACGACAGGGCAGAACGGCTACAGATAAAGGCAGGACAAGGTAAGGCGTACAGGTCGGGAACGACATGGCAGAACGGCTACGGATAAAGGCAGGATGGGGTAAGGCGTACAGGTCAGGAACGACAGGGCAGAACAGATACGGATAAAGGCAGGATAAGGTAAGGAGTATAGGTCGAGAACGACAGGGCAGGACGGATACGTGACAGGGCAGAACGGCTATGGATAAAGGCAGGACGAGGTAAGGTGTATAGGTCGGGAACGACAAGGCAGAACGACTACGGATAAAGGATGGATAAAGGCAAGACGAGGTAAGACGTACAAGTTGGGAATCACACAGGTTGCGGGCCTACACGCAAAGGCCAAGATCGACAGGTCGGGAATTACACAGGTTGCGGGCCAACATGCGAAGGCCAGGATCGACAGGTCGGGAATCACACAGGTTGCGGGCCTACACGCGAAGGCCAGGATCGACAGGTTGGGAATCACACAGGTTGTGGGCCTACACGCAAAGGCTAGGATCGACAGGTCGGGAATCACACAGTTTGCGTGCCTACACGTGAAGACTGGAAGTTACAGGTCGGGACTCACAGGATGACAGGTCATGGTTTGCAGGCCTACGTGCAAAGGCCAGAGGTTACAGGTCGGAATTTATAGAGCTAGATAGACGTTCAGGTCAGGATTTACCAGAGGGCACACGCAAGTTGGCTAAGCACTATACGATAACCAAGCAAGGGAATCATAACAACCTGTCAGAGAATAATCACCACATGTCAGGGAATATGCTAACGGTTTAGGGCTCGTTGCCCCCTGATTCTTCCTCCGACCTATAGGAGGAAGCCACGTGCCAATCACTATCAGACAAAGCCTGACACCCGACATTCCCTGACACTCGTCAGACTCCAGAAACACCCACAGCAGTATAAAAAGGGAGGCTTCGTCCTTACGCGGGTACGCTCACTCATCTTTTTCTCACCAGTCTTTTACTTTCGTCCTTTCACTGTTCTTCTGGGTAAAAAGTACTTGACTTGAGCGTCGGAGTGCCTGCTCCGGGGACTTTTTCCCTGGTTTCTGGCCTCTAACGCCTGTGCGATCATCTGAGTGTGCGCAGGAGCTTTGTTCCGTCATTCCAGTCGTCATCCTCGTCACCCGCCCGTGGGAGTCCTTTCGTGCGGTGCTAGATCATCCAGGTACTCCAACGACTTTCAGTCAACATTGAGGACAGCGCGACCGACCTCCGTCTGATGCAGCTTCCGGACGGGATCAATTTGGCGTCGTCTGTGGGAACACAACTACCTGTTCCGGAACGTGAAGATGGAGGAGTCTGGTCGGATCAATGTCACCATGACAGCTGGAGAATATGAGCACTTCAAAGAAGTCAAGAGGCGGGCTGCCTCTGAAAAGCAAGTGACTGTTTCCCGACCACGCAAGGGCCCTGAAGCCTCTAGGGAGCCTATCCCCGTCTCAAATCGGGGCTCCAAGAGGAAACAGCCTGAGGAGCTTCCCCAGGCTCCCTATCGTGAACCTGGCTGAGGATATTATCAGCCAGGGCCCCATGACTCCAGCTTCAAGAAAGAACAACCGCAAGTATCGATGGCCGAGAGCTCTCTCCCTAAGGACTCAAGAAAAGGAAAATCTATAGTTCTAAGGGAAGAGTCCCATATAGAGCTTGAGGAGAAAGTACCCTTCTCTAGGAGGATATTGGAGGAAAAGCTACCTAAGGGGTACCGACCCCCAGTTATTGGAGAATACGACAGTAGTAAGGATCTCTAAGATCATCTTCGCAAATTTAGGAACGCGGTGTTACTACATTAGTACAGCGACGCTGTTAAGTGCCGGGTATTCCTGAACACCCTGTCCGGCTCGACACAAAAGTGGTTTGATGGATTGTCGCACGGGTACATTGCTTGCTTTTAGGACTTCAAGACTGTCTTCCTGCGCCACTTCGCTAGCAGTCGGAAGTACCAAAAGACAGATCACTGTCTCTTCGCCCTCAAGCAGGGGTCGACCGAGCCCCTTAGAAGCTATATTAAGCGATTCAACCAAGTGGCTCAGGATGTTCCATCAGCCACTTTAGAGATACTGATGAGCGCCTTCTCTCATGGATTGGGCGAGGGAGAATTTTTTCGGGATCTCATCCGAGATCCAGTCAAGAATTTCGATAGCATGCTGGAAAGGGCGGCCAGCTACATCAACGTGGAGGAGGCCCAGGCTGCTCGAAGGAAGGTTGACCGGACGCCCGCTGCTATTAATAAGCCAGAAAGGCACGCGCCTCAACAGCCGGCCCAACCCCTTCCCAGAGTTCGGGAGATCAAGCCTTTCTTTCAGCCTGTTCAGGAAGTTCAACCGGCCCCACGAGTCGCCGCAGTTCATGCCCCCCGACCTGGACCGTGGGATGCTCAGTACTGCACCTATCATATATCTCATACTCACGACACTAACAATTGTTTTCAATTCGCTCGAGATTCTCATCGCTCCGCCGAACTAGGATTACCACCGCCGGAGTTGGCTCCTCAAGTATTAAAAATGATGGAGGAACGGCGCGCCGCAGCTGAACAAGTGAATAGGCCCCGTCCCGACTTGGCGGGACCAAGTGCTTAGCCGACTGGTCGGGCTGGTGAACCGAGAGAAGCTCGGGAAGCCGAAAATCATGGCAATGCCGCCGTTCGAGAGATAGGCATGATCTCAGGAGGGCCGACTGATGGCGATTCGGGGAGAGCGCGCAAGTCTCATGTGCGTCGTTTGGAGGTCCACACCATTGGATGCAGCCAGGAGCAGGCTGCTGGCCCCGTTATCAGCTTTGGGCCACAGGATCTGGAGGGTCTGGAGTTACCCCACGATGATGCTCTCATTATCAAAGCTATCATCGCCAATAGCCGAGTGGCCTAAGTTTTCGTTGGCACCGGCAGCTCGGTTAATATTCTGTTCAGATCTACATTCGAGGAAATGTAAATTCACGCCAATGAACTACAGCCCGTGGCCACCTCTCTGTATGGGTTCACAGGCAACGAAGTGAAGCCCATGGGTTAGATCAAGCTAGTCATATCCCTGGGTAGCGAGCCATTGGTGCGCACTCGGAGAAGTACCTTCATAGTGGTGGATTCCCCTTCTTCTTACAATGTTATCCTGGGAAGGCCAGCTCTGCATGAGTTCAGAGCTGCAGTTTCTACTTTCCACCAAAAGCTCAAATTCCCTATTGGTGAGCAGGTCGGAGAAGTCAAAGGGGAGCAAAAGGTCTCCCGTAGATGCTATATTGACAAGGTCAGAGTAGAGGCTTGAAAGAACCAAAGAACCCAAGATGGTGGGGTTCATGCTATTCAAGAGAAGCCCTTACCTATAGCTGAGGAGTCCATCCCTTGGGAAGAGGTGCAATTGCATTTTGACCGACCAAAAAGCCTGACTCGCATTGCCAGTGATTCGCCCTTGGCCTTAAAGAAGCGTTGACCCAATGCCTAGTCCGTAACAAAGATGTTTTTTGTCTGGTCACTAAAAGAATTACCAGGAGTTAAGCCTGAAATAGCAGAGCACAAGTTACATCTCCTGCCTGACTGCCGGCTGGTCAAGCAGAAGAAGAGGAATTTATCGATCGACCAGAACAAGATAATCCGAGCTGAAGTGGATCAGCTCCGGAAGGAAGGTCATGTTCGGGAGGTGCAATTCCCGTCCTGGCTTTCCAACGTGGTCTTAGTGAAGAAGCCCAATAATAAGTGGAGGGTGTGCATAGACTTTCGAGATCTCAACCGAGCCACTCCCAAGGATTGTTATCCTCTTCCTCGGATTGATTAAATGGTTGATTCAACTGCTAGATGTGAGAGAATCTGTATGTTGGACACTTATCAAGGGTATCATCAGATTCGGAGATTCCCTTAGCTGTGGAAGATCAGGAAAAGGTTGGTTTTATTACGACAGACAATACTTTTTGTTATACTGTCATGCCCTTTGGACTCAAGAATGCAGGAGCAACCTATCAGAGGATGATGGACAAGATCTTCTGGGAGCAGATCGGGTGCAATGTGGAGGTTTATGTTGATGACATCCTTATTAAGTCGCCCCTATCATCAAATCTGATAGCTGATGTGGAGGAAACCTGTGGGACTCTTCGACAGTATGGGCTGAAGCTAAACCCATTAAAGTGCTTATTTGGAGCCAAGGGAGGGAATTCTTGGGTTATCTCATGACTGAACGAGGAATAGAAGCTAATCTAGAGAAAGTTCAGGCACTCCGAGATATGCAAGCTCCTCAAAATCTAAAGGAAACGCAGAAGCTGGTAGGCAGTAACAGGTCTGTCAAGGTTTATTTCTAGGTCTACAGACCGGGCTGCCCCTTTCTTCAAAGTGCTCAGGAAAGCCTCCAAATTCCAATGGACTGAGGAGTGCACACAAGCTTTTGAAGAATTGAAGAAGTATCTGGAGGCTTTGCCATCGTTGTTCAAGCCTGTCACTGGAGAACCACTTTGGGTTTACTTGTCGGCCACCCCTGAGGCTGTGGAGGTGGTGCTGGTTAAGGAACAATATAATGTACAACGGCCGGTGTATTGTTTCAGTCATTTATTAAAAAGGGCTGAATCTCGGTACACAGCCCTAGAAAAATTGGTTTACGGACTGGTTCTCATGGCTCAGCGTTTGAGGCCGTACTTTCTGGCGCACCCTATCACGGTCTTGACGAACAACACCATGGGCAGTGCCCTCACTAACGTGGAAGTAGCAGGCCGGCTTATCAAGTGGGCAACTGAGCTGGGAGAGTATGATATACAATATCAGCCACGCACGACCATCAAAGCGCAAACCCTAACGAACTTCTTAACAGAAATTCATCAGACTGACTCCGGAGAAATTTGAAAAATTTATGTAGATGGGTCAGTCACTCAACCAGGGAGTGGCATGGGAATACTCTTGAAATCTCCTCAGGGGGATATACTACAGTTGGCCGTTCGATTGAATTTCTGAGCCACTAATAATGAGGCAGAATACAAGGCTTTGTTGGCAGGTCTGCAAGCAGCTCAGCATGTAGGTGCTACTCGGATCATAATTTATTCAGATTCCCAATTAGTGACTCAGCAAGTAGCCGGTCATTTTGAAGTAAACAACGATGAGTTGCAAGTATATCGGGAGGCATATGAGAAGATGAAGGAGGAGTTTAAGGAAATCACAGTGACCAAGATTCCCAGGGCTGAGAATGAAAGAGCGGACGAATTAGCTAAAATGTCTAGTTCTTTGACCACCTGGGTGTTAGATAAATTCATAGCCTAGACCTTCCTTATCGCTCAGATAGATTTGCAGAACAACAGAGAAGAGTTGATTGATTGACGAGCACCAATGATCAGCTTTCTCCAATAAGGTGTCATACCCTCTGACCTGGAGGAAGCGTGGCGGGTCAAGAGACAGGCCCATGCTTACACTATGATCGGAGATCAGCTATACAAGAGGGCATTTTCTAGACCATTGCTCAAATGTTAAAGTATGGAAGATGTGGATCAAGCCTTGCACGAAATACACCTTGAATGCCATGGTAGTCATGCTGGAGGCAGAACATTGGCTCGACGAGTGTTACTGGTTGGTTATTTCTGGCCAACGTTGCAAAGGGATGCCCAATGATTAGTAAATACTTGCCTGTCATGTCAACAACATCAGAACTTGACGCATCATCCCACTGATTTTCTGAAAACATCCTTAGTTTCATGCCCTTTTGATCAGTGAGGCATGGATATAGTAGGACCCTTTCCTACAACTCCAGGCCAAAGACGCTTTTTGTTAGTGGCAGTAGACTATTTCTCTAAATGGGTAGAGGCTGAGGCCCTGGTCAGGATTATGGAAGAGGCTATCATTTAGTTTCTGTGGAGGAACATTTTTTGTAGATTTGGTATACCGCACAAATTGGTATCTGATAATGGAAGGCAATTTCAAGATCGAAAAATCTAGGCCTGGTGTAAGGGGTTCGGCATAACTCAAGCCTTCACTTCAGTAGCATATCCTCAAAGCAACGGTCAGACCGAGGTGGTCAATCGGGAAATAGTGCGTGGCTTGAAAGTTAAGCTGGACCATGTCGGATGCAACTGGGTGGAAGAGCTACCGAGCATCCTATGGGCCTATCGTACAACACCCCAAGAAAGCCAGGACTGACGCCATTCCATCTAGTTTTGGTAATGAAGCAATAGTACCTATAGAGATCGAAGTGCCGTCAGTTAGGAGAATGATATATGATGAGGGAAATGTCGAGCGACTATTGGCTGAGTTAGATCTCATTAGTGAAGTCCGCGAACGGACAGCAGCTAGATTAGAGGCCTACCGATAGAGAAGAGGCAGAATTACACTAAAAGAGTGATCCCTCAGTTCTTTTGGGAAGACGACATGATTTGGAAGCAAGTGAAGCCCGTAGGAGACGTGACCAAGCTAGCACCGCAATGGGACGAACCTTACAAAGTTATTAAAAAATTGGCGTCCGGAGCCTACTATCTGCAAGATGATTGGAGCAGGAAACTAGATAGGCCTTGGAGTGCTAACTACCTTCGACCTTACCGGATGTAGGAGGTCTTTACTCTTGTAAGTTTTAAAGTCTAAGGGATAGTTGGAATGACGGAGGGATAGCAGGTCATGTCGGGGATGTGGACCCGACCAGGCAATAGAAAGATACGCTTGGGCAGGAGTTTTTCATGTATTAACCTTTCTTTCAGCAAACTAAGGCATTTCAGCAAGTCAAAAACTAAAAAGTTCAAATAGTCACTCAAGGAGTAAAACATTCAGTACAACATGGCTGGATCACAGTTCGCTTAGGCAACAAGTACAGATTATCTAAGAGGGGCAAAGAGCTCGTCAAGTATCTCTCGGATAATTCGGCAATGGTCCAAGAAATCTGCGGGAGGGGCAGAGGTCAGGAACCCTTACTCATACAGTTGTCGCAGAGCCCCCACCGTGCCATAAGTGACAGCTGTTGAAATGTGGTTTCCTACTTGGATGTTGAACTCCTAAGATCGCAAGTATAGTTCGCGGCTCTGCCTACATCGTTCGTCTTCCCCTTCTCTGTACACTGTTAGAGCTGTGGACACTCCAGCTATAGCAGTACGGGCCTGAGACAGTTCTGCCTTGACGGCTAGGAGTTCTGCTAGTTGGGATTCTAGTTGTGCTGTTTGAGACTCCAACCTTTTGTTTTGCTCCTGCAGTAGGACCTCCTTAGAATGTATCTCCTGGGTTAACTGGTCCATGGCCTGCTGGTGCATCAGAGCCTGCTGATCTATATGTTGTTGGTACGAGGCCTCAGTTTGGCTCTTCTCCCCTTGAAGGCTTTTAAGCTCATGTTGGGTCTTCACCAGGGACAGCTTTTGTTGAGTATTTTGTCTTGTCAAAGCCTTTATCTCAACTCGCAAAGCATGGCTGGCTGCCGCTAGATCATTTAGTTGAAGTTCTAACTCTGCTACCCTGTCCCTCAGCATCTTATTATGATGGTAAGTGGCATGGAAAGATTAGTTTATCATTAGGGACTTCGCATGAGCCTGGGCAAGAAAGTGAGCATTTAATAGGGAATAAAAAGTAGCAAATATAGGAATAACTAAAGCTTACCTTGGTATACAGCTCGGAAAATCTATCCATCTGGGCGAGTCTTGGCAAGTGTTCCATATGAGTCATACTTTCTATCCACAGTGTAGCCAGACGACCTTTCATAGATAGGATGCTAGTGGGGACAGCCCGCTTGTCTCTCAGCATTACCTCAGAGGGGGCAGTTGTTCGATAATATTCAGGAGTAGAGGAATGAGGTTGTGAAGTCTCGGCGGCTGAGCCCGAGGGAGCAGAAGGAGGCGCACGGGAAGGCCCAAGTTGTGATGTAACAGGTGGAGGGCGACTTGAAGTGCCAGCCTCAGTACTCCTGGGCGGCTGGGATGTTGAAGGCTCTCCTTGTGAAGGCCTGGCTGGAACCTCCGGAGGAGTAGGAGCATCATATATGTTCGGGTTTGGAATGGCGGCTGCAACAGAAGGTGAAGGTTGAGGAGTAAAGGAAGGGTCGGAGACTGGGGCCATATTGGCAGGCCTGCGGTGGGATCTGTGTGCTGGAGGCTGATTATCTGAGTCAGAGTCTTCAGACAGGGAGTGGGACCGACACCCAGAGGAAGATGGAGCACCTCGACTCGAAGCACCTCGACTCAAGCAGTCCACCCCAGAGCATGCACAACAAGCCGCCTGAGAGGCTTCCCTGAAGGCAAGACTGGTATAAGTTACATTTGCTGACCTGCGACCAGGTCTAGAAGCAGGTTGGGTAGGAATTGAGCGAGCTGGCCGGGAAGTAGATGGAGCTCTCGGAGGAAGGCTGGGTCACGAAGTGGTCCGAGCAGCAGTCCCGACCTGAGTTGAAGCAGAATGGGGGAGTGACCTCCTCTCTAAGATGACTCGACCTGGTCGCATTATCTCCAGATCGCTTAAAGGAAGGGGCTGGACTTCCGAGGCATGAGTTAGGGTAGCGGCTGCATATGCAAGAGTAAGGATGGTAGTTATAGTATGAATAACAAAATGCATGGAATCAAAGTAAGGTAATACGTACCTAAAGAGTAAGGCGTTTCAAAGGTGAGGCAGCTCAGTCTGAAATAGGACAACAGTTCCTCAGATAGTAATATCGTTAAGTTCAGCTGCCAACCTGTCAATCGAGATGAAGCTTCTATATAGGAAGTGTCAAGGTGGAACTCTCCTAATGGAGGAGTCGGGGGGAGCAGAGGTTGCCATTGTGTGGGCCATTCCACCTCATGGGGAAATTGAATGAAGAAGAATTTGCTCTTCCAGGTCGCTTCTGAGGGCGGAAGAGGGGAGAAGAAAGTAGTGCGAATGCGGGCTTGAAAGTAAAAGAAACCTTCATCCTCCCGATCAAGGACATAGAAACAGTGGAGCAAGTGGGTAGACCAAGATAACTCACAGACTTCACAGAGTATCACAAAGCTGTAGATGAGCCTTATAGAGTTGGGCGTCCGCTGGCCCAGAGAAATTTTGAAGTATCGACACACTTTAGAGAATAAGCGGTGAATGGGAAAACGAAGGCCGGTGGCAATTTGTTCCTTAAAGAAGGCACTATATCCGGTGGGAGGAGATGAAATTTGGTGGATTCGGATCGGGATGATTGCATGAATATTGGCAGGGACTCTGTAATTATAGCGCAGATCAACCAGGTCAAGTTCGTCAAAGGTGGATGAGCCGGGAAAGTAAATCGAGGCAAGAGAAGCCAGATGAGAGGAAGATGTCATCCTGAAGGAACTTAATAGGAAAAGAGTTAAGCAAGGAGTTACCCGCGGAGGAAAAAAGGCTTAAACACAGCAGCAGACTCGGGTTAGAGGAAGGTGAAGGCTGTGAAAAGTTCGGAAGCGGAAGAGAGGGGAAAGTATTTATAGCCGCTGGGTGGAAGGGCAATATACTGAATTACCACCCAACATTTCACAAAAAGTGGCTTAAGTGAAGGTGATCGTTGGATTATCAGCGAAAGCAAAGCCAGAAGGGTATTTTGGGAAACTTAATGGCGGGGAAAACGAGGGCTGGCGTGAGGCGGGGGCGCCTTGGGAAAAAGCATTACTATAGCACAAGTCCCTTGAGATTTCTCGAGGTGCAGGCGCAGGTCACACAGGTCAGGAAATGCTCTGAAGGCGCAGGTCGGGAGTCCTGAAGGCACAGGTCAGGAAATGCAGTTAGGCCCTTGCCGGTAGCAGATAAAGATCTCGGGCGAGGATATCAATTCGGACTACAACTGGGTTAAGCGAAGGCAAATTGGAATGGAGAAGCGCTTAAGACAGATGTGTAGGGAGTTCACTAAAATAGTCTTAGACTAAAAATAGACTTGATCATTACAAACATAATAGCAGCAACCAAGGTTTGTGGGGCTTTTTTACATCAGGATTGGGCCTCAGGGGGAGGTAAAGAAGCAAGAAAAAGGTCATCATCTTTTTTAAAAGAAGGGTAAGCCTCCGTCGGAAGTTCTTTCATCAGACGAGCCCTGTCCAGAAAGTCCTCTGAAGGTGCAGAGTGGAGAAGATTCTGTTCAAATAGTTAGTGCGCGCCGCCAGCAACTCCATAGCACAACATTGTGTTCATCAGACCCCCAATCTTCTTCAGGAAGAAGGGAGACGTGACGTAGGATAATTTATATGCTCTAAGGTGACTAGTCTCGCCGGCCTGGTAGTCCACCATCTCTGTCTTTAGTTCATCAGCAGCACTCCAGGACAGAGACAGCTCTCATTGGCTTTGGGAAGCGATTTCTTGAGCTTTCAGAAGATCGGCCTGTAGAGACCTAATGGCGGCATGCCCTTCCTCCCATTGGCTCTGGAGAGTTTTCTCCCGGGCAGAACTAGCAGCCAGATCCTTCTTAAGAATGTCATGGGCTTCTTGCAGGGTTTTCAGTTGGGTGGATAGACTGGCTATCTTAGCATCCTTTTCATCTAGCCCAATCAAGATTTACAGGCGACGTTTCCCCTAAGATTCTAACTTGGACTCGCTTGTTTGCAAGGCGGCCTCCAGGGACTTTATTTTGTCAAAAGCAGCGTGGGCTATTCTCCGGGCGACCTGGGAGGACTCCCCTATCGTTTGAAGATATGAAGCCAGATCATCAGTGGGGGAGTTGCGAGTGTCGCGAGGAGTTAGTGACGGCTCTAATTCCTGAATACGAGCCTTTAGCAGCTCGTTCTCCCACAACAGGTCGATGACACATTGGACCGCGCTCAGACTCACAGAGCAGACCTACAAAAAGACAGAATGAAGGGTCAAAAGTAAGGATAAATGGTTAAGTCGGAAAAAGAAAGACTCACTGATATTATGTGTCGTGCAGCCAAGTCTAGCCCCTCTATCGGTGGACTCCTCCAGAATTTTCGATTGGCTGATCGCCAAGCGGTGGTTAAGTCGCCGTGCAGCTGAACCAAGCCACTGACAGGAGGGGTGTCTTCAGCAAGGGGGGGGCAAATGGTCCTGTTGCAGAAGGTAGGCTCCAAGAGGCCGTGAATGCATATTTCTATGAAGATCGCTCCCCGACATGAGCGGCAGATGTTGAAGTGGTGGCAGGAGGTAGAACTGCGAGGGTTTCTAAACTCCCGGGTCGGTCCCCAGCGGGTGAAGTGGTCTGCTCAGGGGCTAGGGCCCGAACGGGAGTAGGGGCGGGTATTACCGAAGGCAAGGCAGGAACCTCCGCGACGGGAGTAGGCTCCCAGGCGAGGGTTGTTGCCTTAGATGTGGAAGATTTGGAGGCTTCAGAAGAGGGTCGACCCGCAGGAGGAGGAGGTGGAGGAGATGACTGGACCGATGGAGTGACCATTTTCCTCTTGCGTTGGAGGTGCAAGCGTTTGTTTGGGGGAGGAGAAGGAGCTCGCTCCTCAATCTGTTCTGGATTGGCCGGGTCAGTTTCTAGAGTGGCAGCCTCTAGGGAAAGAGGAGTGGAAGTCTCAGCCCGGGCTGCCGCACTCGAGCTTGAGACGGTCTTCGAAGAAGCGGCCAAATTCTGCTTAATCTCTGCACTCAGGGCTTTCAGAATGTCGACAGACTGTTGGTTTGTCTCTGATGAATAGGCCTGGAGCATAGCAGCCTCTGCGAAGTTGGAAAGAAATACCTCAGTTAGCGAAGAATAGTAGAAAGGGAAGTAGGATCTTACCAAGCGGAGCTCCTTTCTCTGCATAAACCGGGCTAAGCCCAAAAGAGTACAAGAAGCCCTCCCGCAATAGCACAGACAAAAGAACGCGCACTCCGTTTAGCTTTTCAGAAGCGACGTCACAGAGGGATTGATGTTTGTGCACCAAAAGATTGGGAGGAAGATCGGAGTGCCATTGGGTTGGCCCGATCAGGGGTTCAGGTAACCTAATGAAGAAGAAACGGGACTTCCAACCTTTATTGGAATAAGACATATTCGAGAAGAACTTATAGCCTACTTTGGCTTGCACCATGAACACTCCTGGCTCAGATCTCTTAAAGGAATAAAAATGGTGAAACAATTGAAAAGTTAAGGGGATTTAATAAACTCGGCAGAGAATGATGGTTCCACATACAACCCTGAATACATTGGGAGCGAATTGAGAGAGGCAGATACCAAAATATCGACTTAGTGAAGAGAAGAATGGATGAAGGGGAAAGCGAAGGCCACCAAGAAGCTGGTCCCTAAAGACCGTCATGAAACCTTCCGGAGGGGAAAAAGGATGTTAGTTTGGCATGGGGAGTTGAAGTTCATAATCTTTGTTAAGTTCTAAACTAGACTAGATCAGGGACAGGTTGTGATTGTCAAGGTTAGAAATATAGTAAGAATACTAGGACATTTCCTTACCATCAGCCATGATCGGAGCAGAGAGGTTGAAGAGGAAGAGGCAGATGAAAGGAAAAGAGACACTAACAGCCAGCAAGAACTAGGAGAAGGACTCAAAGCACGAAAGTCGGAAGAAGAGGAAGAGTCGCAAGCAGTCGAAGCGGTAGGAAGAGGACGGCGGACGACCTTTAGGGTTTATAAAGCTGGGCATTCCTAGGAAGTATCGAAAAATAAGTCGGGTAACTCTTTGGGTAAGGTGCCTGATTGCCGTCAAATCGAAAAGGCATGCGCGCATCGGGAGTTGTGTACAAAAAGGGTTAATCAGGAGGAGTCATGCGGCGTAAGCAATAAAGGCCGAGGACACGTGTTAGGCCCCTAGGAAGCGTATTAATGATGGACGTGACAAGGAAATCATGAAAAGGGGATATGTGCACGGAAACACCTTATTCTGGAAGACTAAGCCAAGAAAACTGAAGCGGCCACGCGATCCTCTTGGGAAGCGGCAAAGGAAATGGCGGGAAACGATTCGAATGCTACAACACTACTTTGCATCATTTTCTCTAATGATGAGTAAGATTTAAATATTTTTTTATCTTCATTTAGGTCTGATATTATATATCTCGCAACTGCAGAGAGAGGGCGGGATATTCCCAACAAATAATCCCTGCCGGGAAATCACCATCAGGTCGACAAAATCTTTCCCCGGGCAGGCTTCCCAAAGTAGGCAAGGCTCTCACGCCCAACGACCTTCTCGATCGGCGTCCCAGACTCTCGCCCCAGTGCGAGTTATAAGTGAGCAAGGCTCTCATGCCCAACGACCTTCCCGGTCGGCATTCCAGACTCTCGCCCTAGTGCGAGTTATAAGTGAGCACGACTCTCACGGTCAACGACCTTCCCGGTCGGTGTCCCAGACTCTCGCCCCAGTGCGAGTTTTAAGTGATCACGACTCTCACGTCCAACGACCTTCCAGTTGGCATCCCAGACTCTCGCCCTAGAGCGAGTTATAAGTGAGCAAGGCTCTCACGCCCAATGACCTTCCCGGTCAGCATCCCAGACTCTCGCCTTAGTGCGAGTTATAAGTGAGCGCAACTCTCACGCCGAACGACCTTCCCGATCGGGTCCCAGACTCTCGCCCCAGTGCGAGTTATAAGTGAGCAAGGCTCTCACGCCCAACGACCTTCCCGGTCGGGTCCCAGACTCTCGTCTCAGTGCAAATTATAAGTGAGCAAGACTCTCATGCCCAACGACTTTCCCGGTCGGCGTCCCAGACTCTTACCCCAATGTGAGTTATAAGTGAGCACGACTCTCTTGCCCAACGACCTTCCCCGTCGGCATCCTAGACTCTCGCCCCAGAGCGAGTTATAAGTGAGCAAGATTCTCACGCCCAACGACCTTCCCGGTCGGCGTCCTAGACTCTCGTCCCAGTGCGAGTTATAAGTGAGCAAGGCTCTCACACCGCAAGGCTCTCACGCCCAACGACCTTCTCGGTTGGCGTCCCAAACTCTTGCTCCAGAGCGAGTTATAAGTGAGCAATGCTCTCACGCCCAACGACCTTCCCGGTCGACGTCCCAGACTCTCGCCCCAGTGCGAGTTATAAGTGAGCACGGTTCTCACGCCCAACGACCTTCCCGGTCGGCATCCCAAACTCTCGCCCCAGTGCGAGTTATAAGTGAGCAAGGCTCTCACGTTCAATGACTCTTTCGATTGACACGCCCCCACGTTCTTACCGCACCCCTAGTCAGTCTTATCTAACTCCTCTCTTACTGGGAGCAAGCCTTTACAGGGTCCCGGGAGTTAGTTTCAACACAAAGCTCATAACAGGTTCGTTCGTATAATTCATATGTTACTAAAAGTATGCAGGCATAACTTCAGGACCCAATCATTTAAAACATCCCTTACAAATTTCTTATTTACTTCGTACATATATGTTATTTCTTTTGAAAGCTATATGAGATAGTTAAGGGATATGAGCAATGTTGGTGGAGGGAGCATTCCTCTGGTTAAAGTTTCTTCTCAGGTCAGGGGGTACGGAGGTAGCTTGGGCTTTTTCTAACTCAGCTCTGAGGAGTTGGATATGGTTTTGCTGTTGAGCGATAGTGGCGTCCTTGATACTTATTTGTTCATAAAGTAGAGCTAAGTCGTCCTCATGACTGAGCTTCAGATAAGCTTGGTAATTGATCTGGCTCTGCAAGTTGGAGCGTGCTTTGTGTTTCAACGCTATTTCAGCCCTGGCTCGGGACTTAGCGGTATGCCAAAGAGCTTCCATATCCCAACAAAGAGTAATTTGAAGGTCTCGGTCTTGTGTCATCTCATCCAGCTCTGTTTCTTTCTGAGCAAGCTGTTGAACAAGCTGATCTAGTCACAGTTGGAGGGGTGATTTGTCATCCCCGTCAGGAGAGGGTGAAGGCATCATGCCGACAGAGGGAAGATACAATGAGGACATATTATCTCAGTGCCTTTTTAAAGGACCAAGATAGTGGAACTTACTGACACCCGAATTAAAGAGATACAGTTCCCTAGGCTAATGAGGTTGTTATTCCCAGACTAATGAAGCAATTAAGTAGATGGAGTACCCTAAGAGGCAGGGCATAGAGGAATGTGTCGCGTTTATTGTAGCAGGAAGAACAAGGAAGCAGGATGGGGTCTAGTCAGTCGGACTTGGGGCTCCTTCGACTAGACTTGCAGGGGAGGCTTGTGATACGGTGCATGATAGTGGGGCCCCGGATGGAGAGGAGATGGTAGTCAAGGGTCAAGGTAATGGGGAGGTTAAAAGTCAAGGTAACGTGGTAGTCAGAAGTCAAGCTAACATGACAGTCAGAAGTCAAGCTTACGTGGCAGTCAGAAGTCCAAAAGTCAAGGTAACGTGACAGTCAGAAGTCCAAAAGTCAAGGTAACGTAGTAGTCAGAAGTCAAGCTGACATGACAGTCAGAAGTCAAGATGACGTGATGGTCAAAAGTTAGGGTGATATGGCCAACGGAAGTCAGGAGGAGGTGGCGGTTGCAAGCCAGGGAAAACAGGGCCTACCAGGGCCGTAATCTCGATAAGGCCTACTAGTCAGCATCTACCGGTCAGACTTGACTAGTCAGGAAGCACAGGTTGGAACATACAGAACAGGATGGTTGGATCGGGAAATTCGGGGTAAAGCATAGAGGCAGGACGAGGTAAGGCGTATAGGTCGGGAACGACAGGGCAGAACGACTACGAATAAAGGTAGGACGAGGTAAGGCGTACAGGTCAGGAACGACATGGCAGAACGGCTACGGATAAAGGCAGGACAAGGTAAGACGTACAGGTCGGGAATGACAAGGCAGAACGGCTAAGGATAAAGGTAGGACGAGGTAAGGCGTACAGGTCGGGAACGACAGGGTAGAACGAATATGGATAAAGGTAGGACGAGGTAAGGCATACAGGTCGGGAACGACAGGGCAGGACGGATACGCGACAGGGCAGGACAGATACGTGACAGGGCAGAACGTGTTGGTGCAGTGAGCACCAGATGATCAAACCTGAGTTTTGATTATGGCAAAGGATTCAAAGTTAAGCTATGATGTTATCTAACAAGGTTCATGGAGCTTGCAGGAAAGTCCTAAGTGATACTTAGGTAAAAGTCCTAGCTGCGGTTAGGCAAGGTGAAAACCCTAGGGGGTGGTAACCCTAGATCATAGGGGGTGGAAACCCTAAGTGAAGGAAAATCCTAAGGGACGACAACCTTAGGTCCTAGGGGGTGGTAACCCTAGGTGAAGGAAAACCCTAAGGGGCGGCAACCTCAGGTTCTAGGGGGTGGTAACCCTAGGTGAAGGAAAACCCTAAGGGGCAGCAACCTTAGGTTCTAGGTGTAGGACCGTTGGGCCAGCTAGAAGGGGGGTTGAATAGCCTGAAAAAAATAAACAGAAAAGACCCTTCTCGAACTTTCAACAGAACACTTGCATAAAGTAAATTAGCAGTAAATAAAAAGCAGAAAGAAGAGGCTCACAATTTGACTTGGTTACAACCAAGGAGGTTGTTAATCCAAGGAATGAACGTGTACTAAAATATCTCCTTCAGGCGGAGAAGCCTCTTACAGCAGTGAAAGCACAAAAGACAGAAGCTAAACTAGAACAGAAGTGCACAAGTGTTTGGAATGTAAATTTCTGAGTTGATGAAAAGCTTCTGGACCAAGGCTATATTTATAGCCTTGGTCGGGGCGCCTGGAAGGGTTCCGGGCGCCCTGAGGGGATAAAACTTTATCCCCCAACGTTCAGATCGCGTAAATCGCGATCCTGGTCAAAATCAGGGTTCGGGCGCCCGGAAGGGTTCCGGGCGCCCCGGATGGCTCAGGGCGCCCCGGACTGTTCCGGGCGCCCCGGAGCCCAAAGTCAACAACGTTGACTTTTTTGTCCGGGACCTCTTCTTTGGTTCAGTCCCTCCTCGGTCCGGTTCTTCTCTTCCGGATCCGCTCGCTTGGGTGATCTCTGCCATCCGGAAAAGGGCTCACCCGAACCCAACTTCCGGTCTTCTCGAGCGAGCTTCCCTCCGGCTTCTCGTCCCTCGGAATCGCTGCGTGTTTCCTTCTCGTCCGCCGGCGTACTCATCCGCAGTCTTCGTCCCTCGGACGCACCGCGTGCCGTCCTTCTCGTTAGCTGCGTCTCTTGCTCCCCGAGCAATCTTCCGCTCCAGCTTTCATCCTTCGGAACCACCGCACGCTTCCTTCTCGTCCGCCGGTGTACTCTTCCGCAGCACCTCGTCCATCGGACTGCCGTCCTTCTCGCTAGCTGCGTCTTCCGCTCGACTACCTGTGTTCCTAAGCTCCTGCACACTTAGACACAAGGTTAATACAAACAGGACCTACCTTAATTTGTTGATCACACCAAAACAACCTTGGGGTTCCAACACTAGGCGGTGGTAACCCTAGGTGGAGGAAAATCCTAAGGGGGGTAACCTTAGGTGCTAGGGGGTGGTAACCCTAGGTGGAGAAATACCCTAGGGGGTGGTAACCCTAGGCGGAAAGTCTAGTCGGTTTGGAAGACCGGACTGACATCAGGTATGCTCTCCCGAGTGGAGTAGGTGAGGACGCGTTCCCCGCGGAGGGAACAGTAGGCGTTGGTTCGACCTAGGGTTTTCAGACGGAAATCTGAAGTCAGAACCGGATAGTCTGGAGACTGTCAAAATATTCTATTTATATTATTATTTTGTGCTAACTTTGTTTTGCAGGGTATTTTTGGGGCTAACATACTTTGCAAGTACAAAAGAACACCTTAAGCCTCGGATGATCAGTATCCGAGGCGCCTCCATGGAGTTTGGAGGCGCCTCGGGTGTAAGCCGAAGACAGCTGTCCAGAGGAGCTGGAGGCGCCTTCATGGGGACTGAAGTCACTTTGGACCAAGGCTTGAAGGCGCCTTAAACCAGATAAGGTGCGACCACTTCTGTGTTGATCCACGCGTGCGACTCGGCGACCTGGAGGCGCCTTGCACATGCTTAGAGGCGCCTTCAGGATAGTATAAAAGAAGGTCTCGAGGCAGAGCTCACATAATCAAGTTCTAAGATTCCTTTCCTCAACGTGCTGCCAACGAGACGACCTAGAAGTGCTGCAATTTGACACCGACGACCCGGAGCTCCGAATCTTAAGTTTTTCCTACTGTCGTTGGTATAATTTAGTTACTTCTTTTTAACTATTGTACTTGACTTTGTAAACATATTAACGAGCTTATAGTTGTTGCCCACCGGAAGCGATCAATAATCGCGGGCCTTGGAGTAGAAGTCGTCACAGGCTCCGAACCAAGTAACTTCTCGTGTACTTGTGTATGATTGTCTTTTATGTTTCCGCTGCTTTAACTCTAGAACGATATCCGATTCCGAAACATGAAAGCCACAAGCGCTATTCACCCCCCCTCTAGCGCTTTCGATCCAATAGAACGACTACGGATAAAGGCAGGACGAAGTAAGGTGTACAGGTCGGGAACGACAAGGTAGAACGACTACGGATAAAGGACGGATAAAGGCAGGACGAGGTAAGGCGTACAGGTCGGGAATCACATAGGTTGCGGGCCTACACGCGAAGGCCAGGATTGACAAGTCGGGAATTACATAGGTTGTGGGCCTACATGCGAAGGCCAGGATCGACAGGTCGGGAATCACACAGGTTGCGAGCCTACACGTGAAGGCCAGGATCGACAGGTTGGGAATCACACAGGTTGTGGGCCTACACGCGAAGGCCAGGATCAATAGGTCGGGAATCACACAGTTTGCGGGCCTACACGTGAAGATCGGAAGTTACAGGTCGGGACTCGCAAGATGACAGGTCATGGTTTGCAGGCCTACATGCAAAGGCCAGAGGTTACAGGTCAGAATTTATAGAGCTAGATAGACGTGCAGGTCAGGATTTACCCGAGGACACACGCAAGTTGGCTAAGCACTATACGACAACAAAGTTAGGGAATCATAACAACCTGTCAGAGAATAATCACCACATGTCAGGGAATATGCTAACGGTTTAGGGCTCGTTGTCCCCTGATTCCTCCTCCGACCTATAGGAGGAAGCCACGTGTCAATCACTGCTAGACAAAGCCTGATACCCGACATTCCCTGACACTTGTCAGACTCTACCCACAGCAGTATAAAAAGGGAGGCTTCGTCCTTACGCGGGTACGCTCGCTCATCTTTTTCTCACCAGTCTTTTACTTTCGTCCTTTCACTGTTCTTCTGGGAAAAAGTACCTAACTTGAGCGTCGGAGGACCTGCTCCGGGGACTTTTCCCCTGGTTTTTGGCCTCTAACGCCCGTGCGATCGTCTGAGTGTGCGTAGGAGCTTTGTCCCGTCATCCTCGTCACCCGCCCGTGGGAGTCCTTTCGTGCAGTGCCAGATCATCCAGGTACTCCAACGACTTTTAGTCAATACTAAAGACAACGCGACCGACCTCCGTCTGACGCGGTTTTTAGACGGGATCATCTATATTTCTTATTTCTTGATTTAGAAGTTGTCTAAATATTATGCGTGTCAAATATAACCAACGTATATTTTATTTGATCATGCATATTTTATTGGAAGTAAAATATTTTAACTATTTTGTTCTTAATCAGTCCGCATCACCCTTAGCTTATATAAGGTTGAAGGATGGATTCAATCCATATTCCATATTCCATATTCCATATTCCATATTCCACGCAGCGCAGAAGGAAGTTGGTAATTAGTAAATCATGGGGTGGGAAAGTCAAAGAATGCTCATTTTTATTTCTGCTGTTGCAACTCTAATCTTCTTCTTGGGCTTCCATGGCTTCTGCTATGCTCTCGACTGTAATGTTTCTCCTCTTTAGATCTTCTCTTTTATATATATATATATATATATATATATATATATATATATATATATATATATGTTAACTATCGTAATTAATTAATTAGTTGTTAATTTATGCATGGTTTGGTTTAATTCTGTGAACAGCGCCACCTTATGGCTTCGTGAAGAATGCGTCATATGCGCCACGGGTGTCCTACCACGACTACATCATCGTCGGCGGCGGGACAGCCGGCTGCCCCTTGGCCGCCACCCTCTCGGAGAGGTTCGACGTGCTGGTGCTGGAAAGAGGCGGTTCGCCTTACGGGAATCCAAACATTTCCAACCTCGCCTCTCAAAACGACATCCTCGCCTACATCACCCCGACCTCGCCGGCGCAGAGTTTCGTCTCCGAGGACGGCGTCATCAATAGACGAGCTCGCTGCCTCGGAGGCGGCACCTGCATCAACGCCGGCTTCTACTCGCGCGCCAGCCGCCAGGAGGTGATGGATATGGGACTGAACCCGAAGCTGGTCGACCAGTCGTTCCGGTGGGTGGAGCGAGAGGTGGTCTTCCGGCCTCAGCTGACGGAGTGGACTTCGGCCCTGAGAGCAGGGCTTCTGGAGGCCGGAGTCACCCCTGATAACGGCTTCACCTATGATCACTTGGACGGCACCAAGGTCGGAGGGACCATCTTCGACCCCGCCGGCCATCGTCACACCGCCGCCGATCTCCTCAAGTACGCCGACCCAGCCAGGATCACCGTCCTCGTGCGCGCCACGGCGCAGAGGATCTTGTTCAGGAACGTTACTGCCGGCGGCCACCGTAAGAAGCAGCCGCAGGCGTACGGCGTGGTGTACAAGGACTTAGACGGCAACATCCACGAGGCCCGCCTGAAGCAGGGCTCAATCTCTGCAGGGGAAATCATAGTGTCAGCCGGCGCTCTCGGCAGCCCGCAGTTGCTCATGCTGAGCGGCGTGGGCCCGGCGGACCACCTCCGGTCTTTGGGCATCGAGGTGGTCCTGGACCAGCCGATGTTGGGCCAGGGCATTTCCGACAACCCGATGAACGTCTTGGTGGTGCCTTCGCCGGAGCGACTGGCTCTCACCTCGATTCAAGTCGTCGGAATCCGGCCGGGCTACTACATAGAGTCTCTGACGGGGTTCAACTTGGGAGCCAGCAATTCGTCATTCCAAATCGGCGTAGTAGTCGAGAAATTGGCAAAGCCTCTGTCCCGAGGATTTCTTCGTCTCAAGAATCTGGACCCGGAGGATAATCCATCAGTAACCTACAACTACTTCGCGGAGGCTGAGGATCTGAGAACATGCGTGGAGGCAATGCAGACGATCATGAGGACGGTGGATACGGAAGCGATGTCGGAATTCAGATACCCGAATCAAACGGTGGAGTACTTGCAGGGTCTCACCGCGAGCTTAATGGTGAACAACAGAGGGAGAAGTCCGCAGGACGCCACTTCGCTGGAGCAATACTGCAAGGACCTCGTGCTCACCTTCTATCATTTCCACGGCGGCTGTGAAGTAGGGAAGGTGGTCGACCATGACTACAGAGTGATCGGCGTCGACGGGCTCAGGGTCATCGATGGATCCACCTTCAATTTCTCCCCGGGAACTAATCCCCAAGCTACTCTCATGATGTTGGGCAGGTACCTACGTAAATAATAATCAACCGATCTAATCTAATGCTAATCATTTTAATGATTTTTGTAGGTACATGGGACTTCTGATAAGGAACGGCCGCAAGTGATCATGATTCATCTTAATTATTAATTTATTATTGCTGATATCAAAAAATGCATGCGCAGCCGATTTATTCTTAACTTATTTATTTTCACAATAAATTAATGTGCCGTGATCGATATATGCTCATGTACTATTATTAAGATAAAACGAATAATGTTCATTTAGACCTTTTCATTTAATTTGGCTCATTCCTTGCGAATGAATTAATTTGCTGCTATTCGGCTCAATTTTTTTTTTAAATTTTATATATGTAGCATTTCCATCTTCATCTTTAAAGTTCATATATATGATATATAAGATGCTAGCTTTAAAAGGCCAATCTTAATATATAATTATTAATTTATCATTTTTAATAAGCAATATATATTAATAATTAATTGCAAGCGTCATCCCTATGATATATTATCTCTTGCATGGGTCAGGTATTATCGGGATCGAATCCATTATATTAGCCAATTCAACTATTCCTTTTCATATATAGACTATAGTCCTAATTAATGAAACTAGATTGTTGGATATTGGGATTTAAATGGACCAATACGATTTTGAGGAGGAAAAATCGGAAGCCATCAATTGTTGAAAGTCGTAATTGACTTCAAAATTGAAATCTACGTTTCGCGTAGATAGATTTAGACTATTAATTTGCTCAAAACCGATTAAGGGTGAATGAGAAATTAATGTTCAAAGTCGGCCCAAAATAACGTTGGTTATTCATTAAGGAAATGCAAGGGAGAATAGTCCCACATCGGAAATTTCCGATGTGCATTCCTTACTTATTAATGATGTTGAGTTATTGGAGTTAACTCAGAAAAGTACCAGGTACTCTCTGCTCAGGGGCGAGCAGGTGCTCGCACCTGTGAGCCCGCCACCCGCCACGTGCGCAATGGGCGCTTTGAGCGCTTTGTAGGCGCACTTTGCACTTACCGTAGCGGAGCAATATCGTTTACGGAGATAGTGTCGAACACTAGCCTCGACGATCAGTTTGCATACTCCGGAATTTACCGGAAACAACAGTCGTAAACGATATTCCGTACAAACTGATATGGCTACCAACGACGTTCCGACAGCCGTTCCGACCGCCGTTCCGACATCCATTCCGCACGGAGAAAAGCCGGAGAAATTCACCGGAGCCGACTTCAAAAGATGGCAGCAGAAGATGCTGTTCTACTTAACAACGCTAAACCTTGTACGGTTTTTGCGTGAAGACCCGCCAGTCGCTACGGACGGTAGCAAGGCTGCTTGCGATACGTGGACGCACGGAGATTTTCTGTGTCGCAACTACATTCTCAACGCCTTGGACAACACGTTGTATAACGTGTATTGTTCATTGGAGACAGCGAAATCTTTGTGGGAATCGCTTGAGAAGAAATACAAGACCGAAAATGCCGGACTGAAGAAATTCATCGTCGGTCGGTTTCTGGATTTCAAGATGGTGGACTCAAAGAGCGTCTCATCTCAAGTCCAAGATATGCAATTAATACTGCATGATCTGGACGCCGAAGGAATGAAGCTGAACGAGTCATTCGCAGTTGCTGCGGTAATTGAGAAGCTCCCTCCGTCATGGAAGGATTTCAAGAATTACCTAAAGCACAAGCAAAAGGAGATAGGGCTGCAAGACCTGATCCTGAGGCTACGAATAGAGGAGGATAATCGAAAGTTATCCGACTGCAGAGGAACCAAGCGGACTATAGACGATATGTCCAACCTGGTCGAGCCGAACGCTAAAAAGTCGAAACAGTTCAAGAAGAAGGCACAAGCGAAGAAGTTCAAGGGATCCTGCTACAACTGTGGAAAGGCAGGACACCTGTCCAAGGACTGCAGACGCCGAAGAAGCCAACCAAGGGGCCAAAGGATGTTGCGAACCACGTCGCAACCTCTCTTGAGGACTTGGATCTCACTGCGGTTGTATTTGAAGCCAACTTGGTGGATAACCCGGCGGTGGTTCATCGATACTGGAGCAACTCGTCATATCTGTTCAGATAAGGCGATGTTCTCCAAGTATACTCCGATAAATGGCGGGAAGCTCTATATGGGTAATTCCACGACGTCGCCAATTGTCGGACTCGGAAAAGTTGTTACGAAGATGACGTCCGGAAAGGAGCTAACACTCATTGATGTACTCCATGTTCCCGACATCGTAAGAACCTAGTTTCCGGAGCGGCACTAGTTAAGGCCGGATTTAGGCTAGTGTTCCAGTCGAACAACTTTGTACTTACGAAGAATAATATCTTCGTAGGAAAGGGGTACCTAGAACAGGGTCTATTCAAAATGGTTGTAATGCCTGTACTCCGAAAATTTGATGGTAATAAAATAAATACTTCCAGCTATGTTGTTGAGTGTTTTAATTTGTGGCATGATCGACTCGGACATGTGCATAATAATACTCTTAAACGTCTCGTCAAATTAAATTTATTACCAAACGTCAATGTTGACGGAACACACAAATGTGAAGTGTGCGTGGAAGCAAAAATGACGAAACTACCTTTTCATTCGGTGGAAAGGTCAACGACTCCTCTAGAGTTAATACATAGTGATCTATGCGACTTGAAATTTGTGCAAACCAGAGGAGGTAAAAAGTATTTTATTACTTTTATCGATGACTGCACAAAATTCTGTTATGTCTTTCTTTTAAGAAGTAAAGACGAAGCCCTAGAGGCATTTAGAACTTATAAAACAGAAGTTGAAAATCAACTTGACAAACGAATTAAAATAATTCGTAGCGATAGAGGTGGAGAATATGGTGCACCGTTTAATGAATTTTGTTCAGAATCTGGCATTATTCATCAAACAACGGCACCTTACTCACCTCAATCGAACGGTGTTGCCGAACGTAAAAATCGGACACTAAAAGAGATGATGAATGCCTTGTTGATAAATTCAGGCTTACCTCAAAACTTGTGGGGGGGAAGCAATATTATCGGCAAATCACATTCTCAACAAAATCCCTCATAAGAAAAGTGATAAAACCCCTTATGAACTATGGAAAGGCCGCGAGCCATCGTACAAATACCTGAAAGTGTGGGGGTGCTTGGCAAAGGTCGAAGTACCTAAACCAAAGCAAGTAAAGATCGGACCTAAAACGTTCGATGCGGTATTTGTCGGATATGCCCATAATAGTAGTGCATATCGTTTCCTAGTTCACAAATCAGACATTCCTGATATTCATGTGGGAACAACCATAGAATCTCGAAATGCAATATTCTTTGAAAACGTATTCCCAAATAAGAAGGGAAATGTTGAAAATGATAACAACGGAAGTTCAAACGAGAATGTCGTTACCGAACTTAGCTGTTATAAAAGAACTATTGACGATCAAAACAAAGAGCCACGTCGTAGCAAACGGGCTAGAGTTGAGAAATCGTTCGGGCCAGATTACATGACTTTCATGTCAGAAATGGAACCAAGAACATTAAGTGAGGCTCTCTCTAGTCCCGATGCTCCAATGTGGAAAGAAGCTGTCAATAGTGAGATTGAGTCTATCATGAATAATCATACTTGGGAATTAGTAGACCTTCCTTCTGGTAATAAACCATTAGGTTGTAAGTGGATACTAAAACGCAAGTATAAAGCTGATGGATCAATTGACAAGTATAAGGCCAGACTTGTAGCCAAAGGGTACAAGCAAGAGGAAGGCCTTAATTACTTCGACACCTACTCACCGGTGACAAGGATTACGTCCATACGAGTGCTAATAGCCATTGCAGCACTGTATGACCTTGAAATACATCAAATGGATGTTAAGACTGCGTTCTTAAATGGTGAGTTGGAAGAAGAAATTTATATGGAGCAACCCGAAGGGTTCATAGCTCCAAGAAATGAGAAAAAGGTGTGTCGACTTGTTAAGTCGTTATACGGACTTAAGCAAGCGCCTAAACAATGGCACGAAAAATTTGACAAAGTAATGTTGTCAAACGAATTCAGAATAAATGAATGTGACAAATGCATTTATGTCAAAGACACACCCAAAGGCTATATAATCGTCTGTCTGTACGTAGACGACATGTTAATAATGGGCAGTAATCATGATGTAATCATGACTACAAAGTAAATGTTGACCAAAAATTTCGATATGAAAGATATGGGTCAAGCAGATGTTATATTGGGAATTAAAATTCTCAGGACATCAGAGGGGATAGTTCTAACACAATCCCATTATGTAGAATCAGTATTGAAAAGATTCAATGCGTACGATCTTTCTACTGTAAAAACACCTATGGATCTAAGTCAACACTTAGCGAAAAACCATGGTGAGACCATATCGCAGTTGGAATACTCTCGGATAATAGGCAGTTTGATGTATCTTACAAACTGCACACGTCCGGATATTGCCTGTACGGTTAACAAGCTGAGTCGTTTCACCAGTAATCCAAACGACGCCCATTGGAAGGCATTGATGCGAGTTCTTAGATATTTGAAATATACTATGAACTATGGAATACATTATGGAAAATATCCCGCTGTGTTGGAGGGATATTGTGATGCTAATTGGATATCAGATACAAAAGACTCCAAATCCACTAGTGGATATGTATTCACGGTCGGTGGGGGAGCAGTATCTTGGAAATCCACTAAGCAGACGTGCATTGCTCGGTCAACTATGGAATCCGAGTTTATAGCACTAGACAAAGCAGCTGAGGAAGCTGAATGGCTGCGGAACTTCTTGGAAGATATTCCGAGCTGGGAAAAACCTGTACCTGCCGTACTGATCCACTGTGATAGTCAATCGGCGATTGGAAGAGCACAGAGTAGTATGTATAATGGGAAGTCAAGACATATACGTCGTAGACATAATACCATTAGGCAGTTGATCTCGAATGGAGTGATTGCAATCGACTATGTTAAGTCCAAAGATAATTTGGCAGATCCTCTTACGAAAGGGTTGAGTCGAGATCAAGTATACTGCTCATCAAGAGGAATGAGATTAAAAAATCTACAACTGAAAACGACTGAAGTGGAAAACCCAACCTTGTTGACTGGAGATCCCAAGATCTTGGTTCAATGGGACAACAAAGTTTCAGAAGTTGTGGTTCAGCACAGGAGATAGTTTATCTCTATCCCAATCCTAGGATGAATTTGTGCTGTCCTACCTCATGTAGTGAGGTTAAGTTTATGCTTTTAGTGACTTCTATACCTTATAAGGTGGAGTATGGTAGGATACTCTTGATAGAAGTGTCACCTATGTGAGTGTGAAGACAGGCCGCTTCAATGAAACACTCATGAATCCAAGATGGTGTCCATGGCCAAAACGGAACCAACCATGAGAACCTAAAGTAGGTGAGATAGGTCTCTGTGTGGGTGTTATTGTCTTAGTATATACAAACAGCTGAGCAGTTCAAGACATCACGTTCACTGCGCAGCCTAGTATACTCGATAGCATTCCACTACGGAAGGTTCAAAGCCACAAGCTACCTCTCCCGATGCAGTGACTTATCGATTGGACTCTTGTAAGTGTCATGCATACACGCATTACATTAATTTCCATTCATGTGGGGGATTGTTGGATATTGGGGCCTAAATGGACCAATACGATTTTGAGGAGGAAAAATCGGAAGCCATCAATTGTTGAAAGTCGTAATTGACTTCAAAATTGAAATCTACGTTTCGCGTAGATAGATTTAGACTATTAATTTGCTCAAAACCGATTAAGGGTGAATGAGAAATTAATGTTCAAAGTCGGCCCAAAATAACGTTGGTTATTCATTAAGGAAATGCAAGGGAGAATAGTCCCACATCGGTAATTTCCGATGTGCATTCCTTACTTATTAATGATGTTGAGTTATTGGAGTTAACTCAGAAAAGTACCAGGTACTCTCTGCTCAGGGGCGAGCAGGTGCTCGCACCTGTGAGCCCGCCACCCGCCACGTGCGCACGTGCGCACGTGTGCAATGGGCGCTTTGGGCGCTTTGTAGGCGCACTTTGCACTTCGCATCGTCGCGAGGAGCATTGAGGAGCTTAAATTTATCTTCTCTTCCTCAAGTATTCACTCACTCATCTTGTGCATTCAAGAGTCCAAGAAGCCTACGAGAAGGTTCGCTGGTCTCGGAAGTCGGAGTGCTACGATTCCGAGACGATTGTCGTCGTTGTA
Source organism: Zingiber officinale (assembly GCF_018446385.1). NCBI lineage: Eukaryota > Viridiplantae > Streptophyta > Magnoliopsida > Zingiberales > Zingiberaceae > Zingiber > Zingiber officinale. The sequence goes on along the minus strand of NC_055988.1, from coordinate 177,906,798 downwards.
TCTTGGGAACGAATTGCAACAATCCGTTAAGCACCGTAGCGGAGCAATATCGTTTACGGAGATAGTGTCGAACACTAGCCTCGACGATCAGTTTGCATACTCCGGAATTTACCGGAAACAACAGGATTATATTCCTTTACTAGCGTACGTAATTCAGCCTGAGTAGAGGTCTCGACTAATTAAGAAGAGGTTCGTTTTGGCCAAATCGATATCTCGGCCAATCTCAACTAAGGGTCACGGTTAGACTAGAGGTCTGAATGCCGATCGGCCATGCAATCTGTGGCCATTTCAAATAAGAACTTACAATTGGCCAAATCAATCCAAAATTCCAAGTGGTCATTCTAATTAAGAACGTTCAATCAATCGGCCATCCAATTGACAAATTCTGATGGGCAAAAATTCAAGTAACGTAGCCAATCGGCCAGTTCCTGATCCTGTCCGAACCAGGAGTCAACGGACGCTGGGGAAGTGACACTTTCTGCTGGATCCTCGAGTGCTCCGGCGAACCTGCACAGAAGTCGGGCCGGGGAGGGGTCCCCGACGACGACCCTCCGACGCTCAAGTCAGGCAAGAAGAAGACAATGAAATAGCTCCTAAGATCAGAGTTCTTTCATACCTCCGGCGAAGTCTGCGGACTCTTATATAGAGCTCTGAGGAGGCTGATGCACATACACCGAGGCACACACGTGTCCTCAGCCCATACCCAGTATGAGCTTGTCAGAGGAGCTTGCCTGATCCCTTACTGCTACAGTCCGCGCACGTCTCTGATGGGACAGCATAATCTTCTGATGAGATAGCATAATCTTCTGTCTTGTCATTCTAGCTCTTTTGTTTCCGCACCGAGCGGCATGCCGCTCGGCAGTCCCCTCACGTCCGACCGGACTAAGGTATACGTCCGTTCGGGGTATTTCTGGTCATGTGCTCTGGACTGTTCGCAGTGTTGATGCTTTATTCCTTCGGCCGAGCGGGCCATCCGCTCGGCACTACTATACTGTTCATCATGAGCGTCGGAACCCCGACTTCCCGCCGGGGTGTATTGCTTCCGCTCGGAAGCTTCAGCCGGTCGTCACCATCATTATCCGCTCGGCCAAGCTTCTGGTTGGCCTTTTACCTTTCGACCTCCACGTGGCGTTGACTCTGCTAAATGGGGACTCCCACGTGGCGTAGATTTGGGTCGAACGTGTTAAGTTCCGCAGGAGACCCAAGTCAAAACCTAAAAGAACGAATAGATTAAGTTTTGGATCAAACGTGTTAAGTTCCGCAGGCGATCCAAAATTTAATTTAAAAGAACACATGGTAGCTAGGAAAAGGTTCAGACCTTTGTACAAAATTTTTGTACAGTGGAACCTCTAGGTTTTCCGAGTAGCAACCAACACCTCCGTCCGAATGGTCCGGGGCCTTCGATACTCGAGCGTTTGGCTCGGATAATTTACCTCCGGCCGAACGGTCCGGGGCCTTCAATACTCGAGCGTTTGGCTCGGATAATTTACCTCCGGCCGAACGGTCTGGGGCCTTCGATACTCGAGCGTTTGGCTCGGATAATTTACCTCCGGCCGAACGGTCCGGGGCCTTCGATACTCGAGCGTTTGGCTCGGATAATTTACCTCCGGCCGAACGGTCCGGGGCCTTCGATACTCGAGCGTTTGGCTCGGATAATTTACCTCCGGTCGAACGGTCCGGGGCCTTCGATACTTGAGCGTTTGGCTCGGATAATTTACCTCCGGCCGAACGGTCCGGGGCCTTCGATACTTGAGCGTTTGGCTCGGCTAATATACCTCCGTCCGAATGGTACGGGCTTCCCATCGAGCTCGGGGCTCGGCTAATACACTCCCGGCCGATCGGCACGGGCTTCCCATCGAGCTCTTGGCTCGGCTAACATACTCCCGGCCGAGCGGCACGGGCTTCCCATCGAGCTCGGGGCTCGGCTAATACACTCCCGGCCGATCGGCCCGGGCTTCCCATTGAGCTCGGGGCTCGGCTAATACACTCCAGGCCGAGCGGCCTGGGCTTCCCATCGAGCTCGGGGCTCGGCTAATACACTCCCGGCCGAGCGGCACGGGCTTCCCATCGAGCTCAGGGCTCGGCTAATACACTCCCGGCCGATCGGCACGGGCTTCCCATCGAGCTCTTGGCTCGGCTAACATACTCCCGGCCGAGCGGCACGGGCTTCCCATCGAGCTCGGGGCTCGGCTAATACACTCCCGGCCGATCGGCCCGGGCTTCCCATCGAGCTCGGGGCTCGGCTAATACACTCCCGGCCGAGCGGCCCGGGCTTCCCATCGAGCTCGGGGCTCGGCTAATACACTCCCGGCCGAGCGGCACGGGCTTCCCATCGAGCTCGGGGCTCGGCTAATACACTCCCGGCCGAGTGACTCGGGCTTCCCATCGAGCTCGGGGCTCGGCTAATACACTCCCGGCCGAGTGGCCCGGGCTTCGCATCGAGCTCGGGGCTCGGCTAATACACTCCCGGCCGAGCGGCACGGGCCTCCCCTCGAGCTCGGGCTCGGCTAATATCGGCCGAGTGGCACGGGCTTCCCATCGAGCTCGGGCTCGGCTAATACACTCCTGGCCGGCTTCCCATCGAGCTCGGGGCTCGGCTAATACACTCCCGGCCGAGTGGCACGGGCTTCCCATCGAGCTCGGGGCTCGGCTAATACACTCCCGGCCGAGTGGCACGGGCTTCCCGTCGAGCTCTTGGCTCGGCTAATACACTCCCGGCCGAGCGGCACGGGCTTCCCATCGAGCTCGGGGCTCGGCTAATACACTCCCGGCCGAGCGGCACGGGCTTCCCATCGAGCTCGGGGCTCGGCTAATACACTCCCGGCCGAGCGGCACGGGCTTCCCATCGAGCTCGGGGCTCGGCTAATACACTCCCGGCCGAGCGGCACGGGCTTCCCATCGAGCTCGGGGCTCGGCTAATACACTCCCGGCCGAGCGGCACGGGCTTCCCATCGAGCTCGGGGCTCGGCTAATACACTCCCGGCCGAGCGGCACGGGCTTCCCATCGAGCTCTTGGCTCGGCTAATACACTCCCGGCACGGGCTTCCCATCGAGCTCGGGGCTCGGCTAATACACTCCCGGCCGAGCGGCCCGGGCTTCCCATCGAGCTCGGGGCTCGGCTAATACACTCCCGGCCGAGCGGCCCGGGCTTCCCATCGAGCTCGGGGCTCGGCTAATACACTCCCGGCCGAGCGGCACGGGCTTCCCATCGAGCTCGGGGCTCGGCTAACACACTCCCGGCCGAGTGGCCCGGGCTTCCCATCGAACTCGGGGCTCGGCTAATACACTCCCGGCCGAGCGGCCCGGGCTTCCCATCGAGCTCGGGGCTCGGCTAATACACTCCCGGCCGAGCGGCACGGGCTTCCCATCGAGCTCGGGGCTCGGCTAATACACTCCCGGCCGAGCAGTACGGGGCTTTTAGCTCGAGGAACTATAATAAATCTTACAACGGAAAGAGGATAACTGAAGAACTGACCTGCCGACCAGCGAGGGTTCTGACCCAATTTCTCGACTCCCGAATACCCGTGGAGTGATGAAGAATATATATACTTGTCGAAACTCATCAAGGCTTCCTCGTCGGACCGATATCGGGGCAGGAGTTACTCCCACTTGAGTGCTGGTCGGACCCTTATTTTGCCCCCATTTCTAATGCTTCTCCGGTCGTTCCTCCTGGGCCGCTCAGATATCCGCTCAGCTTGAGCCTTCTGTTTCTGTTGCTCCACGAGCTTAGCTGCTCTTGCCTCAATTAGAGCGTCGAGTTTCTCCTGGGAGAGCGTCACGGTGAGGTCGTCCAGCTTCGTCCATCTATTCCGCTCGGATACAGGCGCGTTCCCACAGACGGCGCCAATTTGATCCTGTCCGAACCAGGAGTCAACGGACGCTGGGGATGTGGCGCTCCCTGCTGGATCCTCGAGTGCTCCGGCGAACCTGGACAGAAGTCGGGCCGGGGAGGGGTCCCCGACGACGACCCTCCGACGCTCAAGTCAGGCAAGAAGAAGACGATGAAATAGCTCCGAAGATCAGAGTTTTTTCATACCTCCGGCGAAGTCTGCGGGCTCTTATATAGAGCTCTGAGGAGGCTGATGCACATACACCGAGGCACACACGTGGCCTCAGCCCATACCCAGTATGGGCTTGTCAGAGGAGCTTGCCTGACCCCTTACTGCTACAGTCCGCGCACGTCTCTGATGGGACAACATAATCTTCTGATGAGATAGCATAATCTTCTGTCTTGTCATTCTAGCTCTTTTGTTTCCGCACCGAGCGGCATGCCGCTCGGCAGTCCCCTCACGTCCGACCGGACTAAGGTATACGTCCGTTCGGGGTATTTCTGGTCATGTGCTCTGGACTGTTCGCAGTGTTGATACTTTATTCCTTCGGCCGAGCGGGCCATCCGCTCGGCACTACTATACTGTTCATCATGAGCGTCGGAACCCCGACTTCCCGCCGGGGTGTATTGCTTCCGCTCGAAAGCTTCAGCCGGTCGTCACCATCATTATCCGCTCGGCTAAGCTTCTGGTTGGCCTTTTACCTTTCGACTTCCACGTGACGTTGACTCTGTTAAATGGGGACTCCCATTCTTACTGCCGGATTAAGATAAAACGAATAATGTTCATTTAGACCTTTTCATTTAATTTGGCTCATTCCTTGCGAATGAATTAATTTGCTGCTATTCGGCTCAATTTTTTTTTTTAAATTTTATATATGTAGCATTTCCATCTTCATCTTTAAAGTTCATATATATGATATATAAGATGCTAGCTTTAAAAGGCCAATCTTAATATATAATTATTAATTTATCATTTTTAATAAGCAATATATATTAATAATTAATTGCAAGCGTCATCCCTATGATATATTATCTCTTGCATGGGTCAGGTATTATCGGGATCGAATCCATTATATTAGCCAATTCAACTATTCTTTTTCATATATAGACTATATATAGTCCTAATGAAACTAGATTATATTCCTTTACTAGCGTACGTAATTCAGCCTGAGTAGAGGTCTCGACTAATTAAGAAGAGGTTCGTTTTGGCCAAAAAGGTCTCGTGTAGATCGATATCTCGGCCATGCAATCTGTGGCCATTTCAAATAAGAACTTACAATTGGCCAAATCAATCCAAAATTCCAAGTGGTCATTCTAATTAAGAACGTTCAATCAATCGGCCATCCAATTGACAAATTCTGATGGGCAAAAATTCAAGTAACGTAGCCAATCGGCCAGTTCCCATTATAAATTGAGAGTCAAAATTAGCAAAAAGTGGCAATGTCGATCGGCATCTCGAAGCTTCAAATGGAAAAATTCGATCGGTACATTCCCATTAAATTCCAATTGCCAAAATTCCTTTCAATTCCAATTAAGAACTTCAGTCGGCCATCCAATTAGCAAATTCTGGTTGGTAAAATGCAAGTGGCATGCCAATCGGCAAATCAAATTCAATTTTGGCAATTCAAAATTTTAGCCGATCAGCATACTTAGGCAACTTCCAATCGAAATCCGATCAGCTATAATCAGTCACAATCCAATCAAATTCACAAATCCAATCCAAATTACCAAGGCAAAATTTCAATCCAATACAAATGGATAAATTTCCAGTCAGTTATCAATGGCACGATCTATCTTACGTTCTTCTCCATCGGAATTCTCCCAAGGGCTTCTTGGACGAACCTCCTCATACATATAATCTAGTCAGCTGAGCTCTGTTCTAGCCGACTCCGGGCTCTTCTCCCGCTCAACTCGTCCTAACCCCCTCGATCGGGGAACGATTCAACTTTATGATAGGATGTTTAGTCAGTCAAACTAGCACCTTCTTCGACTAAACTTGAAGGGAAGACTTGTGATACAAAGAATATTAAAAAGCCACCATGAATACAAATGAGGGCCAATTATGATACGGAGAATATTAAAAAGTTGCCACGAATGTAAACAAGGATCAATTGTGATATGAAGAATATTAAAAAGCTATCACGAATGCAAACATGGGTCAATCGAATGGTGAGCTGGGCTAAAGTTAAGGGTGTCAACAGGACCATCTTTTCCTAGCTAGAGACGATATGCTAATCTTCCAAGGCCGACCCACTAGAGCTAACCTGCCAGTCTCCCAAGGAGACCCGCTAAATCCGACCTTCTAGTCTTCCAAGGCCGACCCACTAGAGCCAATCTGCTGGAGTTGTCCTTCCAGTCTTCCAAGGTCGACCCACTAGAGTCGATCTGCCATAGTCAATCTGTCAGTCTTCCAAGGCCGACCTGCTAGGACCGATTTGCTAGAACCGACTGCTAGTATTCCAAGGCCAACATTCTAGAGTCGATTTGTCATAGCCGATTTGCTAGTCTTTTAAGGTCTGTCCGCTAGAGTCGATTGGCCAGTCTTCCAAGGCTAACCCGTTAGAGCTGACCTACTTGTCTTCCAAGGCCGACTCACTAGCTAGAGTCGACCTGCCAGTCTTCCTACGTGCCAGTTTTCCCAATAATTGCCGACTCGCTAGTTATTCCAGCTGACTAAGTAGCACGTGGGCCTCATGTGGGTTGTCAGAACACGTGGATTATCCAAACATGCGATGTGGTATGGGTAACATAGTATGACTCCCATAAGATCTCCACAGTACAAGACATGGGCAATATAACCCTTTGACATCTGTTACGTGACATATTCTTTATTACAGATATGACATCTAATTAATACGGAGATTATAAAGTATTCTAAAAAGTCTCTCCCCCAAAGGCACAGGTATGTTTTGACATTCCCACAAATTAAACACTCCATTATTGCTCATACTCCCCTCGACTTCACTCTATTATCGCTCATGCTTCCTTAGGGGGAACCAGAAACTTTAAACCATAACAGTTGATAGAGGACCTTAAGGAGTGACTGGACAGACATCCTTAGAGGGAACCAGAGACTTTAAACCATAACAGTCGATCGGGGACCTTAAGGAGTAACCAGACATGCTCTCTTAAGGGGAACCAGAGACTTTAAACCTTATCTAAGATCAATCATGAGTTTTAGCATCAACATTACTTATTATGCATATGTTTAATCTCGCCCGGGCATATAAATTCGGCCGGTCCCTCATGCAATTCAGTAAAGCCCAAAGGAGCATTTATATTACAAATGTTCAATTTCGCTCGGGCATACAAATACAACCGGTCTATTATACAGTCGGAGAAAGCTCAAAGGAGCATTTATATTACATATGTTTAATTTCGTTCGGATATACCAATTCGATCGGTCTATTACACAGTCGAGGAAAGTTCAAAGGATCATTTATATTACAAAGGTTTAATTTCACTCGGGCATACAAATCCGACCGATCTATTATACAGTCAGGAAAAGCTCAAATGAGCATTTATATTATAGATGTTTAATTTCGCTCAGGCATACAAATCCTACCTGTCTATTAAACAGTCGGGGAAAGTTCAAAGGAACATTTATATTATATATGTTTAATTTCGCTCAGGTATACAAATTCGACCGGTTCATCAAACATGTTAGGGATTTTTTATATATAAGCAGGGCATTTAACTTATCAGTCTAACACGTTTATGTAACAGGGTTCAGAGATAACTTACTCCTACTCCACGGCTTATCCATAAGATGGACGATCCCGATCCGTCAATGGATGACTCCCCAAAAAACTCTGGGTAGCTCAATCTCCTTCTCGGTGGAGAAACCTCACCATAACTTTGATCCAAAAACCCTTAGATCATAAGAAGAGCTTGGAGCACTTATGAGACTTCTAATAGACTTTAACCAAGTCTATTTTGTCAACCTTGACCAAACACCCCAAGCTCTCTTAAATATAGCTCAGGAGGAAACACCTAGTTGTGTTTTCCGCCACTAGTCGACTGGTAAAAACACTAGTCAATTGGTCCTAAGTGAAATTCGACCGTTACAGTCAAATGACTCGATATCAACCGACTACTATAATTACCAGTCGACCGCTATGGTAATTGCTATAATACCCATTGATTGCTATAGTACTGGTTGACTGCTACAGTACTAGTTGATTGGTTTTCATAGCCGTCGGGCACATAAGCATTCTATGTCATGGCCTAGTCGACTAGTAAAATCCTAAACCTAAAATTTTACACTGAGTACAATTTCTCATGCACTCATCCTTGCCTGCACAACCCCGACCGTACCTTCTAGCCTCCTCCATCAGCCTTGCATTCCTCATCCTTCATGACTTACCTTTAAGAGCTTCCTTCAGCCTTGTCCTTTGTTGTTGGGTCTTCCATTGCCAAGAGACTCCTCCCCTCCGGGATTTCAACCTTGCCAAATCACATTTAGACTTATGTTGCCAAGATTACATATTTAGACTTACACCACCAAGATTCCACTTGAACTTTCACCATTGCCAAGATTACACTTGGACTTTTCCTAGTTGTACCTGCATCCTGCACACTCATAAGCACATATCAAATACAACAATAAGTCTAACTTAAACTTTTGCCCAAACATCAAAACTTAGGGCACATAGATTGCTCCAACACGTACCTTACCCACAGAGAGTTTGTTAGGATCCGTTGGTCGGCTAGAAGGGGGGGGGTTGAATAACCCTACACAAAAACAAAACAACCCTTCTTTGACTTAAAAGAACACTAGCATAAACAATAAATAAAGGAAACTGAAAGACAGAGACTCAGAGAGTCTTACTTGGTTACAACTGAGGAGGTTGTTAATCCAAAGAAATGATGCACACTAATTTCTCCTTCAGGCAGAGAAGCCTCTTTACAGCAATGAAAGCTCAGAAAGAAAGAAGCTAAACAAAGTAGAAAATCTCACAAGTGTTGTATCAAGAATTGCTTGTTGTATCTAGCTTCTTGGACCAAGACTATATTTATAGCCTTGGTCGGGGCGCCTGGAAGGGGATAAAACTTTATCCCCTTCACAACGGATCGCGGTCAAAATGTGACCTGGATACACCTGGAAGGGGATAAAACTTTATCCCCTTCACAACGGATCGCGGGCAAAATGTGACCTGGATAATATCGCATTTCGGGCGCCCGGAAGGGTTTTGGGCGCCTAGATTGATTTCGGGTACCCGAACCCTTAAAGTCAATGATGTTGACTTTTTTCGGTCCGAGCCCTCTACTTCGGTGTTGCTCGCCTCGGTCCGGGTTTTCCTCTCTGGCTCTGCTCACTTGGGTGATTTCGGCCATCTGAAATAAGGTTCACCTGAATCCAACTTCCGACCTTCTCGAGCAACCTTCCGCTTTGGCTTCTCGTCTGCCCGCGTAGTGTTCCGCAGCACCTCGTCCCTCAGACACATTGAGCCCGTCAACTCTTTCCCGTGTTGTCCTTCTCGCTAGCTGTGTCTTTTTCTCGACTTCTTGTGCTCATAAGCTCCTGCACACTTAGACATAAGGTTAAACACAACATGACCTAATTTAACTTGTTTGATCACATTAAAACAACCTTGGGGTACTAACAATCTCCCTATTTTTGATGTGAGCAACCCAAGTTAAGCTAGGATAAACAACTATAAATTTAGAACAATAAATTTTGCAATAAAGTGCAAAAAGTAAAAAAGATTTTAAGCTACCTCCCCCTAGACTTAATTCTCCATTCTCCCCCTTTGATCACATAAAAAATGGGATACCAAAAAAAAAAAATCTAAGGGTAATAAAAATACAATAATTTTAGAAAAATTTTCTAAGAATTTTTTTTAAGAAACAGTCAATAATTCCCTCAGTTAAATAAATTTTCAAAAATAATTTTGTAGAAATTTTGGTAAAGTAAATTTGCTACTTACAAAAGAAACTTTAAGTCTTAAACAAATTTCTAAGTAAGAAAATTTCAAGCAGTAAAAAAAATATTCTTAGTTTAAAAAAAATTGTGCAAAGCAAAGTTTAAAAAATAACTTAAAACTTTAAGTTAAGAAAAAAAATTTGAGAAAATTTTCTAATTTAAACAAATTTGCAGAGAAAAATTTGAGAGTTTTTTTAAAATTTGAGTAACTATTTAAAACATTATCTAATTTTAATTTTAATTTTAATTCTCTATCAGTTAGTCAATTAAACATTTTATTTCAATATTTTGCTTCCAAGTTGTGGTGAGACACTAGGTGTTCTTGGTTATTGAATCATCAACCACTTCTAGACAAAGTCTTTTAAAGAAATTTAAACGTTTATTTTTCTCACTGAAAACCGTTAAGTCTAATTCAGGTTCAAGATAGATAAGACTTTGGAACCCAATATAGGTTCCTGCCAATTGGATTAATTAAATATTTTTTAGGAACATATTTCTTTAAAAATTTTCTAATTTGTCCTTTGTGATATTTAAAATACCAGTTCAAATTTTATCTTCAAATACTTGTACTGTATGTGCATGTATGATTTTTTAAGTTTTTAATTTCTTTTTGTAAGTTGTCATTTTCTAGCTTTAATTTATCAAAATCTTCTAATGGACAAGATTTTACTAGAATTACTTTTAATTCTTTAATTTCTTTTTCTAATTTGCAATAATCTTTAGATAATAATTTAACAAATTTAAATATTTTATCGGGAGGAATAGATCGTACCTGACTTACCTTATCGATCTTGTTGTCTGTGGCTCCCCCTGAACTGCTGCTTTCTTCTGATGTCGCTCCCCCTTCATTGATGCTCTCGATGTTGATTTCGGAAGAGCTTTCTTCATGTTTGTCTTGATGACTTGCCATCAACGCAAGCCCGGAGAAAGCCTCAACTTCCGATTCGGACGACGTTTGTCTCACACTGCCTTTAAAGTCTTGTACTTGTTCGTCTGGACAGGCTTCTACCTTTGTCCTTATCCTTGTTCCTTAACTTAGGGCAGTTGTCCTTAACGTGCCCTTCTTCGTTGTAGTGGTAGCATCTGATTGTTCTTTTCTTTCTACCCTGCGGATGGCTAGTTTTTCTTAATTTAAATAACTTTTTAAAACATCTTACCATTATTACCATTTCTTCATCGTCGAGAGAGGATTCTGACTCATGTTCGTCTCTCGTTGCCTTGAAGGCGATATTGTGCTTCGGATCCTTCATACCTGCACATCTCAATTCATGCACTTCAAAAGTTGAAAATAATTCTTCTAAGGTAATAGATTCTCTAAGTCCTTAGAGATATAGAAGACATCTACTAGTGATGCACATTTTGTATTTCTAGGGAATGCATTAAGAGCGTACCTTAGCGAATCTCGGTTGCTTACCTTTTCTCCGAGATTCGAAAGTCCGGTGATGAGCTGCTTAATCCTCGAGTGAAGTTGTGCAATCGTTTCATCTTCTTCGAATTGCAGGTTGGTGAGCTGGTTGCGAAGTAAGTCCTGTCTGGCGAGTTTGGTTTCGGACGTCCCTTCGTGTAGCTCAAGGAACTTCTCCCAAATCTCTTTTGCTGAGTTGTAGGTGTCGATCCAGTTGACTTCTTGTGGTGGAAGGACGTTCAACAGATGGAATTCTGCTTTGTCGTTCACCACGTAATCGACCTGCTCCTTCTTCATCCACTAGTATTCTTCCTTACCATCGGGTGCTACAAAATCGAACTTCATTATTAAAAGTAATTCAAAGTCAATTTTATACAATACCTGTATTCGCTTTTTCCAGCTAGCGAACTTTCCCTCAAAGTTTGGTGGGTATATGCTTGGTCTGGCCATTGATTCGGTGCTTCGATCGGCGGTTAGTCCTCCTGAAGCGTCCTGACTCTGATACCACTTGTTAGGATCTGTTGGCTGGCTAGAAGGGGGGTTGAATAGCCCTACATAAAAACAAAACAATCATTCTCGGACTTAAAAGAACACTTGCATAAACAATAAATAAAAGAAACTAAAAGACAGAGACTCGGAGAGTTTTACTTGGTTACAACCGTGGAGGTTGTTAATCCAAGGAAATGATGCGCACTAATTTATCCTTTAGGCAGAGAAGCCTCTTTACAGCAATGAAAGCTCAAAAAGGAAGAAGCTAAACAAAAATAGAAAAACTCACAAGTGTTGTATCAAGAATTGCTTGTTGTATTTAGCTTCTTGGACAAGACTATATTTATAGTCTTGGTCGAGGCGTCTGGAAGGGTTCCAGGCGCCTGAAAGGGAATAAAACTTTATCCCCTTCGCAACGGATCGCGATCAAAATGTGATCTGGATATTATCGCATTCTGGGCGCCCGGGCCCTTAAAGTTAACAATGTTGACTTTTTTCGATCCGGGCCCTCTACTCCAGTGTTGCTCGCTTTGGTCCTGGTCTTTCGCTCCGGCTCCGCTCCTTTGGGTGATTTCAGCCATCCAGAATAGGGCGCACTTGAACCCAACTTCCGGCCTTCTTGAGCAACCTTCCGCTCTGGCTTCTCGTCCCTCGGAAACCTCACGCGCCTCCTTCTCGTCTGCCCGCGTACTCTTTCACAGCACCTCGTCCCTCAGATGCATCGAGTGTTGGTGTGAGAAGCATCCGACGATCGAATTTGTGTTTTGATAATGACAAAGAATTCAAAGTTAAGTTGTTTTATGATCTAACAGTTTGAATGAGTTTGCAGGAAAGACCTAATTGTTCTTAGGCAAAAGTCCTAGCTGCGGTTAGGCAAAGTAAAAACCCTAGGTAGTGGTAACCCTAGGTCATAGGGGGTGGTAACCCTATGTGGAAAGTCTTGGTAGGTCGAGGGCTTCAGGAAAAAGTCCTAGCGGGTGGTAACTCTAGGTGGAAAGTCCTTGTGTCGCGAACCAGATGGAAGACTGTACGGGTCGGGGAGCGGGCATCCAACAGAAAGTCTGGAAGCATCGAGCGCTGAGCAAAAGTCTAGTTGATCTGGAGGATCGCACTGGCAACAGGTAACTCTCCTGAGAGGAGTAGGTGAGGACGCGTTCTCTGCAGAGGGAACAGTAGGCGTCGGGTCGACCTAGGGTTTCCGGTAGGAAATCCAAAATCAGACCCAGGCAGTCCGGAGACTGTCAATATTTTATTTATAACTATTATGTGGTAACTTTGTTTTGCAGGGTATGTGTTTGAGACTAACACATTTTGTAGGAACAAAGAATAAACCTTAATCCTCGGATGCACCTCCAGGGAGCTTGGAGGCGCCTCAGGTGCAAGGCTGAAGGTAGCTGTGCAGCAAGCTTGGAGGCACCTCAGACGGAGCTTGAGGCACCTTGGACCAGGGCTTGGAGGTGCCTTGGAGTGGCCATGGAGGCGCCTCAAGCAGGATAAGAGAAGAAGCTTTTAGCGCTGATTCACGCGGCTGACTCGACTTATTGGAGGCACCTTGGATGGTGTTGGAGGCGCCTCCAGCATTGTATAAAAGAAGCTCTCGAGCAGTAAGTTAATCATTTGATTAAAAAGCAACCTTTCTATATCCTGCTACTCAAGAGACGCCCTGAAGTGCTGTAGCAACACCCCGACGACCCGGAGCGTTAATTATGCTAATCTTGTTGTCGGTATAATTTATTTTTAGTACACTTAATTGTAAATTCTTTATTGTACCAAACTTTCGATATTATAGTTGTTGCCCATCGGAAGCGATCAACGATCGCGGGCCTTAGAGTAGGAGTCGTCACAGGCTCCGAACCAAGTAACCAATTTGAGTTAGCGTTTGTTCTTTTCCTTTCCGTTACGTTTATCTACTCGATACATTTTAAATCGAATGAAATAGTCACGAGCGCTATTCACCCCCCTCTAGAGCTTCTCGATCCAACAATTCGTATCAGAGCGGGGTTGCTTCGATTTGGTGCAACCACCAATCAAGCATTTTTTTGTGGTTATTTTCAGTTTTACGGAGTCAATTAGAATTAGCTTAATAGCTACATTCTAATTCTTTTTTCGAATCGGTTTTTTTTTTGCTCGAAATTGGTGCAACATCACTCGAGCTCGTTATTTTATCTTTATTCTCACACTACTAATCCAAGACCTAGTCTTGGGACATCTCGTTCTATTTTATACTTGCATATTAACTAAATGGCCCAGCAAGAAGGATACAACACCGTTCGTCCCCTGCTCTTCACCGGAGAAGTTTTGGGTACTGGAAGGGACGAATGGAAAATTTCCTAAAGATCTAGTTCGAGATGTGGATGATCGTTAGGACTGGATTCCAACTGCCATCGACGGAGAACGCAAGCCTATACCCTGCGAGAACTGGGAACCAACCCTAATTAAGAAGGTGGAAGCTAATGCCAGAGCAACTTGCACCCTCCAGTGTGGACTGACCAAGGAGGAGCTCAACAGAGTTGGTCCATTTTCAACCGCAAAAGAGCTATGGGAGAAGCTGATCGAACTGCACGACGACACCTCCGACACCAAGGTAAGCAAGAGAGATTTATTGTTTAATAAATTATATAATCTCAAAATGCAGGAAGGAGAGACAGTAAGTCAACTCCACGCATGTATTCAAGACATTCTCAATTCCCTCCACGCGATCAGGCAAAAGGTCGAGAACAGAGATATAATAAGGTACGCTCTCAACGTGTTTCCGAGGAGTATATTGTGGGCATCAATGGTAGATGCCTACAAAGTCTCCAAGGATTTATCTTCTATAAAATTAGATGAGTTATTCTCTGAGTTTGAATTACATGAGCAGACTAATGCACAGCCAACCGAGAAGGACATTGCTTTGGTTGCAGGTATAAGCAGAACATGTGAACCAAGACCAAGGTGTAGAACCGAACCAGAATCGGATGAAGAACCTGACTCAGATGATGAAGACGACAAGCTAACAGCTGAACTCGTCAACCTTATAACTCTACAAGAAGAAGAAGGGGTTCAACAAGAAGGACCTCAAGAAGGCAGTTCAGTCCAAGGAAGCCCAATTAAGCTCGAAGGTAAAATTTGAGGTGACATGTTATGGCTGCAACCAGAAGGGGCACATCAAGGCCAACTGTCCCAACTAAAAGGAGGTAAAGAAACAAAGAAAGAAAAAGGTCTTCAAGGCAACATTCGAAGAATCTTCCTCAGAAGACGACGACGACGACGACGAACTCGATTAGACGAGTCTCCTTGCACTGATGGCCCGGGACCAGATCAATATGTCCGAGAGCGAGAGCGAATCGGAAGTTGAATCGGAAAGAAGCCACGGATCCGTATCCGTTTCCGAAGGGCCTGACCCCACTGTGAGTATTCCGCGTTTAAACAATTTGGTTAATTATTTATTACGTAAATTAGCAAAATCCAATATTTGGATCAAGTCACTTCTAAAGAGGTAACAACCCTTAAAGAAGTGACCAACCCCAAATCCTTGTCTGAATCCGTTCAGACTGGAACCTCGACTCAAGTCCAAAAGCTTGAGGAAGAGAATTCCAACCTGAAAATTCAAGTCAAGGATTTAAAGACCGCATTGGAACGGTTCACGTTGGGTTCCAAGAATCTTGACCTGATTCTTGGAAAACAAAAGGCCGTATACAACAGATTCGGAATTGGATTCAAGCCTAAAAATAAGTATAGATCGTATTTATCACTTGTACACAGAACAAATAGAAAGGTGGTCCAAGCATGGGTACCCAAGTCCAACTTGGTCAATCAAGTTGGACTTGGTCAATATTGGGTCCCCAAGGATTAAGTACATTACCTTGATAGACCTTATCGAGGCTATGATCCAAGGGAGCAAAAAGAAAAATTATCTTAATAAATAAATAAATAAATTTAAAGGAATATAATTCAAAATTAAAACTTTAAATTAAATAAAAACAAGTTAAAAGGAAAATCAATAATGTAGGAGGAGGCTCTAGAATATCTGGCACCTCCAAAAATAATCTACCCGACAGTGTAACCAAACGCAACCTACCCGACAGGGTAATTAGGGTTAGAATAAAAAGGGCTAGGTTTAACTTGACCCACAGTACTAGTGAAGTTTTAGATGATAGTACGTTAGGGAAGCTTAGTTTATGCATGTCTAGGAAGATATGACTTCAATCTGGTGTATTTGGCTAAGTGGAACTGACCGAAGCTACCCTTTACGGATCCTAACTAGTTAGACCAAGGTTTTGTACTAAGTTTAGTGGATAGAACTATTTGGAAAACCTCGAAGGCATGGTTACTTTAATGATGTCCAAGTGACTCACCATAACTCAGAAATTTATCCAAAGAATGCCTATTTGCTGAGCCCAAAGCTAAACCTGAATCTAACACAAAGTTAAACCAAACCCTATAATTGAACTTAATTCATCTCACAAAATCATAGGATTCCCTGATTGAAAAATTTAGATCGAGTGAGATGATTAAGAATAAATTAATTAAAATTAATTAAATTAATTAAATCAAATTAAATTAACTAATCAAAATCAAAATAACTTATTTAAAAAATCTTTTAAAACTTATTTAAAATTCTTTCAAAACTTATTTAAAAAATCTTTTAAGACTTATTTAAAAAAATCTTTCAAAATCTATTTAAAAATCTTTTAAAACTTATTTAAAAATCTTTTAAAACTTATTTAAAAATCTCTTAAAACCAATTTAAAAAAAATCTTTTAAAAAAAGACTTATTTAAAATCTTCTAAAAACTTATTTAAAAACTCTTTTAAAATTTATGTTTAAAACTCTTTTAAAGTTTATTTTAAAAACTTCTTTTAAAATTTATTAAAAAAAAATCTCTAAACCTCTAAAGGCGCCAAATGAAGGCGCCTCTGCGCTGGCAAAGGCGCCCTCTAGCATCGGTGGGAAAATTCCCGTCGAAATCGACTGAGGCGCCTCGGACCGAGTCCGAGGCGCCCTAAACTCATCATTGGAGACGCCTTCAACGGGCTTAAAGGCGCCTTCAACACCGAAATAGGCAGCGAACAGAGAGTTCGCTACAAGTTTTCTTCTCGCCGAAACCAGCGATCCAAGGCGCCTTAAACTCGGATTTCCACTCTTCAACTCCCTCAAATACCCTACAATGCCTCCTATGTATACTCTAAACTATCCTAAATCATCCTTTACATGATTTTAGTGCTTGTTTTGTAAATTTTTATGTATATGGTTGAAATTAGGAAACGACGCAATGTTACGTCCACCTCGGGTACGACCCCGTCCACTGACGCTAGATTCCCCACTGAGCAACATAGGCTTAGTTTTTCTTAGCATTCATACTCTGTCATTAAATGTAGATATCTAAATAGACCCTGTTTCATGAGTTACTGTTCGTCTGTTGTAGAGATAATTGCCCACTATCAGCTGGACAGATTGGTTTACTACAGTCATGCAGTAAATCGAGATCTATGTGCCTAGTTTTTCAACAATCTTGAGAGGGTTGATGATTTGGTCTACTCCACCAGAGTTGGTGGAAAGGACATCCAGTTTACTCCTTCCTTATTACGCACTAGTTTAGAGCTTAGACAGTCAACCTCTCCTTTCCTGTGCTACCCTAGTAGGGATCTGCCATTTGGCGACCCCTACTCCCACATTACTCTAGATACACTCTATGAGTATATTTTTGGTGGGGAGACCACTTGGAGTCTCTGATTTCCCATCGATGTCTCTCAGGGTGTAGGATTATGTCATGTATAGAGTTCTCACTGCATGCATTCTACCCATCACATCTCGGGACATCCCGAAGATGCGTCCGTCCCATTCTTTCTTTTTGTACGCTTTATGTCATCATTTAGATATAGACATTGCATTACATATGTTCTCTAACATAGTTCATGTGGCCAGTCTCGTCACATCCCGAGTAGTTCACATGCCCTACTGCCATGTGCTGACGTCCATCTTTTCGATGATAGAGGGCATAGATGTGACTCGGGGGACAATCATTCCTCTTACCCGTTATGATGAGTTTGAGCTGGGTTCTCTTAGGCTAGCGCATATAGATGTCACTGCTCAGGGGGTCCTAGCATGGGTGGGCAGGCCTCCACCAGTCGACCCGACCGAGGATGAGCCAGTTGCTCCCGCCGAGGGAGGTGGTCTAGCCCCAGATGAGTTCTTTCTGCCGCCTGAGGGACGAGAGGAGCTATTTGAGTTTGCTCATGATCAGGTATTCGGAGAGCCCCTCGATCCATCTCAGCCCTCGACCTCATCACAGCCGTCCACCTCCTTATTGATCGAGGACCGACTTACGCATCTCGAGGTTTAGTCCGCATAGACACGACAGCTTGTTCTGGATGGATTTCAGATACTGTGCTCCGAGATAGCCTCTGGCTTCACTTCATTCCGAGACGAGATGCGTCAGGGGTAGCATGCACCCGAGCAACCCCCACCTCCAGCAGGCGACCCTCCAGATGATGATCCTACTCAGTGATGCTATCTTTTCATGCATTATATTTTGGATTTTGGACACAGACACTTTCATCCAGTACCTAGTTAAACTTTTGCCTATCAGAATTTAGTCACTTAACCTATTTTTCTGCTTACCAGTTTTTGTTATATTTAAGATGCTTAGTTTCTTTTAAAATTATAGGGAAAATTATTTTGAAATTCATAATCTTATTAGACTTTTAAAAGTCAGACTTAGGATAGGAATTTCCCCCTAGATATCATGTTCCCCTAGATTTCAGCCAGAGCATCTCACAAGCACCCTAGGCTTAACTTGCTTGTGTTTGAAACAAATTTAGAACGACGTGAGATGCATAGGGTACAACTTAGACTTCAGTATGCTTATTCTTATGCATCGCAGTAAGTCTGAGCGTTAAATACCAAAAATACAGTAATCAAATTCTAACTGGATTTTCAACTTAACTTGACTAACCAAGTGAAAGTTGTTACCCTCTCGGTGAACAGTTAGTAGCTAATGGTTAGACATTTGGCCCAAAGGATTAAATGATTAATTTTAATTTTCAAAATTACTCATGCTTGGACTTTAGGACTACTTGAATTTGAATGAATGACCTTAATTCAAATTTTTACAAGTTAAGCTCCTCCCTCTTTGCAGCTAAAATTTAACTAAGTCTTTCAAACTAAATATCTTTCAAAACTTATCTTTTCTTAAGAACCTTTTAAAAATTCAATATTTTTTAGTTCAAAATCAAGCTAAGTACTTTTTCAACTTTATCCATACGTTCTAATAACCTTTTCAAAGCTATTTTTCAAAGGCTTATTAAAATTTTAGCTAAGTGACTTCTATATCCGTTTTCAAATATTTTCAAACTTAGCCAATTTTGAGAAAAGTTTTATTTCAAATATAAAGTCTTTTGAATCTAACTAACTTTTCTCAAAAAGGCTCTTCAAATGTTACCTAAGTACTTTTTCGAATTTTGCTAAGTTACTTTCAAACTTAATCCTTTAAAGCTATCCTAAAAGATCTTATCTAAATACTTCTAACTAAGTATTTTTCAAAAGCAAAAAGCTTTTTCAAATCTAACTAAGTGTTTTGATATCACAAAATTAGCTAAGTTATTTTTCAAAGTTGAAATAATTTATGACAAATATTTCTTCACTTAGCTTAAAGTTTTTAAAAGAACATTTCTTCTAAAAAGCTAAGTATGACTAAACATTTCTTTCCAAATCTTTTTCAAATATATCTAAGTAATCTAGTTTTTCTTTTTACTCTCCTTGTATTTTGATGTATGACAAAGAGGGAGAGTAGCATAAAATTCAAAAGAAAGCTCTAATTAAGGGGGAGCCTTACACTTTAAAGTTTTAGCTTAAGCTTTGTTTGCATCTAAAAAATGTTTACGTATGCTTGCTTATACTAAAACTTTAAAAATTGTTACTTATGCATCTGTTTACTTATGCATGTTTTTACTTAACTTTGAATTTCAGTTGCCATAATAAAAAAAGGGGAGATTGTTGATGCGGGAAGCATCCGACAATCGAACCCGTGTTTTGATAATGGCAAAGAGTTCAAAGTTAAGTTGTTTTGTGATCTAACAATTTGAATGAGCTTGCAGGAAAGACCTAAGTGTTCTTAGGCAAAAGTCCTAGCTGCGGTTAGGCAAGGTGAAAACCCTAGGGGTTGGTAACCCTAAGTCATAGGGGGTGGTAACCCTATGCGGAAAGTCTTGGCGGGTCGAGGGCTTCAGGCAAAAGTCCTAGGGGGTGGTGACCCTAGGTGGAAAGTCCTGGTGTCGCGAGCCAGGTGGAAGACTGGATGGGTTGGGGAGCGGGCGTCCAGCAGAAAGTCCGGAAGCATCGAGCGCTGAGCAAAAGTCCAGTCGATCTGGAGGATCGCACTGGCAACAGGTAACTCTCTTGAGAGGAGTAGGTGAGGGTGCGTTCCTTGCAGAGGGAACAGTAGGCGTCGGCTCGATCTAGGGTTTCCGATAGAAAATTCAAAGTTAGACCCAGACAGTCCGGAGACTGTCAATATTTTATTTATAACTATTATGTGCTAACTTTATTTTGCAGGGTATATGTTTGGGACTAACACATTTTGTAGGAACAAAGAAGCAACCTTAAGCCTCGGATGAACAGTGCCCGAGGCGCCTCCAGGGAGCTTGGAGGCGCCTCAAGTGCAAGGTTGAAGGTAGCTGCACAGCAGGCTTGGAGGCGCCTCAGACGAACCTTGAGGCGCCTTGGACCAGGGCTTGGAGGTGCCTTGGAGTGGCCATGGAGGCGCCTCAAGCAAGATAAGAGAAGAAGCTTTCAGCGTTGATCCACGCGGTTGACTCGACTTATTGGAGGCGCCTTGGATGGTGTTGGAGGTGCCTCCAGCATTGTATAAAAGAAGCACTCGAGCAGAAAGTTAATCATTTGATTAAAAAGCAACCTTTCTACATCCTACTGCTCAAGAGATGCCCAGAAGTGCTATAGCAACACCCCCGACGACCCGGAGCGTTAATTCTACTAATCTTACTGTCAGTATAATTTATTTTTAGTACACTTAATTGTAAATTTTTTATTGTACTAAACTTTCGATATTATAGTTGATGCCCACCGGAAGCGATCAACGATCGCGGGCCTTGGAGTAGGAATCGTCACAGGCTCTGAACCAAGTAACCAACTTGAGTTAGCGTTTGCTCTTTTCCTTTCCGTTGCGTTTATCTACTCGATACGTTTTAAATCAAACGAAATAGTCACGAGAGCTATTCACCCCCCCCCCCCCTTTCTAGCACTTCTCGATCCAACATCGAGCTCATCGGCTCTCTCCCGTGCCATCCTTCTCGCTAGCTACATCTTTTGCTCGACTTCTTGTGCTCCTAAACTCATGCACACTTAGACACAAGGATAAACACAACAGGACCTAACTTAACCTGTTTGATCACATCAAAATAACCTTGGGGTACTAACAGAGTTTGTCTAAGGGGGAGTCCCTGATGAAAGCCCTCTAACGCTTAAGTTAGTACAATTCTAGTGGAGTGAATGAAGAACTGTAAGAATGTGCATGCGAGAGTAAATTACAGATAAATTACAAAATTAAACAATAAAAATACGGATGCATGACCTAGACACCTCAGAATGACACGAAACCAGTTCCTATGCGTTCGTATCGATCTCCTGATCTCAATGATGGCCCCAAACATTTTTTCCACTCTATATTTTGGGGTTGATAAATTTTTTATCAAAAATTTAAATAATCATTTTCAAAAATTAAAAAACCCGAAAATATTACCTAAAAAAATAATATCGTGTCATCATTATGATCATAAGATCGATACGAGCGCATAAAAATTTGTTCCGCGCCAATCCGAGTTTTATAGGTCAAGTTTTTATTTTTTAAAATATTTTTTTTTGAATTTTCATATATTCACAGTTTGGGACGAACTCCAAAGTTCGTCCCAGATCTGGGACGAATTTTGGAGTTCGTCCCAGATCTCTAATTTTATTAAATTACAAAAGTAAACAATAAAAATACGGATGCATGACCTAGACATCTCAGAATGACACGAAACCAGTTCCTATGCGTTCGTATCGATCTCCTGATCTCAATGATGGCCCCAAACATTTTTTCCACTCTATATTTTGGGGTTGATAAATTTTTTTATCAAAAATTTAAATAATCATTTTCAAAAATTAAAAAACCCGAAAATATTACCTAAAAAAATAATATCGTGCTATCATTATGATCATAAGATCGATACGAGCGCATAGAAATTTATTCTGCGCCAATCCGAGTTCTCTAGGTCAAGTTTTTATTTTTTGAAAGATTTTTTTCCTAATTTTCTAATATTTACAGTTTGGGACGAACTCCACAGTTCGTCCCAGATCTGGGACGAACTTTGGAGTTCGTCCCAGATCTCTATTTTCTTAAAAATTAAAAATAAATTCTTTCGAAAATAAAAAACTAACCTAGAAAGCTCGGAATGACATGGAACAAATTTCCATGTGCTCGTATTGATCTCATGAACGCATTAGTGGCCTCAAACATTTTTTCAAAATCTTAACAAAAATAGATCAGAAATTTTCTAATATCAAAATGACTTTACCTTATTCAAAACAACTCTTATTTTTACCAAGTCATAGGTTCTATCAAATTGATATTTTCAATTTAATCATCACTAACTATATTGGGTTTTCGAGTTCACTAATGTGGTCATGAGATCGATACGAGCGCATAGAAATTTGTTCCGCGCCATTCGGAGCTCTATAGGTCAAGTTTTTATTTTTTAAAAGATTTTTTTTACAATTTTCATATATTCACAGTTTGGGACGAACTCCAAAGTTCGTCCCAGATCTGGGACGAATTTTGGAGTTCGTCCCAGATCTCTAATTTTCTTAAATTACAAAAGTAAACAATAAAAATACGGATGCATGACCTAGACACCTCAGAATGACACGAAACCAGTTCCTATGCGTTCGTATCGATCTCCTGATCGCAATGATGGCCCCAAACATTTTTTCCACTCTATATTTTGGGGTTGATAAATTTTTTTATCAAAAATTTAAATAATCATTTTCAAAAATTAAAAAACCTGAAAATATTAGCTAAAAAAATAATATCGTGTCATCATTATGATCATAAGATCGATACGAGCGCATAGAAATTTGTTCCGCGCCAATCCGAGTTCTATAGGTCAAGTCTTTATTTTTTAAAAGATTTTTTTTTTAATTTTCATATATTCACAGTTTGGGACGAACTCCACAATTCGTCCCAGATCTGGGACGAATTCTGGAGTTCGTCCCAGATCTCTAATTTTCTTAAATTACAAAATTAAACAATAAAAATACGGATGCATGACCTAGACACCTCAGAATGACACGAAACTAGTTCCTTTGCGTTCGTATCGATCTCTTTATCGTAATGATGGCCCAAAACATTTTTTCCACTCTATATTTTGGGGTTGATAAATTTTTTTATCAAAAATTTAAATAATCATTTTCAAAAATTAAAAAACCCGAAAATATTACCTAAAAAAATAATATCGTGTCATCATTATGATCATAAGATCGATACGAGCGCATAGAAATTTGTTCCGCGCCAATCCGAGTTTTATAGGTCAACTTTTTATTTTTTAAAAGATTTTTTTTTGAATTTTCATATATTCACAGTTTGGGACGAACTCCAAAGTTCGTCCCAGATCTGGGACGAATTTTGGAGTTCGTCCCAGATCTCTATTTTTCTTAAATTACAAAATTAAACAATAAAAATACGGATGCATGACCTAGACACCTCAGAATGACACGAAACCAGTTCTTATGCGTTCGTATCGATCTCCTGATCGCAATAATGGCCCCAAACATTTTTTCCACTATATATGTTGGGGTTGATAAATTTTTTTATCAAAAATTTAAATAATTATTTTCAAAAATTAAAAAACCTGAAAATATTAGCTAAAAAAATAATATCGTGTCATCATTATGATCATAAGATCGATACGAATGCATAGAAATTTGTTTCGCGCCAATCCGAGTTCTATAGGTCAAGTTTTTATTTTTTGAAAGATTTTTTTCCTAATTTTCTAATATTTACAGTTTGGGACGAACTCCACAGTTCGTCCCAGATCTGGGACGAACTTTGGAGTTCGTCCCAGATCTATAATTTTGTTAAATTATAATAGTAAATAATAAAAATACGGATGCATGACCTAGACACCTCAGAATGACACGAAACCAATTCCTATGTGTTCGTTTCGATCTCCTAATTGCATTGATGACCCCGAACATTTTTTCCACTATATCTTTTGGGGTTGATAAATTTTTTTATAAAAAATTAAAATAATCATTTTTGGAAATTAAAAAACTTGAAAATATTTGCTAAAAAAATAATTTCGTGCGATCATTATTATCATAAGATCGATACGAATGCATAGAAATTTATTCCGCGTTATTCGGAGCTCTATAGGTCTAGTTTTATTTTTTGAAAGATTTTTTTTCTAATTTTTTAATATTTACAGTTTGGGACGAACTCCAGAGTTTGTCCCAGATCTGGGACGAATTTTGGAGTTCGTCCCAGATCTCTAATTTTCTTAAATTATAAAATTAAACAATAAAAATACGGATTTATGACCTAGACAACTCAGAATGACACAAAATTAGTTCCTATGCGTTCGTATCGATCACCTGATTGCAATGATGACCCTAAACATTTTTTCCACTCTATATTTTGGGGTTTAAAAATTTTTTATCAACAATTAAAATAATCATTTTCAAATTTTAAAAAACCCAAAAATATTAGTTAAAAAAATAATTTCGTGTCATCATTATGATCATAAGATCGATACGAATGCATAGAAATTTGTTCCGAGAAAAGAAAGCTTCTTGCGAATCATTCGCTACTTGTCTTAAAAACAGTAAATTAGGGACGAATTTGAAATTTCGTCCCTAAATTGCGTCAAATTTGCCGACAAATATTTATTCGTTGGCAATTAGCAACAAATCCAGAGATTTGTCGCAAAATTGCATAAATTTTCCAACGAAATTTAGATTTTGACGCTGATTGGCAACGAATTCTGCGACGAAAATATATTTGTTGTTAATATCCGACGAATTTATTTCGTTGCTATTTTAGTTGCTAATTAGCGACAAATTTGTTTTTCGTTGCAAATGCTGTTGCAAATTTGCAACGAATATTTTTCGTTGCAAATTTTCGTCCCTAAATTACAGTTTTTTTGTAGTGTCTTTTCGGTTAACCTAAAGTTATTTTAGGAAATTAAATATTAGATTTCTATAAAAGGTTTTGTCTAGTCGGTGGTGGTTGCTCCCATATCCAAGAAGGCCATGTGCCTCGCCACGTCACTACTGGGAACAAATTATGGAAATTAATATTTAATGGAATTAATAACTTAAGGTGATTTGGGTCGAACGTGTTAAGTTCCGCAGGAGATCCAAGTCAAAACCTAAAAGAACAAATAGATTAAGTTTTGGATCAAACGTGTTAAGTTCCGCAGGCGATCCAAAATTTAATTTAAAAGAACACATGGTAGCTAGGAAAAGGTTCAGACCTTTGTACAAAATTTTGTACAGTGGAACCTCTAGACTTTCCGAGTAGCAACCAACAGGTCCCAGTATTGGAGTTGGTGGTCAGACTGAGGGACAACCTCATCTTGTTGCAGCTCAGGTAGCCGTACCAGCCATTCCTACAGCATCGCTTATTATGGAAAAGGCCCATATTCCTTTGCTTGCTAGTTCAGCAAAGGATCGTTTTACGCTATTCCATGGAGGCACCGATCCTTGGGTGGCGCGTACATGGTTGGAAGATATTGAGGGCACTTTTGGATACATGTCCTGTTCAGACACAGAGAAGGTAGAGCTAGCCGCTTATCATTTTCGAGGACAGGCATCCACATGGTGGAAGATGCAAAAGACAGTCTTTGGGGATCAGATTATCTCTTGGCAGTTTTTTCGAGAGGCGTTCGAGAGACAGTATTTTCCTGCAGCATTTTGTGTTGCTCGACGCCAGGAGTTCATGAGTCTCAAGCAGGGTGACCGAAGCGTGCTAGACTATAGTGCGGAATTTAACAGACTTGCTAAGTTTTGCCCACATATGGTTGCTCAGGACTCAGACCGTATGTTTCACTTTACACAGGGACTGGCAGCATATATTCAGATCAGGATGTCTGGATTTCCTGTTACTACTTATCGAGAGGCACTTGATCGAGCCATATTTATTGAGATGACTCAGCAGCAAGTCTCTCAAGAAAGAGAAGCCAGCCAACAGACCTCGCAGAGCTCACACTCTAGATAGTAGAGTCGAGGTCGTCGATCTCGTGGTCAGGATACGACTAGAGAGTCTTCACGGTCACGAAAGGTAGCCAAAGTATCACAGGGATCTAGTCGCCCAGTTCCATCACAGCGGGGCCAGATATCGGTGAAGTGTTTTCAATGTGGTGCACCAAATCACTTGGCATCAGAATGTCCACTGGATAAGAGTATATGCTTCTACTGTAAACTGCCAGGACATATGCAGAAAGATTGCACCTTGAAGGCACAACATCAAGCAGGAGGATCACAGTCTCAGTAGGCTCGACCTACCTCACGACCTCCACAATCTCGGCAGCAGAAAGGCCCGCAGAGATCTCAACAGTCTCAGCAACGAAATCCCCCACCTACATAGTCTGCTCACCAGCCACAACTCTATCATTTGTAGTCCCAGGTGGAGAGTAAGTATCACTCAGTACCTCCACTTCAGCAGTATCTGCCAGCTCCATCTCAACAGTACTTGCCAGCTCCATCTCAGCAGTACTTGCCAGCTCCATCTCAGCAGTATTTGGTAGCTCCACCCCAGCAGTACTTGCTACCTCCACCCCAGCAGTACTTGCTACCTCCACCCGAGCAGTATCAGCCACCATTATCTTATCAGCCTTCGACCCAGTCATACCAGCCTTCGCAGGATCAAAGTCAACCCTCTTCTTCTATCCAGAGGGGTCAGCCATCAGGTCTTGAGCCAGGACATGTTTATGCTTTGACTCGTGAGGAGGCACAGCGAGCTGGAGGATCTATTATCCGAGGTATTATTTCTGTTTATAGTATTCCTGCGGATATATTGATAGATACAGGTAGCTCGCATTCCTTTATTTCTCCTGAGTTTGTATGCAAGATTAGGAGGGTCCCAACTCTTCGACCTTATGGATTATCAGTATTGACACCATCAGGTGGAGTATTGATGTCAGATCAGGAGGTCAAGAGTTGTCCTTTAAATTTTGATAGTCATATCCTTACAGTGGATCTCCAGGTGCTAGAGATGACTGAATTCGATATTATTTTGGGTATGGATTGGCTGTCAGAGCATCATGCTACTGTCGATTGTCGAGCAAAAGTGGTGACTTTTCAACCCTAATTAGATCAATCATCATGGGAATTTATTGGGATCAATGATCGAGGGGTATCTATTATCTCAGTTCTCCAGGCTCAGCAGTTGTTGGCTCGGGGATGCAAGGGGTATCTTTTGTCTTTAGTGAGTTCCAATGTGGATAGTTCTGTCCAGCTTTCTGATGTCCACATAATACGTGAATATCCCGACGTATTTCCTGAAGAACTTCCTGGCTTGCCACCTCGGCGACAGGTAGAGTTTGCCATTGAGTTGCTTCCTGGCACAGCTTCAATATCGAAAGCTCCATATCAGATGGTACCAAGAGAACTGGAGGAACTAAAGATCCAGCTTCAGGAGTTGCTAGATAAGAGTTTTATCAGTCCTAGTGTTTCTCCTTGGGGTGCTCCAGTGCTCTTTGTTAAGAAAAAAGATGGATCCTTGAGGCTCTGTATTGATTATAGGCAGTTAAACTCTGTAACTATCAAGAACAAGTATCCTCTACCTAGAATAGATGATTTGTTTGATCAGCTGAAAGGTACCTGTGTGTACTCAAGAATTGATTTAAGATCAGGCTATCACCAGTTACGAGTTAGAGATACAGATATTCAGAAGACTGCCTTCCGTACTCGGTATGGACATTATGAGTTTTTGGTAATGCCATTTGGGCTTACCAATGCTCCTGCAGCATTTATGGATCTAATGAACCGGATCTTCTTAGAATATTTAGACCGGTTTGTTATTGTATTTATTGATGACATTCTGGTATATTCGCGATCAAAAGAGGAGCACGAATAACATCTCAGAATAGTTTTAGAAACTTTACGGAATGAACGCTTATATGCTAAGTTTAGTAAATGTGCTTTTTGGCTGACTTCTGTGGGATTTCTAAGGCATGTAATCTCTAGCAAAGGGATTTCAGTAGATCCCCAGAAGATTGAAGCAGTTGACCGATGGGAACAACCAAAGTCAGTGCAGGAAATTCGTAGCTTTCTCGGATTAGCTGGGTATTATCGGAGATTTGTGGAAGGATTTTCTAGTATTGCTGCACCTTTGACTCGATTAACTAGAAAAGGAGTCAAGTTTACTTGGTCTGAGGCTTGTGAAGCAAGCTTCCAAGAGCTCAAGCAGAGATTGGTGAGTGCTCCAGTATTAGTTATTCCCTCTGGAGATGATGGATTCATTCTTTACACGGATGCATCTATTCAAGGATTAGGGGTAGTTTTGATGCAGTATGATAGAGTAGTAGCTTATGCTTCTTATCAGCTAAAAGATCATGAGAAAAATTATCCCGTACATGATTTAGAATTAGCAGCCATCATTTTTGCCCTTAAAATTTGGAGACATTATCTCTACGGTATTACCTTTGAGATATTCGCCGATCACAAGAGTCTGAAATATCTTTTCACTCAGAAAGAGTTAAACCTTCGACAGAGAAGGTGGATGGAGTTTCTGAAAGACTATGACTGCACTATCAACTACCATCCTGGAAAAGCTAATGTAGTCGCAGATGCATTGAGCAGGAAGTCTAGAGGAGTATTGGCAACTCACAGGGTGGCAGTTACAGATCTAGTCAGATAGTTTTCAGAGTTAGATTTAACTGAAGTAGGGCAAACACAGCGTGGTATACTGGTCTCCTTGGTCGCACAGTCCCCATTGGTGGAGCGGATTAAGGAAAGTCAAATGGAAGACCAGTATCTCAGATCTATAGCTAGTGAGTTGGAGTTAGGCCCTAAGCCATAATTCACACGTGATATGGATGGATCTCTTCGGTTCCGAAGCAGATTATGTGTTCTAGAGGTACATCCTGTTAAGGAGGATCTCCTTTGAGAAGCCCACCGATCGAGATTTGCAGTTCATTCTGGTGGTACACGGATGTATCAAGACTTGAAGCGATCATATTGGCGGAAAGGTATGAAAAGAGATATTGCAGACTTTGTAGCTCGGTGTCTAGTTTGCCAACAAATTAAGGCAGAACACCAGAGACCGGCCGGGTTACTTCAGAAGATTGTAGTGCCGGAATGGAAGTGGGAGCATGTCACTATGGATTTTGTCACGGGGTTACCAAGGACCCAGAGGAGACATGATTCAATCTGGGTGATTGTCGATCGGTTAACTAAATCCGCACATTTCTTACCGATTCGTAAGACAGAATCTCTAGATCGTCTAGCAGAGTTATATTGTAAAGAGATTACTAAACTCCATGGTATCCCTCTCAGTATTATTTCTGATAGAGATCCACGCTTTACTTCGAGATTTTGGCAAAGTTTTCAAAAGGCGTTGGGTACCGAGCTGCGTTTTAGCACCTCTTTTCATCCTCAGACTGATGGACAGTCAAAGCGCACTATCCAGACTCTAGAGGATCTGTTGCGTGCTAGATTTTGGGGGTAGTTGGGAGGACCACCTACATTTGGTAGAGTTTGCTTATAATAACAGTTACCACTCTGCTATTCAAATGGCACCGTTTGAGGCACTTTATGGCAGAGCATGTAGATCTCCTATCTTATGGGATGAGGTCGGTGAACGTAAACTCTTGGGCCCTCAGAGTGTTCAGCAGGATGCTGAACTAGTACGAACTATTAGACAGAGACTATTGACTGCTCAGAGTCGCCAAAAGAGTTATGCAGATAAAAGACGAAGAATGTTAGAATTTGCGGTAGGTGATCACGTATTTCTTCGTGTTTCACCCATAAAAGGAGTTAAGAGATTTGGGTTAAAAGGGAAGTTAGCACCCAGATTTATCGGACCTTTCCAGATTCTTGAGCGGATTGGTGCTGTTGCATATCGACTTGCGTTACCCCCAGCTTTAGCAGGAGTACATAATGTCTTTCATGTTTCTATGCTGCGGAAATATGTTCCGGATCCGACACATGTCTTGAAGGATCTTATAGTTCCCCTACAGTCTGATGCGACATACGAAGAATTCCCTGTTCGTATATTGGATCGCAAGGAACATCGGTTGCGGAACAAATGCCTCCGTCTCGTAAAGGTTGGGTGGCAACACTACTCTGATCAAAAAGCAACTTGGGAGCGTGAGGAGGATATGCGTATCGGATATCCTCATTTATTTACCTCAGGTATCAATGCGTCTCAATTACTTAAATTTAGGGACCAAATTTCTTTTAGTGGGGGAGAATGTTAAGTATTTGAAAAAAAAAAACCACTAACTCACCCATACCTACCCACGTGTACCCCCACCTCCTCCCTTTTCTCCCTTTTCTTTCTCCTCTTCCCCCACGATTTTTCTTTTCTCTCATCCCTTCTCTGCTCTGTTTCTCTTCAACGGCAGAAGAGAAATCGCAGCAGCTCTTCTTCCTCTCCATCACGAGTCCTCCTCCTTCCTCTTCAACAACAAGCAAGAGGAACGCGAGCAAGAGCCCTCCCTTCTCTTCTTCCTTGTTCTCCTGCATCTGGGCAGCACCACCGGAGCTTCGCCGGAGCTAGTTGTGGTCACGCTGAACTCGCCGAGGCCACTGGTAAAGAGAGAAAGATCATCTATTTCAATGTTCTTTTGCTTTCAGCCTCCCTTCTTCTCCGACAGCTTCAACAGCAACAACCCTAGCTGCTGTGCTCTTCCAGAAAACAAGAGCAACAACCCTAGTTGCTCTCTCCTTTTTCCCCACCAACAGCAGCATTTTTGCTGCATTTTGTTTCCTCCAACAGCAGCCCTAGCTGCTGCCCTATTCTTGGCAGTACCGTCGGAGTTCACCGGAGCTCGCCGGAGCTAGCTGAGGTGGCCAACGACAAAGGGAAAGCAACCCTAGTTGCTGTCCTCATTTCCAGCAGCCACATTAGAAGGTCTACTTTATGCCTTGTATTAATTGGATGTGTAGGTAGAAGGGTTTTCTAGATTAGAACAGAGATTTCATTTAGAAATGCGAGGTGGTACGCGATAGCGAGATCAAAAAATAATGATCTAATGGCTTCGAGTCGTAAATCATGTTTAGATTTTTGTATCATGAGTTTATTATCATTTTAATTATTTGAGTTATTATATTTTGTAGATACGAGCTCGAGTGGAGCGCGGTGACCTGCCACACCCGCAGATTTTGCTGTATATAAGGTGGATACATCTACTCTTGTTTATTTCCTTGTGCATGAATAAATATATAAATTGGAATATGTATATGTTGTATTATTGTTTTCAAAATGGGGATTAAACTGATATTATAAATAGTGAAATGGGTTAAAATATTAAAATTATTGGAGGGTAAATAATTAATATTATTTCTTATTCACATGTGGGTTCATATTGGGATTGATATGGGAAGGGATGTTTTTTTTTAAAATTAAAGAAATATTCTGAATTACTCTTCTGTTGATACCTTGTCTCTTTTGACTTGCTTGACCTTTCATACTTCATGCTTTTGATAGTCTATCTGTTGATACTTGTAGCTTTTTATCTGTGGACCCTATAATGATAAATTAATAGATTTGATACGAAAATATTACCTTGATTGACCAATCAATATGAAAAGAGAATAATCATGATAAATGGATGAATATAATCATAACGGTGAATTAATAAAGATAGTAAATGAAGAATTAAAAAGTGAAGACTATGAGCCTAGCTTTATACCAGAGCTCTATATTAGAGTACTGGACCGCCCACATGTTATTGTGGTAGCGCGGTGGCCGCGGTCCAGAGTATCTGACCGTACACCCAAGGCGTGTTGGCGTGATGTAGCCCTCGGTCAGTGTTTATTATGTCTTCCACCGGTGAGGGCTGATAGCCCGTACGTCAGATGACGTATGCGACAGTTTTATACTCTTAGGAGGCTTTTAGCCTATCCATATGATATTTCACTCTGATGATATTGGCTCCGGTGATTCACTTTTTAGTTGATTTATCAGATTCAGACTATTGATATACATGTTGATCTTACCATGATAACTTATAATTGAGTGATTAAATAATAAGATTGAAGAATTAATTTTTATTAATGATGACAAGTGATGATAAGGTGAAGATCCCAAACTCTATCTAAATTTTTTTACCTGATTATAGATAATGAGAAGATGGTTATACCTATATATGTATAAATGTAGAACTTTAAGAATAATCCTAAAGTTGTAACAAAAGATGATGATTTATTCTACTTCCTTGACTTCTTCAATAAGATTAAATTCATGCACATCTTTCTTGAGTATCCACTTAGCCATTTGGCTAATTTGCTACATTCCTTGGTCTCCAGTTTTACAGACAGAGGAATCCTTTTGATATTATAGTTGATTTTGGACTTTCATAGAGTTGCTTAGAGATCTCGACGTGCTGATTTTCTGGTTTGTTTTACTTTTGTTTCGCTGTATTTACATTTTACAATTTTGTTACAGATGTCATTTATCTGTATAGTAATTGTAGCTTATGAAAACTATGACATATACATATAGTTGATACATTTCGTGGTTATGTTGTTTCTATTTTATGTATGTTCCAGCCGTGTGAGCTGATAAATATGTTGTTTATGTTTATATAGTGTGATGTATGTATGTATGCTTCATATTGTCACCGGTACAGGGAGATGCTGCCGGATTTTTGTCTGGCAGGGACTCCTCTGGGAGCGTGACAATTATACTGTATATATCTCCGCTGGTCCATAAGGCTGACTGCCTTTATATCTGTCATTGCATTAAGTTGCTCAGTTGTACTCTGTATAATATTAGTGACCCGTTTGAAAAATACTATGATGCATTTGCGCGTGCTAAAAGTAATGCCTTAAGCCTAACCAGTCTCTTTTCTGACTGGGCATACAGAGAGAGATTTATGAGGCTGGTGATGGCTGACGCTTATTCTGACCATACATATAGCTAATCGATTGCGAGGTAGGTTAGACACTCTGACCGGCCCATAAGGTCAGCCGTCTTTAAACCTGGTTAGGTTGGTTGCTAGGCGAACAATCAAGCTAGGTGGGGAGTGCTCTCTTTCCTTGACTTTGACTGTCACGTCACTTTAACCTTGACCGCTATGTCGCCTTAACCTTGACTATCACATCACCTCCCGGGTCCATTCATTACTAACCCACATCAAAAATGTTTCTTGGAATTAATTCGTGCAACTTGAGGAGATTTTGTGGTCTCAGAAATTAATTATTTAATTATAAAGATGAGATATCCGAAGGAGCAACCTGACATTTAAATATTTTGTAGCGCCATCTTTTTCATCAGTAATCATCATGTCAAATTAAATATTTGCTTTACCTTAGTAGATCAAACTTGACTTCATGAATCATTTTACTGGAATACAGTAGCATAACAACTTGCCATGTCTTGATAGATCCAACTTGACCACTAGGAGCTAGGTAAATTGATTGGTGACTGAGCGAGCTAGCTAGAATATATAGAATGAATCATTTTCTGTCATAGTTTACGCGGATGAAGCTACTTTTCATTGTGGAAAGCTGGAACACTTCTAAGGAATGGCAGGAGCGTCAGTCATTTCTGTCATCAAAAACATGGCACTATCGATGGTCTCTGGGTGGGAGGGAAATGAAAGAAAATGGATTGTAAAAGCTGGAATTGGTTTCAAGTATTTGCCTAAACAAGAGGAATGACAAGAAGCACAGTGAACATAATTTATGGACCACAAAATCGCCGGCGAAAATCCGAAAGAGATAGATTCAATGGATTTAGAGTCGTTTAGCGTGTTAGTCTTCCTTACCAGCATCTTCCTTGGCATCTCTGCAACTTGCGGGGAATTTGTGGACTGAGTTAGTTGGAGGTTCAACTTGAGATTTAAATATTTGATAGTGTCTCTTTTTCATCAATAGACATCTTTTTTATTATAATACGGACATTAATATCTACTTAACCCTTTAAATTAAATTCTAAATTAATTTTATCCCATTGCTCCCCAGGTTGTCATAAGTTAAACAAATTCATTAGGTGAAATAATTAGCTTTGTTAGTGAAACAAGTAGGTTGGTACAATGTTAACGATTTTATAGGGACATGGCTAATTAAACTTGTCTATTGGTTGAACTAGCACAATTTGATTAAGTGAGAATACTCAATTGAGGTAGGATAACAACTTGTTTCATCTATCAAACTAGACGACATGGAGCTGAAAGAAAACATTACTCTGGCCGTCTGGCGGGATCTTGTCACCCATATAAACATGGAAAACAGAAATATTTATAGTGAGATGAGGAAAACCTTATGTTGTAATTAAACTATACCTAAATTCAATGACATCATCTCTACTCTATCCCCAAATTCTGAAGGCGAAGTTGAAGTCGAAGCACGATCTCCACGGGGGTTAGGATTTTGACGCCGTATATTCTCACCAAATGGGAAGAAAGGAATAATCTCTCAATCCCTAACTCTGCGGGGATCACACCCCGCACACCTTATAGATAGTATGATATCCACTATCAGTTAAACCCATTAATAATAACGGATTGTTGATTTAAGGTAAACGGCTCAACACATATAATATCCACTTCCAAAAGCAAACCCAATAACAAATTAAATAGACTACTTTAATGAGTTTGGACTTAAGTGGCAAAATAGTGGGTTCCAAATTCACAAGCTAACATGTTTCTTTCTTTGGTCCCTAGAAATTTGATGTTGATGTATTTGGACTTCGACGAGCCATTGTTTTTCTTTGAATAAAGTTCAACATCTTCATTATCACAGTTAATTTTCAATGGCCTATCAACACCATCGATGATTTGTAATGATGTGATGAAGTTTTGTAACCATATCCCCTAATTTGATGCTTCGTAGTAGGCTATAAACTCTGCCTCC
Organism: Zingiber officinale; assembly: GCF_018446385.1. Classification (NCBI taxonomy): domain Eukaryota; kingdom Viridiplantae; phylum Streptophyta; class Magnoliopsida; order Zingiberales; family Zingiberaceae; genus Zingiber; species Zingiber officinale. The sequence goes on along the minus strand of NC_055988.1, from coordinate 177,872,091 downwards.
ATCGTAGAAGTGACTATAAACATTTGTTTAATGCTTTTACAAGAGATAGTCCATCATGCTAGCATGCAGGAAAATATAACCTGAGGTATAGACCTCCTGTTGTCTAAGCATCTTGCAAAATCTGCATCTAAATATCAATGATCTCCAAATGACGTAATATCTAATACGTGAGCATATAATCCTTTGTTCTTTGTAAATATCTCATAACTCTCTTGATGTCTTTCCAATGTCCTGGTCCAGAGTTACTCAAATATCTGACTGACATCACAACTAAGTACGCAATATCTGGACACGTACAAATTTACGCATACATGAGACTTCCTACTGCAGATGCATAAGGAAACTTTTGCATCTCCTAAATATGAAGTTCAACCTGTGAACATTGCTGCAAGTTAAACCTTTCACCTTTCGATACAACTGCGTCTCTTGGTGCACAATTTTACATGTCGTAACAATTAAGCACCTTTTCGATATAGGCTTTCCGCGAAACTCCAAGAATCCCCTTAGACGACCACGATGAATTTGTATACCTAATATAAAAGATGCTTTAGCAACATCCTTCATTTTAAAGTTATTGGATAGAAATGACATGGTTTCATGCAACATTACCCGCTCTCACTAAACTTTATTTATATATATATATATATATATATACATTGATTAATTGGGTTTTTTCTAAAACCAAATGAGGTAATCATTTGATCAAACTTCTGAAACCACTGACGGGACGCCTGCTTCAAACAATAAATGAACTTCTTTAACCTACATACTAGATGTTTCGAATCCTTTGATTCAAAGTTCTCCGATTGCACCATGTATATAGCCTCATCGATTTCTCCATTGAAAATGTGGTATTTACATCCATTTAATATAGTTTTAAATCATAATGAGTCATAAGTGTCATGATTATCCTGAACGAGCCTTTCATCGAAACAGGTGAGAAAGTCTCTTTGTAATCAATATATTCTTTTTCAGTGAATCTCTTAGCAACAAAGCGAGCTTTATATTTCTCGATAATACCATGTGAATCCCATTTGGGTTTAAATATCCATTTACAATCAACTAATTTCACGCTTTTATGTAATTCGACAAGTTTCAAACACCATCCTCTGCCATAGACTTCATCTCTTTTTTCATGGATTCGATCCACCTAGTGGGATTAGAGCATTATTTGACTTCTTAGAAAGAGAAATGATCACTTTCCAACCCAATGTTAAAATCATACTCTTGGAGATAAACATACTCACTAGAACTTGTTGGTCTCCTTCCCTATTGGATTTCCTTAAAGGCACTTGTACTTGAGGAGGTTGGTATAGGTCCAAGTAGGTCAGGATAGAGGGGTGAATAGCCTTTAAGTTAGAAATTTGAATATCTTGCTACCAAACTTAGCGAGGAACACACATTAATTTGGGGTATACTTATAGTTAGGACATCTACTCAACAATCATAGGTAAATCCTCAACTAGAATTAAAGGACCCTCTCAGGCTCTGACTGAATCGGAGGAGGAACAAAAATATCATGGCTCACTATTTCTCTTGGATGTGCAATATCAAAAGCATAGAGAATGGTTACCTTATCACTATCCGTTGCTTTTTGCTAGAAATCAACTATCACCACTCCAAATTAGCCTAGCAGGCAATTTATCGTGTGTTGTGTTAGATTATATAATCTATTAGAATTATTTATTTATAGCCTTGAGGGAAATTTAGTCTTTTACCTTTTGAGTTTTGGATTTAGATATAGTCTTTTACTTTTTCAGTTTATGGTTTAGATTTTTTTCTTGTAATTAACTATATAAGGCCTTGTATTCTTTATTTCTCAATCAATTTTTGGATTCAATAATATAGCTAGTTTTTCCCTTCTCTTATTTTTTACATGGTATCAGAGCGATTTTCCTTCTTTGACCTAATTTTTTCTGCCGCCCCCTGTTATTGCTTCATATTGCCGATGTCGTCTCCTATTGTTGCTATTGATTTCTGCGCCGACATCTATTTCTGTCCTGCTGCTATTGATTTCGGCGCCAACATCTATTTTTTTATCGATTTTGGCGACGTCCTATCCTACCGATTTCGGCGCCGACATTATTTTCTGTTGATTTCGGCGTCGACGTCCTATGTTGCCGATTTCTACATTTGACATCCTTTTCTGTCTCAGATTCTTTGTGTGACCACGGGTCGTCCTGATATCAGTTTTGCGGATCATACAAATGTATATCTTTACAGTTTGGTTATCCTGAGAATTATTTGTTCTATCATCATGCCTGGTTGTGCAGATGCTTTATGGAAATCTGATTCATATTTGTTTGAGCAGTTTCAACAGTTCCTTGCTTCACAACACTCTGCCAAATCAGCTTCCTCTCATATAGGTTTGTCGTCGTTTGATATTTTAGGTATATCTTCATCCTTATGGATTTTGGATTCTGGTGCCTCCCATCATATGTCATTCAATTTGTCATCTTTTATTTCTTTTTCTCTCAGTTCATCTATATCTATTGTGACTGTTGATGGTACTCCTATGTCATTAGTAGGTGTTGGTTCAATTGTTACATCTTCTTTATCTCTTACTAATGTTTATTATATTCTGAGTTTTACTTTAAATCTTGTTTCTGTTAGTCAATTATGTGAGTCTGGATACCTAGTCTCTTTTTCTTCATGTAATTGTTATGTTCATGACCTGTAATCTCAGAGGTTAATTGGGACAGGCCATAGGCAAGGAGGACTCTATATTTTAGATCAACTCAAATTACCAGAAGTTGTAGCTTCGAGTGTGGATTTATCGTCTTTTCATCTAAATCATTCATCTTCTGATTTTTATTTATCGCACTCTCGCTTAGGTCATGTTTCAGCATCTCGTTTACAGTTTTTAGCCTCTACAGGAGCATTAGGACCTTTAAAAAGTTTTGATATTTCTGATTGTAGTGCTTATAAACTGGCCAAATTTTCTGCCTTACCATTTTCTAAAAGTCTTTCTTTTTCTTCTACTCCATTTAATCTTATCCATTCTGATGTGTGGGGACCCTCTCCTATTCCTACAAAAAGGGGGGGGGTCAAGGTATTATGTTTCATTTATTGATGATTGCACTCGATACTCTTGGGTCTATCTTATGAAACACAGGTCTGATTATCTTACAATTTTCAACAACTTTAGAGCTCTTATGAAAACTCAACATTCTAGTGTCATAAAGTGTTTTCGTTGTGATTTGGGGGGTGAATACACTTCGAATCAATTTTCACATTTACTTGCTTCTGATGGTACTATTCATCAAACCTCGTGTACAGATACTCCTGAACAAAATGACGTGACTGAACGAAAACATAGACATATTGTTGAAATAGCCCGTTCATTTTTATTGTCTGCCAGTGTTCCTAGTGCCTTTTGGGGGGAAGCAATCCTTACTGCTGCTCATGTCATTAATAGAATTCCAACCTCACACAATTCAGGTTTGTCACCTTTTGAAAAATTGTATGGGTATGCTCCTGTCTATTCTTCTTTGCGTGTTTTTGGTTGTACTTGCTTTGTCCTTCATCCACATGCAAAGCGTAATAAGTTAGCCTCTCGGTCTGCTCTTTGTGTCTTTCTGGGTTACGGTGTTAGTCAAAAAGGATATCGTTGCTTTGATCCCGTTAATCAAAAATTGTATGTCTCTCATTATGTTGTGTTTCTTGAGCATATTCCATTCTTTTCTATTCCGGCTAGTTCGCATAATATGACAAAGTCAGATCTGCTTTGCATTGATCCTTTCAATACTGATACTGAGGAAGATTCACCCACAAATCCTACTAGTAGTTCAACTGAATCTGGTACTTTGGTTTCCGATATATCCGTTCCACATGTTCCTCGTTTTGCCACTACCCAATTATCTCCTGAGGTTGCGGATGATCCTTCTCTCCATCGTCGTCAATCCACTCGTGTTCGTAAGTTTACTAAACTACCGGATTTTGGTTACTCTTGTTATTCTCATTCTTTTGCTTCATTTTTTGCATCTATTCATTGTCTTTCTGAGCCTGGGTCCTATAGAGAAGCTGTTTGTAATCCACTTTGGCAGAGTGCTATGGCTGAAGAACTAACTGCTTTGCATCAGAGTCATACATGGGATATGGTTCCATTGCCACCAGGAAAACATACTATTGGTTCTCGTTGGGGATATAAGATCAAAACTAAATCTGATGGATCTATCGAACGATACAAAGCTCGTCTTGTTGCTAAAGGTTATTCTCAGGAGTATGACATAGATTATGAAGAAACATTTGCTCCTGTTGCAAAAATGACAACTGTTCGTACTCTGATTGCTATTGCTTCTGTTTGTCGATGGAGAATATCTCAGATGGATGTCAAGAATGCATTTCTAAATGGTGATCTTCATGAAGAAGTTTATATGACACCTCCTCCTGGTATTTCACACAAACCTGGTGAAGTTTGCAGGCTTCGTAAAGCACTTTATGGTCTCAAACAAGCACCTCGTGCTTGGTTTGAAAAGTTCTCTACAGTGATTACTTCGTTTGATTTTCATCCTAGTAATCATGATTCAGCATTGTTTATCAGATGTACGAGTGCAGGTCGTATTCTTTTATCATTATATGTTGATGACATGATTATTACTGGTAATGATTCTGATGGAATTGCTTCCTTGAAGTCTGAGTTGGCTCATTGTTTTGCTATGAAAGACTTAGGTATACTACACTACTTTCTGGGCATTGAGGTTGCTTATTCCCCGAAAGGTTATCTTTTATCTCAGTCAAAGTATATATCTGACCTGTTTGAGCGTGCTCGTCTTACTGATAATAGAGTTGTTGATACTCCTATTGAGACTAATGCTCGATATTCTCCATCTAATGGCTCACCTTTGTCGGATCCTAGTTTGTACAGAACTATTGTTGGAAGCTTAGTTTATCTCACCGTGACTCGTCCAGATATTGCGTATGCTGTTCATGTGGTTAGTCAATTTGTTGCTGCACCAACTACAGTTCATTGGGCTGCTGTTTTTCGTATTCTCAGATATCTTCGCGGCACTCAATTTTAAAGCATTTTATTTCCTTCTACTTCATCTCTTGAGCTGCGTGCATACTCTGATGTGGATTGGGCTGGTGATCCTACGGATCGCAAATCTACCACTGGCTTCTACGTTTTTCTTGGTGATTCCCTCATTTCTTGGAAGAGTAAAAAGCAAGATGTTATTTTTAGATCTTCTACAGAAGCTGAGTATCGTGTCATGGCGTCAACTACTTGTGAGATAGTTTGATTGCGTTGGTTGCTTGCAGATATGGGTATCTCTCTTCATCAACCTACTCCGTTATATTGTGATAATCAGAGTACTATACAAATTACGCGCAATTCAGTTTTTCATGAGCGAACGAAATATATTGAAATTGATTGTCACATTACTCGTCACCATCTTCAGATTGGTACCATCACATTGCCTTTTGTTCCTTCAAAGCTGCAGATTGCTGATATGTTTACCAAGGCTCATTCCGCTTCGCGCTTCCGATTTTTATTTGACAAACTCTCAATGCTTCTGGCTGTAGCATCGTGAGTTTGAAGGGGGATGTTAGATTATATAATTTAGATTATATAATCTAATAGAATTATTTGTTTTGTTTATAGCCTTGAGGGCAATTTAATCTTTTACCTTTTCAGTTTAGGATTTAGATATAGTCTTTTACTTTTTCAGTTTATGGTTTAGATTTTTTTTGTAATTAATTATATAATGCCTTGTACTCTTTATTTCTCAATCAATTTTTGGATTCAATAATATGATTAGTTTTTCTCTTCTCTTATTTTTTACATGTTAGTCCAGTTATACTTCAGTTACGGTTTACATACGATGAACTCTTTGTAATTATTTTTTTTTTATTTCTTTTTCTACAAAGGAAACAACATGAGGGATCCATTATCATCTCTTCTATCTATTAATCTATTTCTTGATATGTAGCTGCTTCAAACACTAGATCTCCTTCAGACGCTATGATCTTTGCACATCTCCACTTGAGACTAGGTGTGCAACCTTGCAATGGTTAAATTCATTCAGACAATATATCTAAGTAGAACCTAACTACTGACAATCTTATTCAAATCAACTACAAAATAGAGATAGCATTTAGTAATTTTGAGTTTAATTTTTAATTAGAAGTTTAGAATTCGTTCATTGAGTTTAATTTTTAATTAGAAAGTGTATAATTAAGTGAGCTTGCTTATTGTCTTTAGTTTAATATATAGATGTTGTATATATTGTTAGTTTATTATTTTTATTAAATTTGTTTATTGGGTTTAATATATTCATCATGTGAGCTGCTTATCTTAATTATAATATAAAAATTTTCTTCTTTGCAGATGAATATGGAAAGAAATTGGAATTGAGATTTTCTTTTTATGAAGAATGATATTTATATTTTTCGAAAAGATGTAATATTATCATAAAGATTCAATTTAAGAAGGTTTTTATTTTTGTATAGATTTAGTATGAATCCAAAGTTTGTGGATTATGTGTATATATTTTCTATTTGAATTGTATGACATATTTTTAATATGTCTAATTTAATAGTAAGAAGATTGATTTGTTATATTTTTATAATATTTTAATTGATGTTGTTTATAAGGATTTAATTAAATAATTTATAGTGTAAATATAATAAATAATAAATTTATAAATAAATTTATCTTTTATTAAAAAAATTATATTTTAAATAAAAATAATTTTTTTAATCCATTAACAAATTTATCTCTTTCCTAAAAACATAAAGATAATATTTTTTTTATACATGTTGAAAAACGTTGTCTGTGAACGGAATTTTAACACGTTTAACAAAGCTTTTCCAATAACTTAGACAGTAGTACATAAAAGTCTTTCAATTTTCTTTCCTGGCAGTGGACTTTTATTTATTTATCCGAGTTCTCTTCCCGACATTTGGTTTACATTCCCTTGGTCATTAAAAGAAACAAATCTCTCTTGCATGTTGCTGTAATGTTATATACACCTAACTCTTAGCATATTAATTGCTTGTCAACAAGGTAGAGCTAGCTTCTCCTCGTCCATGGCGTGCTGCATCAAACTAAATCTCAACGTTGATGTCAACAGTTGCCTAAGTGGGATGTGGGCAACGCTGCAATCGGGTAGGCCAAAATCTGGTATCAAGAAATTGGAAAAGGGAATGACAAGATTGAGAGGCAAAAGAGACGACATCAAGAACAAGATCACTGAAGCGGAGCGTGAAGGGAAAATTCCGACCAGCCAAGTGAGCCAGTGGCTACGAGAGGTGGAGATATTGGAAGCCAAAGTGGGTGACATCGACCAAGATTTCCAAAGCATTAGTGAGTATTCACCCCCTACCTTTTCCCTTTTCCCTTTTCCCTTTTCATGCCAATTCAAATTGCCACTCTTTGTGTTTTAATTCATAGGAGCTACTGCTTTTATATCCGTCTGCTCTATGTTTCATCAGGTTGCTTCAGTTGCAATTGTTTCAATCGAACTGACGGCACGTCGAGTAACCCAACAGAAGCTTTTGCTGCACATCTAGAGGATGCAGAAAACGCTGTCACTCAAACACAGCAAGCAGGAGATGATGTTCCCATCAGAGAGTCATCAAATTGCTGCTCCATCATCCCAAGAGTGGCGAAGAGGCTCGACGAGGCTAATGAATTGATGAGCCGAGCTGGTGGCCTGGATCCGATTGCCACAGTTGGTCCTCCAGAACCCACCCTGATGCTTCCCATCTCACACCGATCGCCTGTTGGGATCGAGTCGGATGTGGAGGACATTGTGGGCTACGTCGATGGTCGAGAAGGCAACATCATAGGCATCTACGGAATGGGCGGTATCGGTAAGACCACCATGTTGAAGAGCATCCAACGACACTATTATAATCAAAGAATATTTGATTGTGTCATTTGGGTTGTAGCCTCCAAAGACTGCCAATTGGGAAGGCTCCAGATGGATATTGCTAAGAGTCTAGGATTGAGCACACTGCAGGAGAGTGATGATGAGCGAACTTGTGGTGATAAGCTGTTTAGATTCTTGGAGGACAGGAACTGCTTGCTGCTTCTCGATGACATTTGGGAACATGTGGATCTTCAACTGTTGGGTATGGCACACTCAGCTACTGAGCGAGGCCAACAACAGAAGCCGCGTAAGATCGTGGTGTTCACGACCCGCAGCGAGACAGTGTGTGCACAAATGAAAGCAGAAAAGAAGATCAAAGTCAAATGTCTGGATTCAGATCAAGCATGGCAACTCTTTGAGCAGAACAGCGATGGGGATGTTCTCTGCTCAGATGCTGGAATTAAGTTCGTTGCTGAAAAACTTACTAAAGAATGTGGAGGTCTTCCGCTCGCTCTTGTCACCGTCGCCCGGGCCATGTCAGGGAAAAGGTCTTGGGAAGCTTGGAAGGAAGCTCTCCATCAAATAAGGGATAAACATGAGTGGACAACTATTGGTCTTTCAGAAGATTCACTCGTCATGTATAAAGCTTTCAAGCTGAGCTACGACAGTTTAGAGAATGACTCCATAAGAAAATGTCTCTTGTGCTGTGTTTTGTGGCCTGAAGATTATGAGATCAACAAATTATCTGATTTGATACCGTGTTGGATAGGTTGCGGCATAATCCATGAATTTAATGTGATCAACGAATCTTTCGACAAAGGATACTCCTGTTTGGAAGCTCTCATGGCTGCATCCTTGCTAGAGCAATGTAGTAGCATGGATTATTATAGGGACACAGCTGTAAAGATGCACGATGTCATCCGAGACATGGCACTGTTGATGGTCTCTGGATCGGAGGGGAACAGAAGAAAATGGATGGTAAAAGCAGGAATTGGGTTGCGTGATTTGCCTAGACAAGAAGAATGGCAAGAAGCAGAGCGAGCATCATTCATGAGGAATAAGATTACTTCTTTACAAGATTATATAGCTTCCCCTTTTCCAAAACTTTCTATGTTGATTCTCAATGAGAATAGGTTTCTGAAAATGATTCCTCCGAGTTTGTTCGCAAACATGCCTTGTTTAACATACTTGGATCTCAGTGGATGTGGTATAACAGAGCTTCCTAAGGAAATTTGTAGCTTAACTGAGCTTCGATATTTAAACTTGTGGGCAAATCCTATTACAAGACTGCCGGCTGAGTTTGGTTGCTTGGGCAAATTAGAGTACTTGCTTTTAAGGGGTACTCATCTTAAGATTGTACCCACTGGGACAATATCCAATTTATCAATGCTCAAGTGGCTGGATATGGCAAACATTTTTCCTACAACTGACTGGTGGTATGATGAGCTGAAATGTTTCAAAGGGCACCACCAATTATGTGTGGGAATTAAAATTAATGCTACAACAGATAACATTGAGTGACTCAACATGTTACCACCAAATGTCTTCATATGGGACCTCACTTTGCATGGAAAGAATATTTCAGAACTTCCAAACTACGATCTGGACATTCCAAAATGGAGCTGCAGGGTAAGTGACAACCTTGAGATTCTGTGCATTATGAACCTCAGATTAGATAAATTAATTTTGGCCGCTGGCGTGGATTGCGAATCAAGTTTCGGAAGTTTAAAGATTCTCCATTTTTATAACCTAGAACTATTGGAAGAGATTTCATTGAATAGAGTTCGGCTGTACAACCTTCGTGAAATATATATTTCTGGATGCCCTAAGTTGAAGGATGTTTCTTGGGTTCTACAACTGCCATGCCTTAATCTTCTAGAGATAGATAATTGTCCAGAAATGAAGGAAGTAATAAGTAAGGTCGGGAACTCCTCCAACTCCATCTCTAGCTCTAGCATCCAGAGCTTGATTTTGTTGGACATGCCAAACCTCAATAGCATTGCAAACGGACAGCTCCATTTTCCCTACTTAAAATATATACGTGTGATCAGTTGCCCAGGGCTCAAAAAATTACCATTTGAGGTTGAAATATTAAAGAACAAATTAAAATGGATTTACTGTGAAGACAATTGGTGGAACAACTTGGATTGGGACGACGAGAACATCAAAAATTCCCTCACTCCTTATTTTAGGTAACATATATTTTCATACCAAATCATTTATTATCTATTCTGACGTATATGAAATGAATGAACATTTAGCCGTCCCTGGTTTGGATAAGTTTAATTGGCTTTTTTTTATTATTATTAATTTATAGTCTATGTTTACAAAAACACTCTCTCTGAAATGCATTTGTCTTTAGCGATTGAGAAAATTAAGACTGATCATGAATTTTAATATTTAAATAAACATTTACATTAAGACCACATGTATACTATATATTTATGGTGTCACAACTCAAAAGCCTCATCTCCTTGTATGTGTTGGCGCTTCCCTAAATCCCTGTGACACTTGCCGTCGGTGGCTCCTCAAATCAGACCTCATCGAGTACTTTTTCCCTGCCCCGAGAGCTAATGCTATGTTTACTCTAGAGTATGGATGAGAAAAGGAAAAAAATTAATGATAGAAAATTATCTTTGAAGGAAGAGAAAAGAAAGGATGAAGAAATATTTTTCTTTGCACACTTGTTTACCTTGATAGAGGAAGGTGAATACTTATGCTATAATGTTGTAAATAAAAAAAATTGCATGCATCATTTTTTTTTTGTACATAGTATAATTTTGTGAGTTAAAAAGGTTACATGCGTCATATTTTTTTGTATATGGTGTAATTTTGTGAATGCAAAAGGGGTACATGCGTCATTTTTTTTCTCATCCGCTGCTTTCCGTCCGATTTTGAAGTGATCGATTTTAGCTCCAAAATTATCCGCTGATGGATTGCGTTACTTTTTCTTCGAAAAATTTTAATGAAGTAAACGACAGAAACTTTTCCACCGTGAAAACTTTCCTTAATTTTACTTTCCACTCTCCCAAGTAAACAGAGCATAAGAGCTGCGACATGTATCTCGATCGGCTTCCCCTGTCGCGGGGCCTTCCTCCATTGCTTTGTGAACTGGATCCGAGAGGAGCTCGAGACGCAAGGTGTCCGTTGCTTCGGCTCCGACTGCTGCAGGTGCCGCGATGTAAAATTTTATAAGCAAAGTGAAATAAATGAACATTTGGCAAGATTTAGTATTGTACGAAGTAGGCAAAATTAAAATTAAGTAGTTTAGGATGAATGTCTATGCAAATTTAGGTGGCGTTTGGTTATATCCTAGGAATCGGAATGAGAATGAATATCATAGTATTGTGGAATGAGAATGTGTATTAGCTTAGGTATCATTCTTAAAAAAAATGTTTGGTTAGTTGAATATTTTCAATCGGAATGAATCTAAATTTTCTTTTTTACCTTTAGAGGAAAATAAGAGAAAAAATTAGATGGGAAAAAAAGTTGAATATGAGAGAAACATATGATGAGAGAGAATGATGAGAGAGAAAATTTGATGAAGAAAAATGAGAGGGGAAAGTGTGATGAGAGAAAATGAAGAGAGAAAGCGTGATAGGAGAGATTGAGAAGAGAAAAAGTATGATGAGAGAGAAAAAGAGTGATGGGAAAAAATGAAAAGAGAAAAAGTATAATGAGAGAAAATGAGATATTGAAGAGAGAAAAATATGATGAGAGAAAAAGTGTAACAGGAAAAAAATAAAGAGATGGAAAGTATGATGAAAGAAAATGAGTAGAGAGTGTGATGAGCGAGAATGAAGAGAGAGAACGTGTGATGAGAGAAAATGTGGAGAGAGATTGAGGAGAGAGAAAATATGATGAGAAAATGAAGAGAAAATGAAGAGAGAGAAAATGAGGAAAGAGAATGTGTGATGAGAGATAATATAAAGAGAAAATGGTAGATAATGTGTGATGAGAGAGAATGAGAAGAGAAAAAAATATGATCATAAAATAAGAATAGAGAAAGTTAGAGCCGTCAATTTGGGTTGGGCCCGTCGGGTTGACCCACCCCGTCAAATAATTTAAGCGGGTTGGGTTGGAATTTTATCAACCCAAGTCCGTCGTGGGCCGACCCACCTAGGCCCGCGATCCGCGCGGGTTGGCCCGCTCGGGCTTGGGTTGGCCCGCGGGTTGAAAAACACATGTAAGTTAAGTTTTAGGACAATTTATTATCTTTCTTTGTTATAATTTTGAAATAAAAATAATACTTTTCATCCAACATAAGTACTCGTTTGTGTTCATTTATATTTAAAATACATGTTTATGTATACATTTAATTGTATAAAACTTTTTCGAAGTAAAATGTTAAAGATATGAAATATTTTTTAATTTTTTTAAAATTTTTTGATAGGCCCGCGGGTTGGCCTGCCAAACCCGCAACCCGCCTTAGAATAGGTTGGGTTGGAAATTTCCCAACCCGCCAAGTTGGCGGGTTAGCCCGCCCCGCCCCGCCCCGCCCCGCCAAATGGTTAGCCCGCCACGGGCCGACCCGCCCCGCCACGGGTTAGCCCGTCTGACAACTCTAGAGAAAGTATGATGAGAGAAAACAATAAGAGAGAGTGAAATAAAATAAAAATTGAACAAATATACTAAGGGTATTGTCGTCCAAAACTTAATTCTCATTCTCATTCCATCAAACCTCAAGGGAGAGGGTGAGTTTCATCTATACCCAAGTTTTTGAATTTCATTACAAAATTTTGATTTCATTCCCATCAACCAAATACAAGGTTTGGGAATGAATCCATTCTTTTAGGAGCAATTTAGGATACACAGTGTTAGAGGATGGAGACGTACATGAAAAAGAAGGGTGAATCATGTGATTTTAAAAAACTAATTTTTTCAGTTTTATAAAATAAGTACATAGCGAAAAAATACGAAAACAAAACAAGTAAAAAGGCACACGTTCGGTTTTACTTTGTTTAGAGCCTCGGTGATTCTTACTCCAAAACATAGGTTCCGCGGACCTATCGATGGATAATCCGCTAAGAACCTCTTCTGAAACCATTGGAAGAGAAGATCAAGTACAAAAGAAAGAATAGAAAAACTATAACAAGCTACACTTTCAAACTCCCGAAGGTACCTTCCAGAAACAGTACTCAAGGCGCCTTTCCTCGGCTTGAAGGTGTCTCGGGTACTGTTAACCGAGGCACTTTGTGCTCATTTTACCCTACAAAATGTATTAGTCCAATACAAAAATATCTAACCTGTAAAATAAAGTTATCACAATAAACATAGTATTAAATAATAATTAGATCATGTATCTCCGAAAGCAGGATTTAGTCAGGGTCTCAATTTAGGTTTCTGAAATGAACCTAAATTAAACCAACACTTATTGTTCCCTCAACCGGGATGCGTCCTCACTGAGTTACTCTCCTCCAATGATTTACCTTCACTTACTAAGTATCGAGTTACCTCCTCGACGCCCAATCTGACCCACCAGGTATTCCTACCGGAATCGTACATCTGGACTTCGCCAATCAAAAATCGAACATCTCGATCTCTTGCCAGAATTGCACATCTAGACTTCAACCCATCAAGAATCGAACATCCCGATCTTCTGCCAAAATCTCATATCTGGACTTCGCCAATCCAGAATCGCACTTCTAGACTTTAACCAATCGGGAATCGAACATCCCGATCTCTTGCCCAAATTTCACATCTAAACTTCGCCAATCGGGAATCACACATCTCGACTGGACTTACTGCCTAGTGTTTGGTCCTCTTGACCCATTAAGTTAGTTAACCCTACACACTCGGTAATAAGGTTAGATCACAGACACATCTAACTTTCTGTCATTAATCAAAATTCATGTTTAATCATTTCTGCCAACTGCACCAACACACAGGGGATGCTCAGTTAGTTAAAGGATGATAGGTTTATTACAGTGGAATAAGGATCAATTTTCGATGGGCATACTCTTGGGGAAAAATTTCTCACTCTCTAATCATTTGACGATAAGTTATATGCTAATTTTATGATTTATCTCAATTCACATTATCTGGAAACGAATTGTAATGAATATTTAGGATGAGTATAATATTTTTTTTTTACTATAATTAAGAGCAATGTAGGAGCAATTTAGGCAAAAGAGTATTTTAAAAAAATAAATAAATAACTAAGTGATTTTTTATTTTTTATTTTTTAGATATCTTGATAAATTGTCCTGGTAGTTAATGCAAGGTGCAACAGTTCTCCATATTTCCCCAAACAACCATACTCTTGATTTCTAGTATTAAAACTAACGGCAAACCTTTGATTAACAGCTCTCCATATTTCATATTGATTTACAAAAATTCAAATAGCTGTCACCTTCAAATACAACGCATATAATTGTATAATTGAAATAAAATAATAAAAATATAAAGTTAATAATATATATGCATGAAACATGAACAAACAAAAATTAGAAACTAATGTTGTGAAGATCTAAAAGGAATATTGACAACCTACTGGAGCAAGTATCAAATTTGGTAGGAAGTTAAGACGCTACCAGCATTTAATTTTCCAAAAACAAATGATCATTTAAGATGCACGCTCTCATCTCTATCCATCAGCTTGGCTGACTTGATGACCTATTGAACCTAGAGTCTAGTAAGGCTCCCTCTATTTATCTAAGACATTTATATTATCAAGCTTCAAATTTTTTTATATTTATAGTTCTTTCAGGATTTACAGCTTTGTCTGGATAGGCAAGGTAAAAGAATTTGGTGAGCATAAAGTTATTGTTAAAGGAGCAAACAAGGAGCGGAGAAGAAATTACTTCTTGCTAGAATGAACATATTAACAGAAGAGAAGATGATAATGTTCATTGTTTTTAGAATATGTTTCTAATAAGTATAACATCTTAAACAAGTAATACTCTCACATCAATCCTCTGTAGGTTTAATTGGACACCAATCTGTCCCTGCCCCAATGTCCAATGAGAAATGGGAATCCAACTAACAAGAGATGTATAGTAGCGTAGCTTTGAAATTTTTAGTTACAATTACAAAAATATCAAATGTGAGCAGGCAAATCAGATCCTATCAAAACACAATGTTGTTCATAATCTATGAAATGGATACATCTTTCAAACAAGAAATAATCACACAAGAACTAATGAATCAAATAAGAAATTTAAATTAGTTCAAATAAGATATGCTCTAACAGAACAAAAAGAACTAAAAAGTATTTGCATGAGGTGGAGGAGAAACATGGGATCCTAAGAATTCTTGCCTAAGAAAGTTGAACATAGGACACTCGTAATTGTGAAACATGAAACGACAAAAGAAGAAAAAAAATCATTAGTGAGCATATTCTCGGGATTGAAAACTAAACAGCCGAGGCAAATCATCTCCAGCTTAGAACCCAGGAAATATTTTCAGGAGATAGCAGCCTAACCTATGTGGATCGATTTCACAAATCCTACATTTAGCCCTGCATCCTTTACTTTAACAAACGCTTGTACCCACAAACATGTAGTTACTCATTGACAATGTACTAATTGGAGACAAATTACTTGTAGCAACATGACTATGAGAAGCTAGCCTTCAAGCTGAGACACTACAACCGATTACTCCGAGAACAAAACTATTCTCATGCTCAGATAGAAGCGCAACCACCTAGAAAAGCTAATCCATCACAGATAAAACAGTTCATAAAGAAGAGATTAGCCTAGTTCACTTTACCATTCAAAGACAATCAACCTTGTAAAACATACGTTGAGCAACAGGGCATTCTATGGTTTGGTACATTGAGCAAACAACATCAAAAGGGGAACAATGATCTAGAAAGCTTTTAATAAAGATGATCAATTTACTTGGAGGTAGTCAAAATTACATTCCTAATCCGTCCACAAAATATTGTTGGAGCATATAGGCTGACAAGAGGACGATGAATTACCCTGAAAAATAAGTTAGAATAATCTTGAGCTAGTTTTAGCAGGGACACAACATGAACCAAATATATAAAAAAAGGACAGTCCGGTGCACGAAGCTCCCGTCATGCGGGGTCTCCGGGAAGGATCCATTGTACGCAGTCTTACCCTGCTTTTTGTAAGAGGTTATTTTCAGGATTCAAACCCATGACTTTTTTGGTCACATGACAACAACTTTACCGTTGCACTAAGGCTCCCCTTCACAACATTAACCAAATATAACAACTTAAAAAGAAATAGATAAGAGACTAGGATTTTTACTTGGTTACAACCTAGGTGGTTATTAATACAAGGCGGTTACGAAGTGCCACTAAAAATATCTTCTTTATTGAAGGTGGAGAATGTTAGTGTGTATACTAAAAGCTTAGCTTTTGTAAACATTTATTTTTGAAATAAAAGAATCACGTTGGTCAAATGTCTATATTTATTTGTTAAGTGTAGTTATTCAATTAATTTATATTGTTGATAACATGTTGTGTGGTGTCACACACAGAAGATCATGTTATCAAGTCTTTATAAATTATAAACAGTTGCTCACGACTGAGATGGAAAGGAACAAACCATTGGAATAGTCGTAGTGTATTTATGTATTAGTTTATCTTGACTAATAAATTACACTAGTACACTCTAAGTGTATTGAGTAGGACCATTTTATGTAAGTTCTTTTTATACTGACTTAATAAAAACTAGACCTTAGTTATTATAGAAGTGTGTGCTCTTAATCATAATATAATAACAAGCACATGTATTTATTTCTTTAACTTATCAAAGGGTGAGATTTAGCTCGGTAAATCAATAGACCCGATAAGTTGAGAAATAATATTACTTATAGTGTGTGTTGTTGATTATAGAAGGAAAATGTGTCCTAGTAATCTAGGTTGAGAATGTCCCCAAGAGGAGCTCATAAGGATTGTCATGTTAAACCCTGCAGGTGGACTTAGTCTAACATGACAATGAGGTTGAGTGGTACTACTCTTGGACTAAGACATTAATTAAAGTGAGTTGTCAGTAACTCGATTAAATTAATGGACATTCGATATCTTAAACACAGGAAGACTAACACACTCATGATAAGAAGGAGTCCATAATGTAATTTGGGATTGGTGCGGTAGTGTAATAATAACTCTCTAGTGGAATGCGTTATTATTGATGAACTTGAGTTGTGTGTTCGGGGCGAACATAAGATACTCAAGCTCGTCGGAAGGCTAAAACCAATTTCTCCTCTAGGTCCCTGTCGTAGCCTCATTAAAGCCTCAAGTCCATCCAATGAAAGCCCGCCTTCGTGTCCAAGAAGGGTCGGCCCAAGGCTTGGTGACCAAGCCAAGGGCCGGCCATAAATTCCTTCAAGGTGGTCGACCTTTGCTTTGTGCAAGGGGGTCGGCCACATAATTCAAAGTTAAGGGGTGTTTTTAAATTTTTAAAATCTTCTCTTTGTAGATATTTACAAGTTTTAAAAGAGAAATTTTAAAATTATAAAACTTTCCTTATTTGAATTAGGCCACATGGTTTAAAAGAGAGTTTCAAAAGTTTTTAAAACTTTCCTTATTTAACTATCCTCATAGTTTTTTAAAAGAGAGTTTTAAATTTTAAAACTTTCCTTTTTTTGTAACTATGTTAAAAAAAGAAATTTTAGAAAAGAAGTTTTCAATTTTAAAACTTGGTTTTAATTTTTAAAACTTAGTTTTAATTTTTAAAACTTAGTTTTAATTTTTAAAACTTAGTTTTAATTTTTAAAACTTTCCTTTTTTAACATCTACATTAGGAAATTAAAAGAGAGCTTGTAAAAATTTTATAAGAGTTTTCCTTCTTTGCTTATAAAATTTTTTACAAGATTATTTTCTTCCTTTTTAAGGGCCGGCTACCCTTGCTTGGTGCCCAAGCAAGGGGCCGACCAATCAAACTAATCATTGATTGGATGATTGAATCAATCAAGAGAAAGAAAAAGGAAAAATAAAAGGGGAAAAGGAAAAACAAGAGGAAGATTTTATTTTTTGTAAAAAGTCTTTCCTTATTTTCCTTGGACAAGTAATATAAAAGAAGGAGAGAAGAGGCCTTATGATAGATCAATTCTTATTCTCTTGTTGGTGATCTCCATTGTGGTCGGCCTCCTCTCCCTTCCTTTTCTCCTTGCTCTCTTTGTTTCCTTGTTGGTGGTGGTGGCCAAATACTAGAAGAAGAAGAAGACTTTGGGTGGTGTTCATCTTGGAGGATCGTCGCCCACACGACGTCCAAGAGGAGGCGAGGAATACGACAGAAGATCTCGAGGTTATTAGTATACAAAGAAAAGGTATAACTAGTAATTTTCTTCCGCATCTTGCTAGTTATTTTTCTTTGTAAGAATTCCAAACACAAGAGGCATTAGATTCTAGTTTTTCAAATTTGTTATTCGAGTTTGTGTTTGTTTGTTTTTCGAATTTGTGATTCGATTGTTCTTTTTGGTTAAACCTAGAGTTATATAAGGAAATTAAATATTGGCTTTCCTTAAAAGGCTTTGTCTAGGTGGTGGTGGATGATCTCATACCCAAGAAGGACTAATGCCTCGCCATGCAGTCCTGGAAGTCAATTTTGGAAATTAATATTTAATTGAATTTATAACATAGGTGGATTTGGATCAATAGTGTTAAGTTCCGCTTGTGATCTAAGTCTAAACCATTAAGAACAGATAAGTTAAATTTGGAATCAATAATATTAAGTTCCGTTTGTGATTCCTAATTTAACTTCTAAAGAACACAATAGGTTGTTTAGGAAAGGTTCGATACTTGTACAAAAAATTTTGTACGGTGGAACCGGTACGATCTTCCTAGGACCAACCAACAGAGAAGTCTCTTACACTCTTTGAATAGCTCAAGTATTAGCTAGGAAATAAATACAGAAGTTGTTGATTAATTATTAACTCTAGAGATATTTTTATAGCTTTTGGAAAATCCTATCTGTGAGTGGAAGACGCCTTCAAGAGAGTTAAAGGTGCCTTTAAGTTGAAAACTTTATCCGCTGAAGATAAAGTTTTATCTTCGGCTAACGGCTAGGGAAGATGTCTTCAAGTGCTGGATGGTGCCTTTGACACTGTTCACGGAAGATGTCTTCCCTACAGCAAATCATCTCCTTAGCTAATTTTCATCGAGCAATCTTTCGCTCTGGCTTTTCATCCCTCGAAAACGTCACGTGTTTCATTCTCGTTTGCTAGTGTACTCTTCTGCAGCACCTCGTCCCTCGAATATACTAAGGTTCATCAACTCTTTCCCATGTCATCCTTCTCGCTGGCTGCGTCTTTCGCTTGACTCTTGTGCTCCTAAGTTCCTGCACACTTAGACGTACAAGAATCAAACACAATAAGAGCTAACTTGACTTGGTTGATCACATCAAAACTACCACGGGGTACTTACAAATGCATCCTAATAAGCTCCAAATCCTCTTGAGTGACGCTCGACCAAGGATAAACAAAATACTAACTTCGTCAGTCATCAAATACTCAACTTCAATTAAAACATAAGAAAATAAAAAAGAGGGGAAGAAACCCTACCGTCGGTGAGACATCGCCACCCTCACACGTACGTATGGTTGTTCACGAACTAGCAGCCTGGAGAGGCAGCAGCCCCCTCGCATGCGGCTGCATGCGAAGTGGCCACTCGTCGCCTTGCGAGGCAACATCGCCTCGCATGCAGCCATTAGTGAACCGGTCGGCTAGCGAGGCAATGAGATGGCGGTACTACAGATAGGGAAGAAATAAGAAATAACTATAGTTAGGGCGCGTTTAGTTCAAGTTATGGTATATTACCTTAGTTATGTGATTACCAAGTAATCACATAACCAAGGTTATAGGGAATGAAACATAACCATTGGTTGTTTGGTTCAATTTAGATAATCTAATAAAATCTCATTTGTTTGAAGGTTTTAGTACATAACCTAATGTAATATTTTACCATATTACCCTTGATTTAATAATGATAATATTATATTATTAATAGTGATTTTACCATACCCTGGAATGAAACGTTGCTAACCAGGATCCACGTCGGCGTTAAATATGTTGCTGAAACCATACCCTGGAAGGTTTATTATTACCCCATTTTATTATTATCCTTTAGATAAGCGTTGCTGACCAGGATCCACGTCGGCGTTAAATAGGATTTATTAGTTGGACCACGAAAATCTGTTTCGAATCGATCTGTTTATATATATATATATATATATATATATATATATATATATAATCCTTTTTTGGATTCCTTGCCCTCGTCTTCAAGCAAAGCATCGAATCGATCCGCGGAGTGCGACGACTGCCTGATCGAGCGAGCGAGCGAGCGACCTGGAATCGATTCCGGTGTGGATGCCTCTTTCTTCCTTTCTCCGGTGCGCTGTGGTGTCATTGGCTGCGGGGGATGGGGTCGTGGATTTCGAGCATCGTTAGGGCGGAACACGCCGGCAGCGGTGGCGGACTCGGCGCGGGCCTCGGGGACTTGCCCGAGAGCTGCATCGCGGAGTTGCTGCTGCACCTTGATCCGCCGGAGGTCTGCCGCGCGGCGCGGCTCAGCCGGGCTTTCCGAGGGGCGGCTTCGGCGGGCGTCGTGTGGGAGACGAAGCTGCCGAAGAACTATGCGTACTTGATGGGGAAGGCGATGGATGAGACGGCCAAGGCACGTCTTTGCAAGAAGGAGATCTATGCGCGATTGTGCCGGTCGAATCCCTTTAATGGCGGCGCCAAGGTATCCTCGTCTCCTTATTCGCTAAATCCAAATTCCTGGATTCGGCCGCAAGGAGGATCGCCGTCACGCTAGGATTTCTGTGAGGCAGGGAACACGCGAACACGGATGGGTTTTAGTTTGGGTTTTCTAGCGTCGGTGGCAAATTGTTATTTGATAAACTTGTAGGGTTATTTTTGTCACAATCGATAAAAATTGGAGGTTAATTTTGTCTTAAAAAATTTATTAACCCCGGAATCAAGAAAAACCTCGCTTTCCTGAGGTTTTCTGATTCCGGGTTGGATGTCCAAATTGCTGACGTGTCAGACATGCATTATAACTTCGGAATTGTTGATTACTTAAACCAAACAAAGATTTTGTTGATAACCTTGGATAGATAACCAAGGTTATCAAAAATAACCCCGAATCAAATGCGTCCTTAGGGTTAACTTTGATCTCCTCCTTGCTTGTTGCCAAGAGAGAAAAATCTTGTTGATGCGAAGAGAGAGAAAGAAGCCGGTGTAAAGCGAGGGAATAATTTGATTTATTAATATGTTTATACATTATATAATATAATGATATTTAAAAAATATGTGATCTAATTTGATATTTTTTAAAAAAAAATAATTAGATTTAATAATTGTTCAATAGATCTTATTTCGAGTAGTGTTTCAATGGTAAAACTTGCATCTATCATAATTTTACCCCGTACTTGATTTACTCACCCGGAAGTCAACGGTTCATCCCCAAAGAGAAAAAACAAAATCTATTGATGCTAATGGAAGGATTAGTCAACGCGTCGCCCGGACATTGTAATTATAATTAGTATCATAATTTAGTTATCTTAGATATCAGGATTTAATTTTATTATATATTCTTAGTATTTTGCTGGGGAAAAAATATTGAAATTTACTGCTCAACTTCTTAGAAATGAAAACTATTTGAACTTATTTTCATGTTAATATCTACTATTTAAATTAATACTCATTTAAATTAGGTAAACTCATTTAAGTAGGGTTGTAAATGAGTTAAGTTAACTCAAGTTGTGTCGTTCAAACTTATTCAAGTCAAGCTAAGAGAATTAAACTGTTTAAATTTTTATTTAAGTTTTGTTAGATTTCGTTTAGATATTATCAAAATTTTAATTTAAACTTATTGGATTATTTAAAATTTTTATCCTTTTAAGCATATTTGGTTAAGTTAGTGGGTTTGATATTATAAAATTATTTATTCATTTTATCTCATTTATTTATAAATTTAATAAGAGCTTTATTAATGTGTAACTCCATATTATTCACGAATAATAATTTTGAATCTCTATTCATGTGATAAAAAAATGATTCCTCATCCTCCCATCAATTCGTGTCCCTAATCTATTCATGAACCTTTAATTAATTTATAACTCTACATTTATGTACCTACTCAAACCCATTGGTACCCCAAACTCAAATTTGAGTCGGTCATAATTATTAAGTATAATTGGGTTCTAATTGTTATGCGATGTGGTAACAATTTTATTAGAAAATATATTATGATACGAGATAATTAACGAAGGTCACATAGTAAAAAAAGGTCAAAAGTCTTATCATGATGGTAATCAAAATTAAGGAACTCAGGCTACGACTCTAAACCACCGACTATTGACTCCCGGATCCAGACTACCGACTCTTGACTTCAGGTTATTGACTACCGACTCCCGACTCCAGACTACCGTCTCCCGGCTCCATACTTTCGACTTTCGACTCCCGACTCCAGGTTACTGACTACCGACTCTCGGCTCTAGACTACCAACTACCGACTCTAGACTACCGACTCCCGACTTTAGACTTCCAACTCCCGGCTCCAGGTTACTGACTACCGACTCCCAACTCCAGGCCATCGACTCCCGGCTCCAGACTACTGACTCCCGACTACCGACTCCCAGCTCGAGACTATCGACTCCTAGCTCTAGGCTACTAACTACAAACTTCCAACTCATGCTTCCCAGCTCACTCTTGTCTCTCGATTTTCAACTCCTAGCCCCAACTTGGTTCTTGAATGGATCATTATTTATAGGGGAACATGGATCACACAACCATTATGGTAAAAATGACAAAAAGCGCAGCTGTTTACTCTGAAATAAATGGGTGATAATGGCCATTTATTTCGAAGCGTGGTAACGTCTGCGAGAACAGGGAGAACGTGGCAAACAGTGCAAGCCCTATAAAAGGTAGTCGACCCTCACAAGCAAAGGTATGTGCATGTAACACATCAAACCCTAATTTTTGTGACCCACTTCTCCTTCTCAAAAGCCTTACTTGGGTGTCAGAGTGGTTGCGCCGGAGAAACCTCTAACCATCATTCTAACTCGTTCCTCTGGGTGTGTTCTTCATTTCAAGCGCTTCAAAAGGCTTCGCTAGATTACGCGGCTTGGTGATTTCCCAAATAGTCAACATCAACGACACTTCACTGGTAACTTAACTATCGACATTCTCAGGTATGATCAAATTGACGTCGTCTGTGGAAATTCTGAGTTAAGAACTGAACTGAGATGTTATAAGATAGACGACATCGGAAGATCCAACGCTGAGAATAGTAAAATTAAACGTCATTACTATGACGATAAAAGACTTCAATAAACTAGTAGTGGCTACACTACAGGCTGTGTTGCGAGGAAAACCCCAATAGTCGACACCGCCTAGGCTCAACCCCTTAAATGAACTACCGTCCCAACTCATTGAAGCCTCCCCAACACTGCAACAGAAGTCGACACGTCTTGTGAAATGCCCAAAGAGATATTCCCTACCCATGCCAGTATTTCTACTATTTGACAAGAATCTTTGGGTTCATTAGGGGAAACTCCCCGTCGAAGTCCTCCATGTAGGTGCAACGGAGGCCGGTAAGAGGGGGGTGAATTGCTGAAAACAAAAATAAAATATACCCTCCTCGGATTTCAACTCAATAAATAACAACTATACAAATAAAACAGGAAAGTAAAGTAAAACCGAATTTAACCTGGTTACAACCAAGGAGGTTGTTAATTTAGGGCGATGAAAAGCTCCACTAGCAGAATCTCCTTTACTGTAGGCGGAGAAGCCTTTTTACACTTAGAACGTTCACTTAGTTGCTAGGAATTGATTACAAGTTGGATGCTTGAGTTGATATTAATTCCTAGCTCCAGGGGCCTTTAAATAGCCTCTGGAAATTCTATCCTGAGGGTCCAAGGCGCCTCCAACAAGGTCCAAGGCGCCTCCAGCTCGGTGAGTGGATAGAATTCTATCCGGTGCTCGAACGGTCATTCTGACCTGGCTCAAGGCGCCTTCAACAAGTAATGAAGGCGCCTTCAATGTTGAAGGCGCCTTCAATACATGTTTAAGGCGCCTTCAAGTTCCTGCTACAGTAACTTCCTGCTACAGTAATTTCCAGCCTCTTTTGACTCATTTTCTTCTTCACTTTGGCTTCCGAAGCTTCGTTCTTTTGGATGATTGTGGCCAACCGAAATAGGGCTCACCCGAATCCAATTTCCGGCCTTCTCCTCGAGCAGGCTTCCGTCCGGCTTCTCGTCCCTCGAACGTCGCGCACGTTCTTCTCGCTCCATCGGAGTACTCTTCCGCAGTTCTCTCGTCATTCGGACGCACCGAGCCCGTCGGCTCCCTTCCCGTGCCGTCCTTCTCGCTAGCTGCGTCTTCCGCTCGACTTCCTGTGCTCCTAAGCTCCTGCATACTCAGACACAAGGATCAAACACAAAGTAGGACCTAACCAACTTGGTTGATCACATCAAAACTACCACGGGGTTTAACACTCCAAAGGAAAAGGTGTGTGTGTTGAACAAAGTACAAGACTCTAGGGGTTCTCCCTTCTCGTAAAATATCCTTCAAGATAAGTTACCCAGACATTTTCAAGCACTGCAAATAAGGGAGTGTAATGGCACTATTGATCCAGAAGACCACATTTGTAAATTCAAAAATACCTCTCTACTACATCAATACATAGATGGGGTCAAATGCTAGATTTTCCTAACTGCTCTTTTAGGTTTAGCACAAAGATGGATCAATCGTCTTCCCATATCTTTCATTCAGTCTTTTGAAGACTTTAAAGAGGTATTCATGCGACATTTTGCCACTCGTTGGAGATATTAAAAGATGTCGCATAATTTGTTCCCCCTCAAACAAAAGCCCAAGGAGCCTCTAAAAGAGTACCTTCAAAGGTTCAATCGGATAGCCATGGATGCATCTTTGGTTACTCCTGAGGTGTAAGTAAGTGCATTCTCACATGGCTTAATCGATGGGGATTTCTTTGGATTCCTAATGAAAAAAACCCTAGCCAACTTAGATGGGTTACAGGCTCGGGCTCTAAAATACGTTCAAGTGGAAGAAGCCTAGTCGGCAAAAAGGAAAGAAGTGTTAATCCTTGCCTCTATGTTCGTTCAGTTGGATTGAAAGGTGCCCCTTCCCCCTTTGTGAAATTAGGATTTCACAAATTACAAAGGGAAGAAAACGGTGCAAATTGTGGAAAGTACCCCCCAACCCCTACCAAGGGTAAAGTCGGGAGTTTATGATAATATCTTATTGTGGCTTTCATCAGTCGAATATGTTGGGGATCTTTGGACCGACTAGAAGGGGGTTGAATAACCGATCATTCCAAATCGTTAACTTCTTACAAGAAGTTAGTGCGTAGCGGAAATAACAAAGACACAAAACAAGAAGACAAACCTACACGTTCATTTAACGTGGTTCAGAGATAAAACTCCTATTCCACGATATGTCCATAAGGTGGACGACCCTGTGATCCTTCGGTGGATTAAACCCCGACAACCTCTGGCTAGTACGAACTCCTTTTCGGTGGAGTAAATCTTACATAACCTTGATCAATACACCGCACTCCAATCACAACTCAAGGTAGACTACTAACAAGGGCTTTTCACTCCTGTTTCATCAACTCAAGGTAGACTACTAACAAGGGCTTTGCACCAGTCGACTGGTGTTGGCCAACGACACTCCATAGAATATGTGTTTCTACCAATGGCTCTTTACCAATCGATTGGTGTCTCAACCGTCGGGCACAAAAACATTTTGTGCCCTGCCCAGTCGACTGGTCCAGTTGGACCAGTCGATTAGTAAAACCCTAAACCTAGGGTTTCTCTTCCCGAGTACATTTGTCTTTCACTCAGAACTTAACGACTCACTTGACTCTTTCTTGCAGCCTTGACCTTTTGCCTTCAAGCCTCCTTCCTTTAGCTCTCATCCCTCGAATGCATTCAAGTCCACGGCTTGTCCTAATGTCATCCTTCGTGTATGCCTCGAAGTGTACTTCCCTCGGCTTGTGCTTGCTGCCTTGTCTATGGTTCATCAAATACTTTATCATTCACCAAACCCGAAGTTATCAAGCTAAGTCATATGTATATCCTGCAAAATAGCACAATTCAAATACACATATCAAATATAATGGTAAATCTAACTTAAACCCTTTTCTCAAACATCAAAACTCATGGTCACACCGGACTCTCAAGATTGCTTCCAACAGTCTCTCCCTTTTTGATGTTTGACAATACGT
Source organism: Zingiber officinale (assembly GCF_018446385.1). Lineage (NCBI taxonomy): Eukaryota > Viridiplantae > Streptophyta > Magnoliopsida > Zingiberales > Zingiberaceae > Zingiber > Zingiber officinale. Next base: position 177,846,108 of record NC_055988.1, on the reverse strand, counting down.
TTAAGTTAGGAAAAACATAATAGTAATCAACCATGTTAATGAAATATGCAACATGAATTAGAATCTATCACAAGGCTCTCCCTACACCTAAGCTTCGCATTGAAATAAGAATTTCTCACCACAATCATACATTGGAACCTATCACAAGACTCCCTCTACGCCTAAGCTCTCCATTTAGAACCTATCATAAGACTCCCCCTACATCTAAAATCCCCATTGAGCTAAAAATTTCTCACCGCAATCATTTATTGGAACCTATCACAAGGCTCCCCCTACACCTAAGCTCCCCATTGAGCTAGAAATTTCTCACCACAAAGGTATTTAAGGTTTTCTACTTAAACCTGAATTCTCCCTTTGCCTAATATCAAAAAGCTTCCAACAATATCCCAATTGTCGAAACTTGATCATCCAAACTAACCTTAAACTCATGTATTTATCCTCCAAGGATCTCATACATCTATACGAGTTATCTTAGTCAAACCCAATATTGAAAAATAGTTTCAGACTGTATCAGTCGATTATCCTAGACCCCAGTCGACTGCCCTCACCGAAACAATCCCACAGAAATATTCTGTGTTCGATGAACACTGTTACCAGTCGATTGGTATCTGAGTCAATCGACTAGCACCTATTTTTAATCTAAAACAACATTCTAAACCCAATTTCAAAAATGCACTATAAATTCCATAGACCTCCAAAAATTTTTAAATTTTATGGAGATGTCTATTTTCTATGATGGATACAATCCGCAACTGCACAGTTATCGTCAAGTAATAGAAGATATTGAACCCACAAGGACTGAATATAAGCACTAAAAATTAATCATAGTGAATTAGCTAAACGATCGATGATTAAGAATTTATATACTAGAGTAAAGAGAAGTAAGATTAGGAGAAAGAGGAAGAAAGAGAGAGAGTTTGAGAGAGTTGAGGGTTGATTGAGGACTTTGGTTGAGGGAAACGTTCTAGGAGTTCAATTTCATTGTGATGCTAATCAATGTACTAAGGATTACCAATCACTCATCCTCTAGCCCTATGCATGTGTAGGATGCTTGATTCATTACCGATATATCTCCACGGTGGTCATGTCGGAATGTCATCTCTATTAACATCCAATGCTATCCAATGGAAATGATTCCTATAAAGTCCAATTCAAGGGATACCCTTGTTACTAGGATTCCCTGGTCATACATCCACAAAAATGCACAAAACACTTGATAACATGAATATAGAAATAATCCAATAAGTCTAATTCAATACTTCCTTGTAAAGAATTTCTCCTCCTTTCAAGACTATGCTCTAGATGTCATGTTAAAGGATTACCCTTGTTACTAGGGCCCCCAGTCATATGATCTAGAGCATCCCCTTGGTGAACAAAATCAATTAGAGCTTTTCCTTTGCCTAACCTATAGTTAGGACATTACCTTATCTAACCTCCAATTAAAACTTTATCTTACCTAACCTCCAGTTAAGACTTTACTTTTGTCTAACTCTCGAGTTAGGACTTTGTCATTCAAGTATCCAGTCCTCTACAATCTTGACCTACTTGGTCACTTTCAGTTATTTTCCAAACATATTGTCTAAACATTGAAACTCAAGTTCAAATTCACTCGAGCTTAGTCAAATTGGTTAACCTTGACCCAGGGACGATTGTACCAACAATCTCCCAACAGGCGAATCCCATAAGATTACTCTGTGAGACATAAAGTTATTGCTCGGTGATGCGTCGTAAGGTTGATTTACAAAACGAGGAGTTATTGCTCGGCAGTTCTTTGTACTCTATGAGACATAGAGTTATTACTTGGCGGTGCTTCGTAAGGTTGATCTACAGAATGAGGAGTTATTGCATGGCGGTTTTTCATAAGATTACTCTATGAGACAGAGTTATTACTCGACGATGCTTTGTAAAGTTGATCTGTAGAACGAGGAGCTATTGCTCGGCGGTTCCTCATAAGGTTGCTCTGTGGAATGAGGAGTTATTGCTCGAGGGTTCTTCGTAAGATCACTCTATGAGACATAGAGTTATTGGTCGACGGTGCTTCGTAAGGTTAATCTGTAGAACGAGGAGTTATTGTTCGGCAGTTCTTTATAAGATTACTCTACCAGACATAGATAACATTGCCCCGCATGCTTTGAAAATATTATCAAATTCATTCATTCTCTAAAAGAGGCAAACTCAACTATATTATTTGGGAAAATCAATACATTCCTCAAGGTAAATTCGGTTACCATTAGTATGATTTATTAATTTAATATCACTATAGTTTGCATAATATTTTAGATCGTCTTTATTCTTATATAAGGGAATTAGAATACTTTTCATTATTAGTATTTTTTTTATTTTCAATATTAAGTTAAATAATTTTGTAAGTTATTTAATATCTCGTTTGCATAGATAGTAACATATCTTTATCGGACTATTATCTAATTCAATTACTTTTTCATTTTACATCTCATTTAAATTATTGATTTATTCAAATTATCTAAATTTACCATATAAATTCTTTCATTCTCTTTTATTTCCTTATCATTACTAATATTATATTATATTAATCTTTAATATATCTAAATAAAGTTTCTTATCTCTTATTTTACTTTAGTTATTTTGTAAATATTTCTTTTTTTTTATATATTCAATTTTTAATATAAATGTTTAGAATTTTTATTTTTGACATCATTCACTATTTTTTGGCCTGACCTCATAAATCATCAATCGTTTTAGTATATATTACATTTCGCATTTCCATTTGCCTGGTCAACTAAATCAATTTTGTAATTTAACAAAATAAAAATATAAAATTATCAATCGTTTAGAATTTTTATTGTTGACATCATTCACTATTTTTGGCCTGACCTCATAAATCATCAATCGTTTTAGTATTTATTACATTTCGCATTTCCATTTGCGTGGTCAACTAAATCAGTTTTGTAATTTAACAAAATAAAAATATTAAATTATATTCTTTTTATTCTATGATATTTAGGTCTTATTTAAACAATGAGTTATTGGCACGCATAAAGTGATTAGGTGTAGCTTTAAAGCTATACCTAATGACGTTACATAGCTTTTATAATTTGTGTGGATCATTATATGTTCGCACGCAACTGTTCTCAGGGTCATGGTGCTATGATAGGTTATTCAGATTGTCACATAAATATCTATGATTCTAATCCTAGCTACGACATATTTACAGATGTAACAAAAAGATATTAAATTTCTAGGTTGATTGTCGCGTGTATTTTTTGATTTATCCTGAAAATCGATAAAATTTTTTTTATAAAATCGAATCAATCTTCCCAAAAATAATCAATGAGATTAATGGGATTATCGTTATATATCCATTTTATTTTGAAAGGACATGAATGTATTTACAAGGCAGAAGTGTATATTCTACGGAATGTTTTATTATGTACATTTCATATAAAAAGCAACTTGTTCGAGTATTAATTGATAGAAAACTAATTGACAAAATTAAATGAAGGGGCTTAGTTTTGACGTAGGCCTCTAGTTTCAAGATAAATACTTGGTTGTCGCAGGGGTTATGTAGCGATTAGACTTTCAAGTATAAATCTTAGAAATTTCAAGGTCGGCTGCGACAAATTGTAACTGATTTTTCCTCCAATGTATAATGGGAATGAGAAGGTCGTTTGAATAGACCGTCGTTAGCGACTCTCGATTTATTTATTTTGATAGTCGGTTAAAAACTTCTGATCAATTATTCTTAAAATTAATCGGTTCGAAAAATTAAATAATAATCTAATGTCAATTAAAAAAATAGAATGATAAATAGTTGATTACTGATCTGATTCTATCCGAAATCTGAGTCAAACGAAAGTCGACTAAGGTGGCGTTGGTGTTGACGAAGGGATGACTTTTGCACAGTAGGCACAAGCACGTCAGGGAGTATATAGGACCCTCTTGCGGAGCTCTTGGATGATGACGAGGCTGCTAGTACTGGGGCTCTGCACACACTCGGACAAGCGCAAGTAGCGTTAGAGACCAGAAACTAAAGAAAAAGTCTCCGACAACGACCCTACGACGTTCAAGTCAGGTACTTTTTCTCCAGAAGAACATAGTACAAAAGAGAAGAATGTAGAAGACGAGTATGAGAGTACACGTACTTTGCCAAGGGAAAGGACCTCCCTTTTTATATGACGTTGCGTGCCTTCTGGAGCCTGTCAGGTGTCAGAGAATGTCGGGTGTGGGGGTCTGTTGGGTGAGAGCGGGTGTACGGTGACCTCCCATTAGTGGGAGGAAGGTTCCATTCGTAGAGGATAGCAGACTGCTGGAATATTTCCTGACGCATGGCAGTTATTCCATAACAGGAGGTTGTGATTCCTTGACAGTGTGTCGCCTAGTGCCTTCTATCCCGACCTGGTCTTGCTAGGGACCGCCCGGGTCACCCACTTAGAAGTACCAACTGACTTGAGTCTTGATACGGATGTGGTGGCCAGTCTAGTCTTTATCCTTTATATGTGTCGGAGGCTGGTGGGAAGCCCCTTCATTGCTCTTGAAGGGTTGGCGTGCCGGCCTGTAATTGTCTTGATGGGAATGCCTGGTTTGGTCCTCAGATTGGGTCCTAGCCTAGGCTGTGCCTGGCACCGCAAGCTTGGGAGTTTGCCCTATGACCAGGAAGTTCCAGGTCGGGAACTAGCCTTGTCTGCATCTGGCCTTAAAGATATGGAATTCTGCCCCTGAGTCGGGCCACCCGACCAGGAGGTTAGGGGTCAGGAACTAAGACTAGTCGTGTCTGTTGGCACAGATCTAAGATCCTACCCCGCAGGCTTGGAATACATGACCGGAGATTATGCAACCCATGACTTATGGTGGTCTGACTCTCTTTTTTTTCTGACTGTTGACTGTCACGTCCTCTTGACTTGGACCATCCTTAACTGTCATATCCTCTTGACTTGGACCATATTTGACTGTCACGTTCTCTTCACCTTGATTGCCACGTCCCCTCCTTCACTCACCGTATCAGTCACAAACCCAACAAGTTGTTAAGTCTTGCATTTAATTAGTTTACCAAATCAAAGTCTACGTACAATGAATTTGAATAGTCATGGCCGACTAGGAAATAGAGTAGCAATTTCTAGAGAATACGGAATATGAAATAGAGTTTATAAATAAAATAATCAGTGTGGTTTCATGAATTAATCAATCCATCTCTTCCATCTCCAACAAGATATCGAATTAGCGGCTTAATTAGCCATGGCAGGCAACAGCACCGAGGTGGTCGAGTTCTTCAATGGCAGCTCATACATGAAGGCGGTGCTGGTGGAGGAAGCTCCTGACGAGAGGACCTTATGCTGCTTGTGTGAACGTCCACTGCATGGCAAGCCCTTCTACACCACTGAGCCACAGATCTTCGATGTCCATGTGACATGTGCCAAGGATTGCTGTTTATTCTTCCATGGTCATGGCCATGGCCATGGCCAGGAGACATCATCTTCTCCTGCTCCAGCTAACCATCGGTACAAACATGGCAACTCTTCTACAAAACAACTTACCGGTTTCCAATATCTTTCGCAACCTTTCTACCATGCACAACCGATGAACATTTCATCCGACAGCCTCCTTTCTATCATCATCCTTATGGGCAGCCCTCAAATCCTTCGCAGCCACAGCACAACGTGTATGGCGACCTTTACCATGCACAACCGATGAACTTTTCATACCGACCGCCTCCTTTCTATCATCATCATCAATATCCTTACTATGATCAGCAGCCCCCAAATCCTTCTCAATTACCACAGCACAACGTGTATGGCAACGTTTACCATGCACAACCGTTGAGCTTTTCATACCAACCGCCTCCTAATTTCTATCATCATCCTATTCCTAGCTATGTCTATGAGCAGCCCCCAAATCCTTCCTTTCCACCCCAGCCTATTTCTCATGATCAATCCTATAGCTATCGACCACCTGCTTCTGCTTCTGCTTCCATAAACCAACAAGCTGCAGGTGATAATAGACCAACAAAGTGGGGTACATCGGCAGCTGTTATGCTTGGTTCAAGTGCGTTATCAGCTTTCTTGCAAGTTCTATTTGGGATCATTCTAGGGTGACTGTGCAGGGGAAAGAAGGAGAAGTAAAGAGAGAATTAAGAAAAAGTGTTTGTTCTAGCTAGTAAAAGCTTTGATATGATCTGAGAGGGAGGAACTCCATTTAATTTCCTACATATATATACATATATGTCTCTGCAGTACTCTATGATCTTATACAAGTCTATGAATTGTCACAGTAGTGCATATATATTTGGTACAAGGGAACTTAATCTTTAAGGCGAAAATTTCTTTTTAGGGTGTGTGATTGTGTGAATCTCCTTTTTACGTACTCGATCGGTTCTGAATTATCATTATCAAAAGTGCATTACAACAGAATTTCTAGCTACTGATTTTCTGCTTCTACTTGTTGTTGCAAAGCATTACAACAATTGTAAAAATATAACAACATTATTAATTAGCACAAAAATAAGTATTGATTTCTATATAATAAGCACAACATTTAACAAATTATTTAAGTGCTATAGATGATGTGGATGTGTTTAAGGGGTAGAGGAGAGATTTTGAGGAAAGAGGAGGGTATTTTGGATATTTGAGATCAATTAGGTCTTGATTTTACAGGAGAACACTGTTCAACCCTCCTTCTTCTTTCTCCTCACGACACAGCCCGACAGACCCGGTGGACGGCGACGAGGAGCACCACCACTGCTATCACCAACACGCGCCGCTGCAGCCAGTGTGCGCTACCGCCCCCGACAGGCACTGCTTCCGCCACCGGCGACTACAGCTGCCGATTCCCGCGGCCGCCATCAGCATGCGTCGCTGCCGCCAGCGAGCGCCGTTGTCACCAACACGCGCCGCTGCCCCCGACAGGCACCACCGCAGCCTCTTAAGGCCACCGCCACCCCCATCGCAGCCGACTCCAGGGGCTGTCATTGTCGCCCACAGCGGCTGTTGTCGCCATCTCCACCGACTCCAGCATCTGATGCCACCTCTAGCCATCGACGACACCTCCAGCGACTACCATAGCCGTTCCGATCGGATGTCGTAGTCACCCTCCGAGCAGCCGTCGTCCGAGGGCTCAGGTATCGTATTATGCTTATATTTCGGCCTGCGAGCCGAGAGAGTGCCCGACCTTCGTGCCGTTGTTGTATCCCGGTCTACGAGCCGGTAGAGTGTTCGGCCTTCGTGTCATTGTTGCATTCCGGCCTGCGAGCCGAGGTTGTAGTCGGACAGTGCATCATCTTACAGATCCATATCGCGTCCGGCTCCGAGCCACTGGAGCTAGCTACTCACCAGGCGGACATTCACCTACTATTCAAGGTCGTGACGACTCGGTCAGTATCCCGATCAACTTATCCATCCATCTGAGGGCGCCCCCCCTAGGGCCAGGGTACGTTCTCGTACTCGTTACTTATTTCATTGTGCCACTATTTATTCGACTGCTTATGTATTTGTGGGATCCGCCTCGAGCACCGAGGTACCAGAGACCGGGGCAGCCTGGTCACTGGCTGCAGGTACGGTTGATCGGAGGATTTCTGACGACTCGGTCAACACAGGAGACAGCTCTTCAGCCGGGTCATGGGGATGCAGTCAACTTTCCAAACACGTCATTCCGACAGGTCCGTCTTCTCAGCTTCTCGACAGGAACAAATTGGCGCCGTCTGTGGGAACGCACCTGGTCTGGAACGTGAAGATGGACGGCCCGGAAAGTTCCTCCATCCTCATGGCCTTGAGAAGTTTCGACGAGTATATCGTATCCTCCTCACTCCACGGGTATTCGGGAGTCGAGAAATTGAGTCAGATTCTCTGCTGGTCAGCAGGTCAGTTTAGTTATATTCTCTTTCGGTCATAAAAATTATCATAGCTTCTCGAGTGAGGACTCTCGTGCCGATCGGCCGGGTTTCCATCATATCCGAGCCACGGGCTCGATGTCAAAAACCCCGTGACGATCGGCCGGGTGTATATTATCCGAGCCACGGGATCGATGTCAAAGACCCCGTGCCGGTCAGTCGGGCGTATATTATCTAAGCCATGAGCTCATTGACGAAGACCCCGTGCTGATCGGCCGGGCATATATTATCCGTTCCACGGGCTCGATGCCGAAGACCCCCTACCGATCGGTCGGGCGTATATTATCCGAGCCACGAGCTCGATGTCGAAGACCCCGAGCTGGCCGACCGGGCGTATATTATCTGAGCGACGAGCTCATTGATGAAGACCGCGTGCCGATCAGCCGGGCGTATATTATCCGAGTCACGGGCTCGATGTCGAAGACCGCGTGCCGATCGGTCGGGCGTATATTATCTGAGCCACGAGCTCTGTCAAAGACTCTCGCGCCAATCGGCCGGGTTTGAGTTATATTAGAAGACCGTCGAGCAGCGACGTTAAATCCCAGAGTCGAACCGGCGACTATAAAAACCCCGGCTTGAAGACCGTCGAGCGACAACGTTAAATCCCAAAGTCGAACCAGCGACTATAAAAATTCCGGCTTGAAGATCGTCGAGCGGCGACGTTGAATCCCAGAGTCGAACCGGCGACTATAAAACCCCAGCTTGAAGACCGTCGAGCGACGACGTTGAATCCTAGAGTCGAACCGCCGACTATAAAAACCCTAGCTTGAAGACTATCGAGCGGCGACGTTAAATCCCAGAGTCGAACCGGCGACTATAAAAACCCCAGCTTGAAGACCGTCGAGTGGCGACGTTAAATCCCAAAGTCGAATCGGCGATTATAAAAACCCCGGCTTGAAGACCGTCGAGCGGCGACGTTAAACTCCAGAGTCGAACCGGCGACTATAAAAACCCCTGCTTGAAGACCGTTGAGTGACGACGTTAAATCCCAGAGTCAAATCGGCGACTATAAAAACCCCGGCTTGAAGACCATTGAGTAACGACGTTAAATCCCAGACTCGAATCGGCGACTATAAAAACCCCGGCTTGAAGACCGTCGAGCGGCGACGTTAAATCCCAGAGTCGAACCGGCGACTATAAAACCCCAGCTTGAAGACCGTCGAGCGACGACGTTAAACTCCAGAGTCGAACCGACGACTATAAAAACCCCGGCTTGAAGACAGTCGAGCGGCGACATTAAATCCCATAGTCGAACCGGCGACTATAAAAACCCCGGCTTGAAAACCGTCGAGCGGCGATGTTAAACCCCAGAGTCGGACCGACGACTATAAAAACCTTGGCTTGAAGATCACTTCATGAACCAATTCATCGGATGTCCCATCTCCCCCGTTCGGGGTCTAGCTTATCAGAGCGTGTATCTCCCCCGTTCGGGGTTGAATGACCGGCTTATCAGATATTTTATCTCCTTCGTTCGGGGTCGAGTGATTATCATTGATATCAGACCAGTTTCAGATATTTTATCTCCCCCGTTCGGGGTCGAGTGTCTTCACTAGTCTCGGACCAACTTATCGGATCTTCTATCTCCCCCGTTCGGGGTCGAGCGGTCGTCACTGGTTTCGGACTAGCCTATTGGATATTCTATCCCCCCCCCCCGGTTCGGGGTCGAGCGATTGCCACTATCATATATTTTTATCTCCCCCGTTCGGGGTCAAGCTGTCTTAGCAAGCATTTATCTCCCCTGTTCAGGATCGAACAGTCTTCGCGAGCATCCATCTCCCCCGTTCGGAGTCGAGCTTATCAGAGCATCCATCTCCCCCGTTCGGGGTCGAGCTTATCAGATCTATTTCCCCCGATCAGGGTCGAGTGGTTGTCACTGGTCTCGGACCAGATCGGATATTTTTTCTCCCCCGTTCGGGATCGAGCTTATCAGAGCATCCACCTCCCCCGTTCGAGGTTGAGCTTATCAGAGCATCCATCTCCCCCGTTCGGGGTCGAGCTTATCAGATCTCCTATTTCCCCCGATTAGGGTTGAGTGGTTGTCACTGGTCTCGGACCAGATCGGATATTTTTTCTCCCCCGTTCGGGATCAAGCTTATCAGAGATCCATCTCCCCCGTTCGGGATCGAGTTTATCAGAGCATCCATCTCCCCCGTTCGGGGTCGAGCTTATCAGAGCATCCATCTCCCCCGTTCGGGGTTGAGCTTATCGGATCTCGTTCGGGGTCGAGTGGTCGTCATTGGGCTCGGGTTAGTTTATCAGATCTCTTATCTCACCCGTTCGGGGTCAAACATCTTTAATGATCGTGGGCGAGAGTAGGTCCACTGGTTTCGGACCAAGATCTCATGAGCTCTATGCCTGCTCGGCTAAAGACTTTCACGTCCATGTGCCTGCATTTTCCGGGCTACGCTTCCATTCAGTTCACGGGTGATGCGTCTGCTCGGCGTCGTCCGCCCGTCATCTATTCACCCGATCGACATTCTTTCGATCGCCCGGTTGGCATCTTCATCGTCGCACGCTCGGCGTCGTCCGCCCGGCATCTATTCACCCGATCGACATTCTTTCGATCGCCCGATTGGCATCTTCGTCGTCGCACGCTCGGCATCGTCCGCCCGACGTCTATCCACCCGATCGACATCCTTTCGATCGCTCAGTCTACTCGTGGTCCCGCATGTCGCTCGATCTACTCGTCGCTCTCTAGACGCGCGCTCGACACTCGCTCGGCATCGGTCCGGTGGCCGATTTGGTATTATTTCTCGTAGTTCACTCGGCATCGCTACCATCTCCCGCACGACGCTCTCTCGATTACTTGGTTCGCATTTTTTCGATCGCCTGATCGGCATCTTTTTGATCGCGCACTCAGCTCGATCGCCTGTCTTTCTAACCGATCTGCATTATCTCCGTTGCCTAGACCGCATTATTCGACATCGCCGCAGCTACTCGTTCAACATGATAAGACAAGCCCAGTGATTTCGCATTCGGTAGCGATTCTGTTTGGGGCTTGGTCTAGTCAGTCGGACTTGCGCCTCCTTCGACTAGACTTGAAGGGGAGGCTTGTGATGCGGATGTGATTAAGGGGCAAAGGAGAGATTTTGAGGAAAGAGGAGGGCATTTTGGACATTTGAGACCAATTAGGTCTTGGTTTTAAAGGAGAACACTGTTCACTTTGAGAGAGGAGGCTGGGTTCGTGGGGGGCAGCTGCCGCCAACCTGAGCATGGACGGAGGCAGTTTCTCCCCTTCTCGCTCCTCGCCGGCGTCGGCCACCACTGCTTTCCTCTCCTCCTTGCGACTTCGACCGCAACCCTCCTTCTTCTTTCTCCTCACGGCACCACTCGACAAACCCGGTGGACGGCGACGAGGAGCACCACCACTGCTATCGCCAGCACGCGCCGCTGCCGCCAGTGCGCGCTACCGCCCCCGACAGGCACTGCACGCCGCTGCCACCAGCGCACGCCGCTGCCGCCAGCGAGCGCCATTGCCACCAGCACGCGCCGCCACCCCCGACAGGCACGGTCACAGCCTCTTAAGGCCACCGCCACCCCCATCGCAGCCGACTCCAGGGGCTGTCATTGTCGCTGACAGCGGCTGTTGTCGCCGCCTCCACCGACTCCAGCTTCTGATGCCACCTCCAGTCGTCGACGACACCTCCAGCGATTACCACAGCCGTCCTGATCGGACGCAGTAGTCACCCTCCGAGCAGTCGTCGTCCGAGGGCTCAGGTATCGTATTATGCTTATATTCCGGCCTGCGAGCCGAGAGAGTGTCCGACCTTCGTGTCGTTGTTGTATCCCGGTCTGCGAGCCGGTAGAGTGTTCGGCCTTTTGTGTCGTTGTTGCATTCCGGCCTGCGAGCCGAGGTTGTAGTCGGACAGCGCATCATCCTACGGATCCATATCGCGTCTGGCTCCGAGCCACTGGAGCTAGCTACTCACCAGGCGGACATTCACCTACTATTCAGGGTCGCGACGACTCGGTCAGTATCCCGATCAACTTATCCATCCATCTGAGGCCCCGGGACCAGGGTACGTTCTCGTACTCGTTACTTATTTCATTGTGTCACTATTTATTCGACTGCTTATGTATTCGTGGGATCCGCCTCGAGCACCGAGGTACGAGAGACCGAGGCAACCTGGTCGCTGGCTGCAGGTACGGTTGACCGGAGGATTTCTGACAACTCGGTCAACACAGGAGACAGCTCTTCAGCCGGGTCATAGGGATGCAGTCAACTTTCCAGACACTTCATTCTGACATGTCCGTCTTCTCAGCTTCCCGACAGGAACAATAGACATTCTATATAAAAATATATTAGTTAAATCATTTACTGATTTAAGATTATAAAATTTCAAGATATTTATCTTTTCAAAAAATTAATCAAAGAATGAGTTTTATGATGTTGTTGATTCAGATGAGTACGTAATTTGAATATTATTATAGGAATGCATGATATTAATGCTACCATGTCTATGTCTTGATGTTCAATAAATTTTAAATAAACAGCATAAATTAATTTCAGATGGAAAGTATCTCTAAATATTTATGGTTTTTAAAGAAAATAATAATTAATAATTTTACGATAATGTACGTAGCTAGTTAAAACAATTATATATTTTAATCAATACGAAATTCTAAACCGAATTATAGAAAAACAAGATTTGAGATATTGATGTTTATCCATCCAAATTTTATTGAACAATTATTAAAGATAAAAATATTGAAAAATTAGGTTCCTTTGGCAGGCTACACAATAATTAACTCGGACAAGCCAATTAATTAGTCCAAAAAAACCTTGTTTGAGTGCTCCAATTTTAAAATATTAGGTTAATCCTACATCTTAATTATAAATGATATTTATATGTTAAATAATTTAAAACTATTTAATTTGCTAGAATATAAAAAATATTGATTAAAGAAAAGGTTTAAATATGTACATTTTAAATTATTGCTATTAGAAGTCACTTGCAAATCAATTGACACCTCAAATGTTAAATTAAAATAGGAAATTGTGATAAGATATCGATCACACTTTTACTTAAGAGAAACAACCATTTTGCAATTTTATTTTAAAAATCTTAAACGAGATTTTTAAAAATCGTAAATATTAAAGGTTGCATTAAAAATTACCCTTGCTTTGATTATTTCACAGGTTATATGCCAATAGAAATGGCAAGCATGGTTTAAAACTAAGAACTTATAGAATATTATATATATATTTGTTATATTTTCATAAAATTACATAAGAATATTCAAGTAATTGAGTGTAGTTTGACATTTTTTTTTTGAATAAAAGGAAAATAAGGAAAAGAGTTGAAGTCGAAAATATATATCAAACCACTGTAATTGACTTAATGCATGAACTCCTAAATCATAAATCATTTTAGTATTTATTACAATTTGCATTTCCATTTGTAAATTGTCTCGTCAACTAAAGTAAGTTTTTTATTTAACAAAATAAAAATATAAAATTATATTTGTTTGAGTAATTGACAAGTATAGTTATTTGTGTATTATTATTTATTAGTTTTATTTTAGAAGGACATAAATGCACTTGCTAGCCAAAGTGTGTATTTTATGAAATATTATATTATTTATATTTCATATAAAAAAGCAACTTGTTTGAGTAATCGATAACAAACTAATCAACAAAATAAAGAGACTTAGCTTGACTAAACAAAATTTTAACCATAGATCTTAATTAATTATGATTTGGCATAGGCCTTTAGTTTTAAGATAAAATACTTGGTCAAACACAACAAGTTGTTAAGTCCTAAACATTTCTTAATTGTAAGGATAATGATATGAATGATATTTAATAATAAGTCAATAAGTCATTATAAAAAATTATTATGCAATTAGTTTACAAATCAAAGTTCACAATGAATTTGAAATATATATTCATAAGAAGGAATAGGAAATAGAGTAACAATTCGTAGAAAATGGAAGGGAAGAATTTCCTTAATTTAGTTCAAAAAAATAAAATATAAACTTAAAATAATTTTAATTACGTTTACTTTGTAAAAAAAATATTATAAGACATGGCTTTCACTGATTTTAAAATGTAGCCTTATATGAAACAAAATGTAACCTTATATTATGATCGCTCCACATAATTTAATAAATGCACTAATAACTTATTGTTCAAGTAACTTAAAAACAAAATGCCTCGAATAAAAAAAATAATTAATCAGGTCAGGTAAATCGGGAAGCACTCATGACGGACAGTCTAGGAGCCCAACATCCTTTAGTTACGTGTCCTATTTGGAGAAAAAATTTCTACAAATTCATCATAGTTGGGGCTTGAACCATGGGTATTTGGGCGACAATCTGAATGTCCTGCCACTGCACCATAGACCCAGGGGCCAAAATGTCCCCAAAGAAAAAAATAATTAACCAAGCTGGATAACATTGAGACTGGATGACCGGCTCGGCCCCACGGAAGTTTCCCATCGCCCACCAGGATAAATCAGAAAGCGCTCACAACGAGCAACCCAGGAGTCTAGCAACATTTAGTTACGTGTCTCATTTGGAGGAAAAATTCCTATAAATTCGTCATAATCGCCAAAATGTCCCCAAAGAAAAATGATTAACCGGACTGGATAACGTCGAGCCTAGGGTGACCATCTCGACCCACGGAAGTTTCCCACCAACCACCAGAGTAAATCGGGAAACGCTCACAGTGGATAACCCAGAAGCCCAACATCATTTAGTTACGTGTCTCATTTGGAGGAAAAATTCTTATAAATTCGTCATAATTGCCAAAATGTCCTCAAAGAAAAATGATTAACCGGATTGGGTAACGTTGAGCTTGGGGTGACCGTTCCGACTCACGGAAGTTTCCCACTGGTCACCAGGGTAAATCGGGAAGCGCTCGTAACGGGCAGCCCAAGAGCCCAGTATTATTTAGTTGCATGTCCCATTTGAAGAAAAAAATTCTTATAAATTTATCATAGCTGAGATTTGAACCATGAGTGCCTAAGTAATAACCTGAATGCATGCCCTACCGCTGGAGGGAGCACTTCTACTCAAGTGGTAGATTAATTTAAAAAATATTATATAAGTGAGATTTCATATGACTTAATCCATCTCTTCTATATATATATCTCCAACCAGCTCTCGAAGACAATATAATTACCTTGGCGGCTTAATTAATTAGCTATGGCAGGCAACAGAGGCAAGGACGTGGTCGAGTTCTTCAATGGCAGAACGCAGATGAAGGCTGTGCTGGTGGAGGAAGCTCCTGACGAGGGGGCCTTATGCTGCTTGTGTGGATATCCACTGCATGGCTTGCCCTTCTACACCACTGAGCCACAGATCTTCGATGTCCATTTGAGATGTGCCGAGTCTTACTGTTTCTTCATCCAAGGCCATGGCCATGGCCATGGGCAGGAGAAATCATCTTCTCCTGCTCCAGCTAACCATCACTACAAACATGACAAACAACTTGCCGGCCGTTTCCAATATCCTTGGCAACCACCACAGCGCAACATGTATGGCAACGTACTTTACCATGCACAACCGCCTTCTTTCTATCATCATCCTTACTATCAGCCGTCGCCCCAAAATCCATGTCCCAACGTGTATGGCAACGTACTTAACCATCCACAGCCGCCTCCTTTCTATCATCTTCCTCACTATCAGCAGCCCCCAAATATTCCTTTCCTCCCACTACCAGCTGCTTATGGTTCCACTTCCATCAACCAGCAAGCCGCAGGTAATAATCAAGTGTGGAGACCAACAAAGTGGGGTACATCGACGGCAGCTGTTATGATTGGTTCAAGTGCGTTATCAGCTTTCTTGCAAGCTCTTTTTGGGATCATTCTGCCGATTTCTCTTCCTTTTGGCAACAATTAGCTAATTAATTAACTACATGTTTATTGATCTATATATGCCTAAGAATATATATATATATGCCTACATCTACATCTACATCTGCGTGTGTTGAAGATTATATGTATAGATATGTGTGTTGGAGATTAATTACATGTGATAACTGTGCGCGTGAGTTGTGACTGTGGGAAAGAAGGAAAAGAAAGAGAATTGAAAAAGTAAGTGTTTAATTTGTTCTAGTGAAAGCTTTGATTTGATCTGAGAGGAACTCCATTTAATTTCCTACATATATATGTTGGCACTTTATGGTCTTATACAAGTCTATGAATTGTTGCAGTAAATATTTGCTACATGTAAACAAGGTGTTGATTTTTCTGATAAATTTTTTGTGGAAATTAAACTTAATTAATCTTTAAATCGAAATTTTCTTTTTAGGGTGTGCGATTGTGCATGTGAGTCTCCTTTTAATTCCTGGCTTCTGAATTATCATTATCAAAAGTGCATTAATTACAACAGAAATATCTAGCTACTGATTTTCTGCTTCTACTTTTGCAAAACATTACAACAATTGTAAAAAATATAACAACATTATTAATTAGCACAAACAAGTATTAATTTCTATATAATTAATACACACAAAATTTAACAAATGATTTTAAGTGCTATAGACATTCTATAGAAAAATAAATCAGTTAAATCATTAACCAATTTAAGATTATAAAATGTTAAGATATAATTAACTTTTCAAAAAATTAATCAAGGAATGAGTTTTATAGTGTTATTGATTCAGGTGTGTAATTTAAATATTATCATAGGAATAATATTAATGCTAGCATGTCTTGATGTTCAATAAATTTTAAATAAACAGCGTGAATTAATTTCAGATGAAAAAGATCTCTAAATATTTATGGTATTTAAAGAAATTCATTTAGATAATGTAGAAAAAACAATGATTTTAATCAATACTAAATTCTATAGCAAATTATATAAAAACAAAGTTTGAAAAATTAATGTACCATCAAAATTTTATTCTAAGCATACTTGTAGATGAAAAGAATAAGGTTCCTTTTTATTCTAAGCAAACTTGTAGTTTTAAACGAATGTGAAAATGGTAAACTTTTTAGCTATTTGTTATCTGTTGTCCTATTTCTCTCTTCAAATGGCAGATTGAAGTACACAATGGAGATTGCCAAGCAGAATCAAACTCTGAATATGTGTGAACGACAGTGTTGGAAAATTATGAGTAGTACTCGTTTCTAGGCTGGCTCATGTATGTTAAGATTCTGACAGCTGACCTTTTTTCCTCTTGCACTCGTGTTTTCAGAAACTATACCCAGGAGGTTGCGGCTAGTATGAACATTATGTCTGGAGAAGAACAAGTAATCGTGGATAAGAAGGGTACATTTAAGTTAGTAAGTTGAAAGATTCTAACCTGAAGAAACCATTCTATATGTAAATACAATAAATTGTAATTACATTCATAGACAGTATCTAATATGTATTTTCCGAATGTCCAGGAGGTATCCGAGCCTTATGAGAGTGACATTGTTCAGCTAAAGGATATTAGTTTTACATTTGACAGCCTTTACTATTCTTCTTTTGCCCATGACCTTACATGAAAACCAAACTAATATTTTTCTACTTAATATTTTCTATTGAAGCTCCTCAAGTGGCAATTCTTCATCCTTGGCATTAGCTGATTGTTTGAACAGGGAGCTCCAGCGTTTTGAATTCCCTGTAGCAGTTTCAGGTGGTGCTCCATGATTCAGGTATGTTGAATTTGACGAAAAGCTTGTTGTTTGATCAACTTATTCCTTATGCTGATTTAGTCACATTACTCGAAGTCATGAACAGGATCAGCAGCTTGCACTGCCGAAGCACAGAGGTTTACTAAAATGATGCTAGCATCCAAAACCAAGGAGAACCATGTGTCTACCGAACCATGCACTCCAGAATTGCACAGAATATCAAGGAAAGGAGTAGCAGCATTAACCAGTTCAAAGAATTTGACAGCTACAAGAACTGTTTTGATTCAAAAACCATCTAATTTAAAGGAGAAAACCGAGTTGTTGTCTGTCCAATCTTCAAAAAAATACTAAAGCTAAGAAAGTTTTAATTTTTAAAAAACATGGCTGCCAAAAATAAGTTTTTATCCCCTCACTTTGCCATTACCTACAACTTTTTTTACCAGCCTTACTCTAATAAGTTCTCTCAAGTTCATTTTGCATCAGAAATTCTATCACAAAGCTACTAGAGAATATCCAGGCAAAAAACTTGTAGACAAGAAACAGATATACATACCACATGCTTAGTGGGATTTGGGTGGAACTTGTATCATTTGCATAAACATGGAAAGTTTTTTTGTCTCAATCCTTAGGTTAAGACTTGTTACTGGTAACAATTAATTTGCTAGCAATCCAAGGCATCTCTTTGAGATAAGGGAACATAGAGAACAAAATTTAGATTAAGAAGTCAGGCCTCAAGGCACATAACCTAAACAGCCACCCAAATTGATACGTTTTCAATGAGCAACTGCTATGAATTTATTATTAGAGAATGATCCCTATTCCTCTTCAATGTGGACTTACTAAACTTTATTAGCTAGGGATTTTTTATGCTAGGGAACTTTTTTGTGTTCATGTGGCAAAAGGCGATTCGCTCACCCCCAGCGCCCCCGCCAACCCGTCCCTAGGCCAACACGGAGGAGGTAAATCACGGGTGGCTACTAGCCATTAGTACAAATGGCCAAGACATGGGGGAGGTTATGCTCGGTCACGCCGAGTTTCAACCCCAAGACCTCATGTGACAACACCCCATGTCTTAACCATCGCACCGCCCCGAGGGGACCAACTTTTTTGTGTTCATGATCTTTCATTTCATGTCATTAAATTCTGAAAGTTATGGCTATTTTTGCTCTTCTGAATACTTAATCTAGTAACCACTTCGTTTGCTCATATATCTTCAGGATGATGCGGCTTTAGTCAAATAAAGACAGCCTTCACTTACATTGACAAGGCCTAAGACCATCTCCAATCGGTATCCTTTTATACTATTTTAGTGTAAAAGGGACACCAAATCTCTTCCAATGAAGACCCCAAAATGGTGCAAGTGAACAGTGCAGCACCATCTTGATGTTGCGTGTTCACTTGCACCAAAATGGTGCAAGTACGGTTTATTTTAAATATAATATATTATAATATTAAATTTATATTTAAAATATTCTTAAATATTATAAATTAATATTATTTAATTTAATTTAATTTATTATGTAAATTTTATATATTATAAATTTATATTAATTATTAACTTAAATAAGTAATATTTAAAATATTTGTTATATTACTAAGATTATAAATATATTAAAATTTATAATATTGGTAATTTCTTTAAATATTAGCATGTTTATTAAATTATTTCTAACAAAATTACAAAAATACTAATTTTTATTTTCTTGTAACTAAAAACATAATATCATAAAAATTAGTTATTATGTAGAATAAAATTATTAATTTTAATAGTAATTATTATTGTAATAAAAATATTTAACAAATTAATGTGTATATTGAATAATAAATTATAAGATGGAAAAATAAAATATTTTAAAGAATATTTCTTTTAGGGTAGGAAATGATGTGTATTGGTTGGAGTTAAAAAAAACTTTTGGTGCTCAAATGACACCAAATTGATGTTGAAAGTGCACCAAAATAGGTTTGAGCGTTGGAGATGGTCTAAGAGCATCTACAATGGTGGGAGCTTTTGGAGAACTTTTTTATGGTCCCTACAATGTCAAATCAATGTTGCATCAAAAGCAAAAAAATTTTACTCATCTCTCCACTATCAAAAGAACATCCGACAACTCATATATGGGTCCCACTATTTCTTATAAATCATTCATGAAATATAACATATGAAAATTAATTGTATCGTAATTAATAAATTATTTCCCATTAATTGCAGTCGTAGCGTACCCAGATATGCTCAACCAAGTCGGCTCAAAGATGATGATGCAATTGACTATCACGTAACTCGTAATCTCTACAGATGTATTCTTGGAATTATTAGGTGAAGCCCTGGAATATATATGACGGAGGATCTACTTCTTCATTCAATCAATTGACTATTGAATCCCTTTATTCTCAATAATCATGTTGTGCAAAATAATACATGTATACATGATGTCCTTCAAGTTATCCTTGTACCCAAATCGTCCTAGACCTCTGATTATTACCCATCGAGATTGGAGCACCCCAAATGCCCACTCAACATCATTTCTCGTAGCCTCATGTCATTCCTTAAACATCATTCTCTTGGGATCTTGGGGGCACGAAAAGCTCTTGATAAAAATAGCTCATTCTGGTCAGTTAGATAATATCCTTTTATATATTGTGCATTGTTAAGTGTTAACTATAAAATTAACCTTTAATGCATTTCCTTGTAAGACGTTGATAAATAAAGGTGATTCGTTAAGCACATTAATATCATTACACGACCTTACAATCCCAAAAATGGTGTGCTAGATCCATAAGTACGTACGCAAATGCAACTGCTTCAAGCATAATTATCAGGACCCATGATCTCTCCAAGTAAACTGGTCTTTCCAAACAACGGGACAACTTTTCCATTGAGCATACAATCAAGACTACCCAACATATCAAGGAAGTTGTGTCTTTGTTCATGCATTTCAAGCAAGTGTTGGATGTCAACAACATCTGATCTTCTCAAGTAGACTCCAAACATTTGAGTCATACATCGACAGAAGTTGAACAAGCATTTAATAATAGTTGTTTCAACAACTCATAGGTACTCATCGTGATGGTTGATAGGGACTCCGTACGCCAACGTATAGCCACCGTACATTTCTAAAGTGACGACAAATTTTTTTTTCATCAACCCTCCATTGGAAATATTCAATATAATTTTTCAAGGCATCGACTGTGCGAAGGAATAACTCTCTTTGCATCATCCGGAATCCACGTCGAAATACATCATCGGGATATAACAGTTTATCAAAGAAGTAATCATTGAAAAGATGAGCGTGTCCGACTTCACGATCCTGGTTTATCTTCTCCTCTATGTTCTACCAGAAGAACTTTGAGCTTTTTAACATATCATTTGTCATTGCTTATATAGCCCGAGCATTATTTGTTCATATATATGTTCTGCATCTTCCATCAATTCATTTCTCTATAATTCACATATCATAGATATGTTAGATCGATCAGGATTTTCAAACATTTAGAATAAATGAAGATATTTGCTGGTTGAGAAGATAATGTTTATAGAATAGAGGATTATAGTTTCCTTGTATATGTAGGTTAGTTTGTAACGACTATTTTTTAGCCATTGAAAAAAAAAAAAAATTAACCATTGAACAACAATTCATTTTTAGTCGTTGAATAACAACTATTTTAATATTTTTTTCAAGAAAAAATAAAAATTCTAATAATAAAATCATTTTGGAGAGCAGCTCCTAGAGTTTATTGGAAGGTGCTTCCTCCATAGTGGGAGGGAGCTCCTTTTATTTGCCATGTCATCACAATGGTAAACTTCGGGAGCGACTTCCCATTTCCTTATATATATATATATATATATATATATATATATATATATATATATATATATATATATATATATTCAATGACTAATTTTTATTTTTTTTCCAACAACTCAAAACTAGTCATTATAAATTAACTTATATATACAAGTAAGGAAACTAGAATCCTCTATTTTACAAACATTGTCTTCTCAACCACGCAAATATCTTCATTTATTTCAAATGTCTGAAAATTCATATTGATCTATCCATGAATTATGGAGACAGGAATTGATGGAAGATGCGGAATAGATATATGAACAAATAATGCTCCGGCTATATGACACAGAGGAGAATGTATTTAAACCATGATCATGAAGTCGGACACACTCATTTCAATGATTACTTCTCTGATGAGCCGGTATATCCCAATGACGTATTTTGACATCGATTTCGGATACAAAGAGGGTTGTTCCTTTGCACAATTGATGCCTTGAAAAATCATTCTGAATATTTTCAATGAAGTGTCGATGCCATGGGAAAAAAAGATTTGTCACTTCGCTCTGCAGACCATTATGATGATTACCTACAGATTTTTAAAACAACTATCATTGAATGCTTGTTCAACTTCTGTCGATGTATGATTCAAGTATTTAGGACCCAATATTTGAGAATATCCGATGCTGCTGACATCCAACACTTGATTGAAATGTATGAGCAGAGACATGACTTCCCCAACATGTTGGATAGTGTATTGACAATGGAAAATTTACCTTGTTGCTTGGAAAAGCCAATTTACTAGGGGAGATCATGGCATCCAGAAAATTATGCTTGAAGTAGTCATATTTGCAGACTTGCTGATCTAACACTCCTTTTTTGGGATTACAGGATCACATAATGATATTATAATGAATCACCTTTATTTACGTCTTACAAGGAAATGCACCATACGTTTATTTTACGGTTAACAATGCACAATATACAAAAGGATACTATCTAATTGATGAGATCTATCTAGAATGAGTTATTTTCGCAAGAACTTTCTCTGCCCCTAGGATCCCAAGAGAATGATGTTTAAGGAACGATAGGAGACTGCGAGAAAGGATGTCGAACGAGCATTTGGAGTTCTTTAATCACGATGGGCAATAATCAAAGATCCAAAATAATTTTGGTACAAGAATAATTTGAAGGACATCATGTATACATATATTATTTTACACAACATGATTATTGAGAATGAGGGGATGCAATAGTCAATTGGTCGGATTATGAAGGAAATCCTCCGTCATAAATATTTTAGGGCTACACCTAAGAATTATAAGAATACCTCAGGAGAAATTCATCTTCGAGCCGACTTGATTGAGCATATCTAGGCACACTATGACCGCGATCAATGAAAAAATAATTTATTAATTATGATACATTTAATTATCTTATGTTTATGAATGATTTGTAAGAAAGAGTGAGACCCATAGAGAAGTTGTTGGGAGGTTTTTTGATAGTAGAGAGATGATTGAAGTTTTTTTGCTTTTGATGTGACATTGTAGAGACCATAAAAATGCTTTCCAAGAGCTTCCACCATTGGAGATGCTCTAAGGAACCCACACTAGAAATCACCCAAAGGGTTTGTGCAGTGTGAATTAAGGGCTTTGTGGAGCTTGAAGAAGAGATGCTAGCAAAAATGCCCAAATTTAGAGCACGTCCTTTAAACAAGAAGGTTTGGTGTTTTTTATCAAGAACCTTGATTCAGTGAGATTTGAGTACTGTACTTATATGAGTTTCTTTCTTCAATTATGCAGATATTTAAAGCACCTACATTTCCTTTGTTTCCCAGAAATTCTCCTCAAACACCTATTTTTAGGTAGGATTTACTTGATTTTCCTTCAAGCTAAGAAATCTATCTTATTATTTGTTTTGGAATTCCATTTGAAGACATTGGAAAGAGCAAATCAGCATGCTGATACTTCATCAATAGATAGTTCTGTTCAGGTAATCTCTTTTCTTACTCTGTAAATAATGGATTTTGTTGTCCTGTAATGTTAATTTCTACTTATTGACAATTTAATAGAATTAGGTCAAACCCCTCAAACTCACTGAACCAAAAACCCCACGTCTTGAAACAACAACCCTAGCTCAACCTCCAAAGTAAGTCAATTTTCATGAGTTTCTGTATTTAATTTCAAGGTTTTATGCATATTTCAACATGCGCGCTTCTGTTGCATTGCAGGATAAAAAGTTTTGAGGAATTAGAGAAGGAGGAACTAGAAAAGATGCCAAAGTTCAAGGCTAGGCCGCTAAATATAAATATATAGGTGTATTTATTTTTTTGGCAGTTGGTTTTAAAGACTTCCTTTTACACAATCACAAATACTCACCAGACTGACCCACGGGTCATCCGAGATGGTAAATGATAGTATACTTGTCACATGAGGTCGCGGGGTAGAACCGCAGGGTTGTCGGGGCGTAAATCCCCAGATCATGTGCAACTCACCCCACCACCACTTACCCCTCTCGACTGTCGTAATTTACCTCTCTCGTGATGGCCTAGGATCGGATGCGACGGGGGCGCTAGAGACGAGTAATTTCGTCTTTTGCCACAAATACTCACCAGACTCTTCCTAATTCCTACCCAGATACTTGAGAGCAACGGGGATATATGTACCTTTTGCAACTCAAAGCCACATATTACTGATCCCAAGGAATTTCATTTTGCAACAAATGATAGGGTGGATCCTCCTGCTGTGGTAGTAGAATTTTTTTGATAAGGTGTCGTCCTCTCAGATGAGTCTAGTGGTTAGCTCATGAGGTGTTATCATCATGAAGTCTGGGGTTCGAATCTCAGCAAAATCGAAGTAAATGCCTCCCTTATATGCTAGTCACTATTCCAAAGGTTAGTCGTCGTCCGTGATTTACCTACTCCGTATTGGCCCTGGGACAGGTTGGCGGGACGCTGGGGCAAACGTATTCATCTTTTGCCACCGGAATTCTTTGATAAGTTAGCACTGCAATCTCTTTTGTTTGTTGATTAATCTGGGAGAGCAAGCATGCGATATTTACTTTCGTCTGTGATGTGTGACCTTTTGTAGCTTTCACTTCATCCTGATTCTTCTAATCATGATAACTAAGAAGTTCCCAGATTGACAATATCAAATCTTTTTCATCTTCATTCAGAGTTGTGATGGATTATTTTCCTTTCTTCTTTCCTTCTCTTTTTTTTGCACGAGTCATAGCCAACTTCACTTATTATTTTACTCTCTTCAGGAGAGAGGACTTGAAAAAGAAAAGCAACTTGCAAAACAGGTTCTATATAAAGAACTTGAAGAGGAGAGAGCTAGAATTCCAAAGGCAAATCCTTACCCTTATACCACAGATTTTCCAGTGGTATGAAGCAGGTCAGCACCATTCATTCCAAATGATGCAAAATTCAACTACTTTTGTGTTTCCATTTTCTTCACGTGTTTAATTTCCACATACTTTCAGATGCCTCCCAAACCTGAGCTTAAGCAGTGCATAACACCTGAAGTTTTTCAATTGGAAAGCCTCATTAGGCATGAAGAGGAGTTGCAGAGGAGAATGGACGAGAAAGAAAAGGCAGAAAGAGAGGACGCACAGCAAAGAATTTTTAGAGCGCAACCTATTTTGAGATAGTAATTACACCAGAAGCCTCTTCTTCCATCTAAGTTATCCAAAAAAAAATCTCAGCGGTCCCTAAAAAAGTGTTTATTTGACACAGTGATCCGTTGCCACTTCCAGAAAGGGGGAGAAGGCCTCTCATTGAAGTCCAAGAGTTTGCCTTGAATGCGGATCACAGATATTCAAAGAACAGAGTTTCATAAAATGGTAAGCAAAGTTTTGCCCAAAACGAATTGTCATTTTCTGTTAAGATTTTTAAAACCTATCTAAAATTTCAATAGCTACTGCAGTTTCTTGTTCCCTAGATACGATCCTGGATTCCTACTACAGTCCCATCGTTTCATTTAAACCAAGGCTTACCCCAAATAGTGTAACTCATGGCTGTGGTTTCTTGTTGTTGTTAGTCCAAAATATTAATAAAATACAGCATGATGTTGTATCCAAATGAAATAATAGCATTTGTTCATATCAGATTTTTTTTTTTTTGAAGGTTTTTGGGGCTATTCATGCCACTTATGACACCAGATGGAACAGGAAAAGGTAATAAAACAGATGAGAAGGGCAATGGGCCACATGCCAGACCACTTCTAAGTTTCGAAAATCCATTCATCCCCCAAAAGTGAGCAGCAAGGGAATTAAACATGTTTCTTTCAGAAGCCACCCATGTATATTTACAAAATTGGTGTTACTTTCTACTCCTAACTAAATTTGGTCTACGTGTGTAGATCAACAAAGCCAAAGTCACCATATTTGAGGGTTCTTTGATGCAGTTGTTCAAGACTTGCTTGAACTACCATACTATGTTACTAACGCTGACCTTTAGAATGATATTCACTATTGATTGATTGGTACATATATCTGACAATTGGTTCCAATTAGAATCATGCTTCTGGGTCTTTTCCTAGTTTCGACCAGTCATCTAGATAATTTTAAAATATTTGAATGGGAAATTTTTCATTTCACCCTGGAGTTTTTTTTCTCTTTTGTTGAATGTTGAAAACAATTTTCAAATACGTTTTGGCTGCCTATTATTACCCTCTAATTTCCAGCACTGTTTCTTTCTTGAGATGTATCAGCTTTTTGTAAATGGATAATGCAGCAGTTGCTCGAAAAGGAATAATATTCTTCTAATATATAGACATAAATAGTGAACAACTAATGGACGTAGAACATTCTAACTCCATAGTTTATCATCAACATGATTGAATTTGTGACCAAGATGGCAAGATAATAATTAGGAGACAATTATACAATTAAAGAATAAACTCTATTCCAAATAATTTAAAAAACTCTAACAGATTAATGGATGTAATTATAATAAAATTAGAGGCATAGTTTAATAATAATGGTCAGTGAAACTTGATAATTAAAAGAGAAACTAAAAAAAAATGAGAAACAATTAGTATAGTTTAAAATATTGCGGTTGACCTCTTATTGATTGTGGTTGGTTGACCTCTTATTGATTGTGGTTGGTCTGTCTTGGGAGCTTTAGCCCTTTCAATACTGCCGTTTGTCCTTTTCCCATTAAATGTATTGGTAAAATTACCCTCTTTGACTTCCAAATAGATAATGACCTGAAGGAAAAACCTTCAGATATAATGTTTACTGTCTTCTGTTATTTTTAATAAATATTCAGATAAAGAAAACTAAAATATAACATTACCTTTCAAGTCTTGAACAGAAGACTTTGACCATGTTCGGTCTACATGTCCTTGTATGCCTGATTTACAAGTTTTGGAAGAAGCTCGAAGCTCTCCCACAAACCATTTCTTTTTGCTGGATTAAATCAGGTGCATAGTTAGTGACTCAAGAAAAAAAAATTCTATAGATAGATTGACTTGACTTTGGTGTAGTCCATCGACAAGAGAGTAGGGATATCACATTCAATTATGTAAGGCATTGCCATGAACTTTCCTCCTTTTTGTTCCGTGTGTATTGGATCAAGCATTTCCCAATCAAGGAGCAAAGCTTCCTATTTGACAAAAAATGCAACTATGACATTATGTAATTTTCTTTTAAAGCTTTATAGGCATCTTAGTGACTGGAGTACCCTCTTTCTCTCTTGGAAATAGGCTTTCTCTCCAGGAAGGAGAACCAAAGGTATGCCCTTATGCTTTTTGGATAACTGTATAAAGAAATTGAATATAAACATAAATTTCTCAATTGCTTTAGATGTTGTTGCCTCTACTTTGTTCAGATAAATCCATGAAGAACATTGGTATCCTAAACTGGTGTTTCTGCCTTGAGTAGTCATCAAACAGTTTTCTCAATTCTTGTCTGAATGTTGCCATTAAAAAACTCAATAACTTCTCTTGTTTTGGGGATTTAGGCTTCAAGTTGGCTGTATATGGTGGGAAAGGAGAATGGTTGAACTATAACTCATAAGCCTCTGTTCGGTGGTCATATTCTAGCTTGATTTGTGGTTCTTGGTTCTTGTATGAATGTCATTTACCTTTTCTTTCCCTTAGCATTCTTTCCAAAGAAATTGGGAGCTGAAACCAGTTAGTGAAGTTCACCCATTTCCCTGTTCACCTCACTAAATCATGACTGATAAATGTATGATTTATAGACATGAAACTGCCTTAAGCTAATCACCAAAAAGAATGCATTGCCTTTATATTAACTTGTACTGCAGAATAGTTAGCAACTACTTTCTGTCAAATTTCAGCTATGATTCTGTACAAAGCAAGGATTTTACCTGTTCTATTCTTGGCAATAGTTGTGCCATTGGCAACCTCGCTCTCCTTCAACTTCCCTAGCTTCGATCCGGCCTCACAGTCCAAGATCACATTTGAAGGCGATGGGGACATTATTGACTCCACTATAATGCTCACCAAAGATGGTACAAATTTGGCGAGCACTAGTAGAGCAACCTAGAACGATCCACTCCTCCTTTGGAACAACAAAAGGAAAGAACTCACTAACTTCACCACACAATTCTCCTTCATCATCAACTCCAATGCAACAAACCATGCTGATGGCTTTGCCTTCTTCCTTGCACCATGCCCTGCCAAGCTTCCCTTATATTCTCAAGGTGGCTACCTTGGCCTCTATTCCAACTCCACAATCTTCGTCAATTCAACCAGTAGCGCAGTGGCAGTGGAGTTTGACACCTTCAGCAACTATGAATGGGATCCAGAAGGCGAACATCTTGGCATTGACATAAACTCGATCACTTCTTCAAAGTATGTTCGTTGGAACAGCAGCATCAGGGAACACAGAGTTGGTAATGCACGGGTGGATTATGACTCCATCACCCACAACTTGAGCCTCTTCCTGACCTATCCAGAGACGAATCAATCACCAAGCGCCAATTACAGCATAAGCTACATTGTTGATCTGAGAGAGGTCCTCCCGGAGCATGTAGCAGTTGGGTTCTCCGCTGCCACTGGTAACTACACTGAGATGCATAGCATTATATCATGGTCCTTCAACTCGACTCTGCAGCCAAAGAAGAACAAACAAATGGACATGGTTATGATCTTCATAGGTTCTACCATTGGAGTGATCTCGGCTGTTCTAATATGGTGGGCATGCTTGATTTGCAGAAAGAACCGGAGGAAGATTTGATTTGCAGCAAGAACAGGAGGAAGAAGAATAGCATAGAGGAGCACATGGACTGCGATACATGAGGATATACCTCAAGTTTGAGAGCAATGAGGACCGAAGAGGTTCACTTTCCGGGAATTGTCATTTGCAACAAGGACTTATCAGAAGAGAAGAAGCTTGGAGAGAGCGGCTTCATTCCTTTTATTTCTGCTTGTAATTTAAATCTGTGTGCTTGTAATTTGTGTCCTGAACAAAAAGTACCGCCATTTATTTCTGATGCAGAGATGAGTAATAAGTTTCACGCAGGGACAAGAGAGTTGGGATCTCTATCCAAATGGATCAATTTTGCATGTTAAGACTCCAAAAACAAAGAGAACAAAATTTAGATTAAGGAGTCAGGCTTTATTTAAGGTACATAACATACATGATTTACCTCACAAGCAAACAGCCACCCAAAATGATGTGTTTTCAATGAGCAACTGCAATTGAACACAGAGACATAATTCAACAATAATAAAATTAATTTAGACTAGCAGATTCAATTAAGAACTTATGCAAACAAGGCCTATTTTAAGTACAAAGTCCGTGAAAAAAAAAACAGGAGAAATAAAATACAACAGATTTATGGTCAATGCTTGATAATTAAAGCATAACTTTAAAGAAAAACAAGAGAAACAATTAGTATGATTTGGATCCATAAACACCAATAAACGAGTGAAAGTCTTAAAAAAGCTTTTGGTCACATTCCATAAACAAGTGACGTTGCTGAACAAGTTGGAATATTTTTCACAAAAACACTATGAATTACTTAATTATTTTCAATTATGAAACTGATACTTTTATTATTATTTGATTAACAAATCTATGGTTACATGGTATGCAGGAGTAATTGATAATAGTGTTCAGCCTAATTATATCTCAAATTGATCACATGAAAAGAATATCATTTACGTGTACTTAAATTAACATTTATGCATATTTGTATCATACTAACATACAAATTTATCTTATATTCTCGTCCATATCTTTATACATAAATATTCCAATCTTTATTCTAGATCGTAGAAACTTTCCAACAGTTAGCGCGTGGTCCTAGAGTTGGTATTGTTCTGACCTCATGCAGTCGGTGTCTCTGTCTGGAGTTAACCCTTCCTCTATTGTTACATGTCCTTTTCCCCCATTGGATGCAGTGGGTAAAATTATGCTCATTAACTTCCAAAGTGAGAATCCCCTGAAAGAAACCTTCAGAGAAAAGTCTATTCAGATAATATGTAAGACACTGCTATGAACTTTCCTTCTTTTTGTTTCCATGTGTATTGCATCAAACATTTCCCAATCAAGGAACAAAGGTTCCTATTTGACAAAGAATCGTTACCATAATTAAAGATAACATTTTGAAAATATGCATTTGATGCAGAAAAATTGTGCTCAAGAAACAGAAAAAGTCTACCCAAGACCTAGACCTAGACCTGTAATATTTTGAAAATATACATTAGATGCAGAAAAATTGTGGTCAAGAAATACTAGAAGTCAACAGAAGACGTATCTTTTTCTCAAGGGTTATTCTTTCAGTAGCTTGCCTATGGAAACAATGGAAGTCCTTTAACTTTTGCTCCACATAAGACGAGCTTCGTTGTAGTGTGCAAATGGAACTTGCTGCTCAGAATAGCAAAAGCAAATCCATGAACTGTTGTATATAATATAATATGATATAATATAACCACAGTCAATAAATCAAGTTCAAGTGATTCAATCAATACTTTGGTCCATAATAAAAATCCTGTGGGAACCATGAAAGCCTTTTACAAAATTTGTATAACTTAGGTCTTTATTATTGTTTTTAAATTTTTTACATTTTATAATATTTTTAAATTTATTTTTTTTAAAAAAAAGAATATTTTTATTATTATTTTTTTAAATTTATAACTCATATAGTTGTAATGGTTTGTAAATATTTATGATTGAATTTATATCCTTTTGCTCTCTATTTTTTTTAAATATAATTTTATAACACATTTTTAAAAATTTGTAGCCCATATAATATTAGTGGGCGTATAATACATTTTTGCAATTGAAGTGCTCTCTCTCTCTTTCCCTCGCTCTCCCTCTACGAAGGAGAATCAAAGGTATGTCCTCATATGCCTTTTAGATACCTAGATCAAGAAATAGAATATAAACATAAAATACTGTAGATGCTGTTGGTAACCTTAACTGGTGTTACTGCCTGAAGTAGTCATCAAACAGTTGTTCTTGCCTTTTGTGTTAGTTTACACCTGCAAATTCTTGTCTGAATACTGCAATTAAAAACTCAGTAACTTCTCTTATTGTATGCTATAAGATAGCTGAATTGTGTTGGGGATATGGCAACTGTGGGGAATTTAGAGGTGAAGCTCATTCCCTTATGTTGCATTAATGGAACAGGACTGATAAAATCACCCTATTTTATGGTCATCTACATTCTTCAATTATTATCAGGTATCTCAGAAGCAACTTAGTGTTTGTGTAAGCAATTTTAGCATATTGCTTCAAGATGGTTGTGCATGTTAGGGAAAGGAGAACCATGGTATATAAGCAATTATGATTGCTTTACCATGGCTGAACTATATAACTAATAAACCTCCCAATTCTGTGGTCATATTCTAGCTTGATTTGTGGTTCTTGGTTCTTGTCTAAATGTCATTAACCTTTTCTTTACCTTAGCTTTCTTTCCAAAGAAATTGGGAGCTGAAACAATTTAGTAAAGTTCACCCATTTCCTTATGCACCTCACTAAATCATGACTGATAAATCTCTGTTTTATGGAGATAAAGCTGCCTTAAGCTAATCACCAAAAAGAAATTCAATTTCGCCATGTTACTGATTGTCCTTATATTAACTTGTACTGCAGGATAGTTAGCAACTA
Source organism: Zingiber officinale (assembly GCF_018446385.1). Classification (NCBI taxonomy): domain Eukaryota; kingdom Viridiplantae; phylum Streptophyta; class Magnoliopsida; order Zingiberales; family Zingiberaceae; genus Zingiber; species Zingiber officinale. The sequence continues at coordinate 177,814,813 of NC_055988.1, read as the reverse complement.
CTTTCTGTCAAATTTCAGCTATGATTCTGCACAAAGCAAGGATTTTACCTGTTCTCTTCTTGGCAATAGTTATGCCATCGGCAACCTCGCTCTCCTTCAACTTCTCTAGCTTCGATCCGGCCTCACAGTCCAAGATCAAGTTGGAAGGCATGGCAGACTTTGCTGACTCTTCCATAATGCTCACCAGGTATAGTGAAAGTTTGGCAGACTCTAGTAGAGCAACCTATAACGACCCACTCCTGCTCTGGAACCACAAAACGAACGAACTCACTAGCTTCACCACACAATTCTCCTTCATCATCAACTCCAATGCGACGAATCATGCCGATGGCTTTGCCTTCTTCCTTGCACCATACCCTGCCAAGCTTCCCTTATATTCTCAAGGTGGCTACCTTGGCCTCTATTCCAACACCACAATCGACATCAATTCAACCAGTAGTGCAGTGGCAGTGGAGTTTGACACCTTCAGCAACTATGAATGGGATCCAGAAGGCGAACATCTCGGCATTGACATAAACTCAATCAAATCTACCAAGTATGTTAATTGGAGCAGCAGTATCAAGGAACAGAGAGTTGGTAATGCACGGGTGGATTATGACTCAATGACCCACAACTTGAGCCTCTTCCTCACCTATCCAAAGACAAATCAATTGCCAAGTGCCAATTACAACTTAAGCTACATCGTTGATCTGAGGGAGGTCCTCCCGGAGCATGTAGTAGTTGGGTTCTCCGCTGCCACTGGTAACTACACTGAGATGCATAGCATTATATCATGGTCCTTCAACTCCACTCTGCAAACAGAGAAGAACAAACACATGGTTGTAATCATCATAGGTTCTGCCATTGGAGTGGTCTTGGTGGTTGTATTATGCTCGATTACCCTCTTGATTTGCATCAAGAACAGGAGGAAGGAGAATGACTTAGAGGAGGAGCACATGGAGTGGGATGAGGATATCGATCATGAGTTTGAGAGCCAACGAGGACCGAAGAGGTTCTCTTTCAGGGAATTGTCACTCGCAACAGAGAACTTCTCAGAAGAGAAGAAGCTCGGAGAGGGCGGCTTCGGGTCGGTCTATAAAGGATGGCTGAGTGTCTTAAATCTCGACGTGGCCATCAAGAGGATTTCCAAGGGTTCGAAACAGGGGAGGAAGGAGTACATCTCAGAGGTCAAGATCATCAGCCGGCTGAGACACCGGAACTTGGTGCAGCTCATCGGGTGGTGCCACATCAAAACCGAGTTCTTGCTGGTGTACGAGTTCATGCCCAATGGGAGCCTCGACTATTACCTCTACAGCACAGCGAAGTTCTTACAGTGGCCGGCGCGGCACAGGATTGCGATGGGTCTGGCGTCGGCTCTCTTCTACCTAAATGAGGAATGGGAGCAGTGCGTGGTGCACCGCGACATCAAACCGAGCAACGTGATGCTCGACTCGGCGTTCAACGCCAAGCTCGGCGATTTCGGGCTCGCGAGGCTAGTTGACCACGACGGCGACCTGCAAACCACCGATCTGGCCGGTACGAGGGGGTACATGGCGCCGGAGTGCTTCTACACCGGCAAGGTGAGTAAGCAATCCGACATATACAGCTTCGGCATTGTGGCGCTGGAGATCGCGTGCGGAAGGCGGACGATCGAGCCGATGGAGGCGCAGAGCAAGATGAGATTGGTGGATTGGGTTTGGGGTCTCTACGGGAAGGGGAAGATCTTGGAGGCGGTGGATGCGAGAATGGATGGGGACTTCGAGACGAGGCAGATCGAGAGCTTGATGGTGGTGGGACTGTGGTGCGCCCACCCGGACTCGTCGCTTCGGCCATCCATCAAGCAGGTGATCGGCGCGCTGAGCTTCGAGGCGCCATTGCCGGTGCTTCCGCCCAAGAATCCGGTTCCGAGGTACTTCGCGCCGGAATTTGAGGCATACGCCACAGGGAAGATTTCTTCGGTGGCGAATTCGCCGCCGTCCGGCGATTTCAATCACTCGTTCGAGTTCAGTTGTCGCTAGACTCGCTTTCGAGAAGACGCACTCCTGGGAAGGAAGGGGTTAGTTATTACATAAAGTTTAGGGGTGTACTGTAAAAAAGAAGTTTTACTTAATTTCTCTTTTTTAATAATTCGATTATTGGCATAAATACGGTAATTGCTGTAATACAGTAATAATCATTAATGTCGGGCCGTCGGCGACATTGACACTTGATCGGAAAATTGTAAATATAATATTTTGTATATATTCATTTTAATTTTTAACTATAAAAAAATGTGATTTTTTTTTAAAAAAATCAATAATATTATTATTTACTAAAATTTATTTTTTTTTTAAAAAAATAGTTTTTCCGTTTTGCAATTTTTTATGATATAATAATATTTTTTAGAATGTAAAGTCGGATCTCGGAAACGGATCCTCGGATCGCGTCCAAATGGCGGCGACGGCTCGATCGGTCCTCGATTGCCTCATCCAGCACGCCGTCCGCCCCAAACGCACCTCCCCCGCCGCCACTTCCGCCTCCACCATCATCCGCCATCTCGACTCCGGCGATCTCCGGAAGGCCATCGCAACCCTCTCCTCTTCCGCCTCCCCCTTCCCCGACAACGTCTACGCTAGCCTCCTTCACCTATGTTCCTCCCGGCGCTCCCTCGTCGACGTCCGCCGCGTGGAATCCCACCTCGTTGCCTTCTCCCCATCCTCCTCCCCCTCCATCTTCCTACTCAACCGCACCATCGTCACGTACGCGCGGTGCGGCAGCCCGGCGGACGCCCGCGAACTCTTCGATGAAATGCCCACTAGGGACGGAGGTACATGGAATGCTATGATCTCTGCATACGCCCTCTCCGACTGCCCTAACGAGGCGGTCTCCCTCTTTTCCAGAATGAATAGCGCCGGAATCCGACCTAAAGATGTCACCTTGGCGTCCGTGCTTGGCTGCTGCGCCGACCTTTTGGCCTCCTTCCTCGCTCGGCAGATACATTGCCTTATTTTGAAGTATGGTTATCTTCCTAATGTGATTCTGGATACGTCTGTTGTTGATGTCTACGGTAAGTGCCTTGAGATGAATGATGCTCGCAAGATGTTTGACTTAATTCTCCACCCAAATGAAATTTCCTGGAATGTGATTGTTCGTCGGTACCTCGAGGCAGGCAGTGCAGGAGAGGCAATGCTAATGTTCTTCCAAATGATTAGAGAAGGGGTGAAACCTTTGAGCTTTACTGTGTCAAACACTCTCAAGGCTTGCTCAAAGGTCCTTGCACTTAAGGAAGGAAATCAGATCCATGCATATTTATCGAAGACTGGTTTCGAAGGGGACAATGTTGTAGGCTGCTCTTTGATGGACGTGTATGCGAAGTGTGGGGTCGTCGACGATGCTCGGCAATTGTTTGATCAATTGCCTTGCAAAGATGTTGTCTCATGGACTTCGATGATCTCAGGCTATGTGGCATGTGGGAGAGTTGATGAAGCTGAAAAGATCTTTGAAGAGATGCCTGAAAGGAATGTCATTTCTTGGAATGCACTATTGGCCGGTTACATTCGGTTCTTTTGTTGGGACAAGGCATCAGATTTCTTTTGCAGGATGTGGAGGGAGACAGGAAAATTGGACCTTGTTTCACTAGGATTGCAATTGAATGCTTGTGCTGGCATTTCTGATCTTGACCGTGGAAAGCAAATTCATGGGTTTGCTTATCGGCACAACTGGGAGTCAGATAAATTCTTTCGAAATCAATTGGTCGACATGTATGCAAAATGTGGTAACCTTAGGAATGCTGAAATTTCATTTTCCATAATGGCTGATCAGAGGGATACAGTTTCTTGGAATTCTTTAATATCTGGTTACATACGATATGGCAGGAGTGAGGAGACATTGGTTGCTTTGAGTGAGATGCAGAGGGAGACGATTCCAAATGAGTTTACTTTCACAACAATATTGGCTGCTTGTGCGAATATTTTCATGCTTGATGTTGGCAAGCAAATTCATGCTTTCATGCTAAGAAATGGTTTTCAGCTGAATGCTATAGTCAGGGGTGCATTAGTTGATATGTATTCCAAGTGCCGGTTGATAGAGTATGCCATCAAAATTTTTGAAGAAGAGAGCACTCGGGATCTGATCCTTTGGAACACAATTATATTGGGATGTGCTTATAATGGGAGAGGTGAACAAAGCCTTGATCTTTTTGAAGAAATGAAGAAGGAAGTTGCAGCCGACAATGTCACATTCATTGGTGTTTTGCTTGCCTGTGTGAGTCAGGGATATGTTGATCTTGGTAGACGGTATTTTGATTCAATGAGTAATGAGTATGGTATCATACCTCGAATTGAGCACTATGAGTGCATGATTGAACTGCTAGGCAAATATGGGTGGATGGTTGAACTCGAGGACTTCATTCAGCGGTTGCCATTTGAGCCAACTATCCCGATGTGGATAAGGATCTTCGACTGCTGTCGAGAGCATGGCAACATAAGACTAGGAGAAAGGGCTGCAAAATTCATCAATGAATCTAACCCATTAACTCCAGTTCAGTTTGAGATCATTCCAAAAGCAGGACATCATATGTCATGCTCATCTGGGTAAATAGGTAACGAAGATCTGTCATGTTTGTTGAGGTTGGATTTCTTTGGTATTTTAAGCAAAGATCGTTCAAACTGAACGAATGAACAAAGATAGGAACTGATCAATTATGTTAGCATGGTCAAGAAAAGGATTGAGAGCAGTCTGCTTTGTGATGATTAGCTTGAACATCTTGTTCATCCTGAAGGAACAAGTGACTTGCTTATAGATGTCAACGACAAGCAATGTGGAACAAGTCTTTTATAAGGCAGATAAATTTACAGATAAAGGTTTAAAATATCATTACATGTTGGAAGATCAGTTGCCTGCCATAATGGTATAGTCTCAGTGCCGGACTACCATAGCCGAGACTAGTGTCAAAGAACATGAGTAGGAGGAATGGATCAAGATAGATGACCATGAGTACGAGGAAGTGATCAAGTAGATGTTGTGGAAGAAGAGGCAGCAACAACTCACTCTCAATAGGTGAGAAGAAGCAACAGTGCTGTCCTAAGTTGGAAAAACAACATGAGAGGAATGCATATCTATGTTGTTTCGTATCGCGGTTCTTCTGTGGAACAGCTCGTGCTGCTCATTGAGTGGACACAGAACAATGTTTTAATCTTCGCCTGTGCACATAACATCACATTTTACCAAGATAGGCATGGTTCTTGTATCCGAATTTAGTTTAGGAGTGATGATGCTACTCAAAGAAGATGATAGGATGGAAATGCATTGTATGTGATTCAAAAACATGTTTCTTGTTGGATCATGTGCATGTCTAGTGTTTTTGTAGAGTTCTTGAATTGATTGTATGCATATGCAAAATTGAGTTTGGTATACTTAATGTAACCAAGTTTACTTGCTTATATTTCCTTGTTAAACTTTAACCCAAGAAATAATACAAATCAAACATAAGCAACAACTTCAAATGCCATCAGTATTTAACTCTATTTTATAATCACTCATCTATCAAAATTATAATAATCATAGCATTTTGATGCATATTATCATGAATTTTTTCTTTTGAGTCTCACAAATCAGTTTAAGGGCGATAACAAATGAAGAACCTGTCTTTTTTTTAATCTCATATTCAAATTCACACTCGTAAATCCACCTATGCCTGTTGCATTAATTACTACCTGTGCGGAGGCGCTGCAGGTGAGCAAATCGCCTTGTTGCCACATTAATTACTATCTGTGAACAAACTCAAACTTGAACCCAAATAACTTAAAATTTAAAATTCAAATATTATCATTAATCTGCATTAATGTCCAGTATGCAATCTCAAATCTATCTCATTCTCATACAACAGATATCTGAACCTGATTAGATGGATCAGTCATGGAAAATCCTCCCCATCGCCACCTTAAATCGGTTTCCTGCATAAGTTTGGTGAGCTATGCAGAACATGTTGATCAAATTTTTAGTACGTATGAAAAGGAAATGAAACAAAAGAAAATTTAAATATGATCAATATAAAGCAACAGGACAGAATGAATATGTAAAAGAGGTTAGAAGAAATGTCTTTAACAAGTCTAACCTTTGCTAAGATATATTTGATTTAAAATGAAACAAAATCAATAACATGCAAAACAAAAAAAAAAAAAAAAACAATGAGATTGTCAAGATTATATTTTTCACTATGAATACTCAAAAGATGCCTCATGGCACTCCCAAGTGAGACATGCAATGATAGAATAGTCATGGATCTGCCTGCACAAGCACGAGGATAAATTGGTATGTCAGAAATAAAATGGATGCTTTATTCATTCTCACTTTGATGATCATTCAACTCGGTTTCTTCAGATGACAGTTCCATGGGTTTGAGCTGGTTAGATCCACTAGCACAAGAGTGAGTTTTACTCGAGCCTCCACGGTCCACTTGATCGACCTGCTCGGAACTCGGTACCTTTTCTGTTGTTTTACCATTATTCTCTTTTGAATCTTCCTCCATTGGTCCTTCACAATCTACTTCAAGTACAGGAGGTTTAGATAACTCTTCACTTTGTTGACTAGGCCCTGGTATTTCTGTTAGTGGCAATTCGCTGTGTCTGGAGATGGTAGAAGATGTTGCCATGTGTGGGGCTTCAAGAGATAGTACCAGCACTGAGCCTGAACCTTCTCTTTGTGTGTCGACTAATGATGATGATGGTGAATTCAAATTTAAGTTCTGATTCTCATCATGGCCAGACCTTCCTCGAACAGGTTCAGATTCAAGTATTTCTGAAGCTGTTGGAATTGTGCTTGGGCCGCCACAATCAAAATTCTTAGTAGTGCATTTAATATTGGGGGTCAACCGGCTAAGTCTAAGCAGCTTCCTTCTCCTTTTCAGAATTCTCCTTGGATCTTTCGGCTGGATAGGTGGAGGGCCAGGAATAGAAAATGGTGGGATTGTCTTGTCTTCTCCATAAAGTAGACGGACAGAGTAAGCAATTGCAGTGATAGAAGGAGGCAATACAGAGGGCAGCTCAGGTTCTGGCACCCTAGAAGGAGCGGGGTTCACAGCTTCTCGAAGCCAATGAGGGAGTTTATTCGCATTTGAACTACCAACACCAATGTCATTTTTGGAAGAGAAGTCATGCAAAATCTGCTTTTGGGTTTCCAATGGCATGCCCACATTCGATTCGCTGTAATTAGCTGCACTATTGAAACCATGTAAAGGATTCAGAGAGTTGTCCATCGCACCTGGCAAGAAAAGATTCTTCGATCGGTATTCAACTTCCCTGTTGTACAAGGCAGAGCTGCTGGGTACATTCATACCTAGTTTTGCAGTGTAGTTATCTTGAAAACGAGGATTAAATGGTAAACCTGACCTTTCCAATCCATCCAACCCTCCAGTAGAGCTGCCAGCGTAATTTGATCTAAGATAGCTGAGTTGCCATGGTGAGATTTTAGAGAGATTCTCATCAATTCTACTAATGTGATCAAGTTGATCGATGCCCGGAAAGCTAGACTTTAAATCACGGCAGCCAAGTTGAATATCCGTCAGGTGAGGGAGTGATTTTGGGCGTTCACCTCCGATACTAGAAAACTTGCTACCAAGCAAAGCCCGATTCATCATGTCATCTGAGATTCCAGGTAGGGGTAGAGGCTTGGAAGATTTTGGCGCTGAGAAAGCTGGTGCATCCATTATCTTTTGCTGCTCCTCTGACCATCTTAAAGATAAATCTTCAGCTGTTCTATACTCCGCGAACTTCAATTTGGGATCTTCAAGCATGATATCCCAATTACCCCTTCCATGCCTACGGACACCAATCCAAAGAGCATCGAGCTCGTCTTCTGACCATACATCTGCTTTCGCTCGCTTCTTGAACAACTTTTTAACAGATTGAGTTTGCATCATTGCATTGTCAAGAAGTATGTGTTGGCTTTCAAGAAATGATGGATGCATGCCTTGAACTGAACCTAGGCCATTCATTGAAGGTAGATCAAACATTTTTTGTTTTTTCTTTAGGATATCAGTTGGTCGTTGCTTGAAATTGGGTAGAGGTGGCATACTAGGGAATTCCTGAAAAGAACCTTCTATGGACTGCATGCCTAGTGACAAGCTAGGTAACAGATCTGCAGGTGGCTTCATCCAACTTTTTGATGGTAATGGAAACCTTGGTACCAGCTTATCGTCGATCATTAAATTTGGAAGGCCTAGCTTCTCTTGAAATGAAGCAAATGATGCACTCCCCAGACCATCCATGAGGGATCTCTCAGATGTAGGAACAACCTTGAGAAAAGATTATGACCACAATAAAATGCAAGTTATATGCCATCTATGAAAACCAAATTGAAAAATAAAAAAATAAGATAGGAACATACAGGATAAAAAGGAAAGTAGCCATCAGGTATCAAACTCTTCAACTTGTGATGCAAGGACATTCCTGGAGCTTCAGGTAACAAAGAGATATCAGATTTTTCCCTCACTTCATCATTTCGGGCATTTGGAGATCGAGAACCAGAAGATGGTGGAAATGGGAATTCTGTATTTCCGATGCTTAGTCGTTTTTGTTCACTACTTGATATAGGTTGCCTCAGTGAACCACGGTTATTGCGAGATGATACACCTATCTGATTAGCATTAGGAGCACATAGGCCTAAAACAGGTAGAAGGTGGTTAGAAGGAACTGGACTTGCTGTGTTCAAGCTGTTGAATGGATGGCTAGGCAAAAAGATATCTGACGAAAGGTTTTCAGATGGAGGTCTTACTGAAAGATCCAGATCATCACTATGAAACTTTTTATACTTGTGCCTAATTGACTTTGCAAATTTTGCAGAAGATTCACTTCTCTTATCATCCAATGGCTGAAATGATTTGTTATCCTCCATCTGTTCAATTTTATCATCATAGCTTCTCTTATCCAAACCTTCCATGTCATGATCAGATTGGATCAGTGATTGTGTAGGCCATTCAACTCTGTCTATCAAACAAGACACTTCTCCATTCTGCCTCCGAGCAATTCGTTCTTTTTGTCGGTCACGAAGCCTAGCACTGGTTGAGGAAATAGTTATGTAAGCTCCTAATGAACTAGCAAGAAAAATATACCTACAGAACTTGGAACTTACTACTTCTCCTTCCATGCACGTCCGGCTGGTGTATATACGCGTTCTGGCTCCTCAGTGTCACTCTGCTACATCCCATTTCCAAGTAAAGAATAAGATATTGTATAAGGAGCAAACCAATGGAGGTAGGAAGAATAAATTCTGAAATTAGAGTCTTAACTAGAAAAAGAATGTACAAAGGAACACATAAAGCTCATATAAGAAACAAGTTTGACACTGGAAGATATAAGCAGAAACTAATCATAAATGCAGAAGAAATGTGCTGGGATTTACAAAATATATGGTAAATTTTTGGATGCAACATCTAACTCATATTTAAAAGAAGTACTTGTTGAAAGCAGCAAGAAACGTGACTAGTGTAAAAACAGGAAATGTAACGCATAATTCTCCACGAACAAGTTTTCAACTAATCAACTCAGGCATAATGCTGAAGATAGCCAAAAATTCAAATCTATTAATTTCTTTAATATTAGAAACATCAAGAATAGAAAATAAAAACTAAATCTGAGCATTGTTCTAACAGAAAAAAGAGTTCTCTTTTTTTTTTATTGAGGCCAACAATTTGTTAAAATAATTAAAAGAAAAAAAAATGAAAAACGGCTAGTTATGATATTTAGTGAGCATAAAATCTACAATAAGTCCTTCAAGTGTGCCCAGATATTCACAGGTTTCAATCCCACGGTTATATTTGACAAAAACGAATTTGAATACCTAAATACAACATATCTAACTTAGTTGGCCAATTAGCTAATCAAAATGTATGCATTAACCAATTTGGTTATCAAACTCACTACTATTTTGTAGAAATAAACAACCTCACTAAAAGTTTCACTTGGCATTGAAGCAAATGTTTCCCTGTATGATACTGCTTTTCTTTGGCGCTTTCCTCGACCGAGAACTGCTTCCTCCTCAAGCTGAGATTTTTCCCATCTACCAATTATCAATTGAGCATATTTGTTACAACATTTAAAAATGTCTCAGTTAAATAACATGGAAACTTAACATAAAGACAACTAAAAGCATTATAAATTGGAAAAGGTCAATAATACTACAATTATTATCTTGCATATCTACTTCTGAAGTCTAACAGTAGAGAAAATACATCTAGTAATGCTAATCCAGTTGTTACCTTATTATAAGGTTAGTTTATTCGAGTACCATTGTTCTATAGATTGTTTGAAAAATCTCTTCTTCCTGTTAAGGCGAAATGTTTAGCTTAAGAGATTAATAATTGGAGTGAGGAATGGTAAGTGAATGCATGATAATTATTGGTTAGTTCAACAGACCAAACCAGTAAAATTGGATTTGATTGAAAAATAATATGAAAGCAAAAGGTCTAAAATGAGTTTGAAAAGCAACAATCGAATTCATTAAACAATCCCAACCACAATACCTCAATGACCTTTTAAAATTTTTATATGGTTCTGTAATGATACAGGTTTCCTGTTGAAAAAGTAATCCGTTTTTCAACAGATTGTCAAATATTGAATAGCTAGTTTCCATTACAAATGCAAACATGAAACAGATGATCAGCCAATTTTGAGAATTCTAAGAATTATTCATGGAGAAACATGTTGCGAAACTGATTAAATCAGAAAATATAAATTTCATAGGAAAAGAATGTTTCTACACAAATGTTGAACATCACAAGAATATAAAATATGAGTTTTCTAGTGAAAAGATTATTAATATATGAATTCAATTTCACATCCTTGCTTGCACGGAGAGTAAAGCTGCAACTTGGATCCAGGTGGAAGGTCAAATGTCAAAATAGCTGTGTACCACTATAGCATAGTGTTATCATAGTGCCAATTTGGTAAATAGCAATTCCATAAATTTTTCATCATGTTTGACTAGACATTCAATTCACAAGAAAATTTAAGTGTTTTACTTGAATAGAAAATTAATTATAGGAGACTCCCTCTAGCATGGAAGGAACAAAAACTAAGAACATAAAAAAGAAACTAACAAATCTATACAACCTAACTCATAATTACTTACCTTACACGTAAAAGTTTATCCCATTCATTTTCCTCAGCACTACCAACAGCATTGTCTTCCTTTGCTTCAGATTTATGTTCGCCATCTTCACCAGTTACACCCGGGAGCATTTCCATTCCATCTGCTTCTTCATTTATATCATCATTCCAATCCACCGACTGATAAAGCAGACAGCAAGAAACTTTATAATATGTAATAACAGTAAAATAAAATCGTTATATATTATGAAATATTGTAATTATAACTCGAACCATAAAGTGAGAGGAACTTACTTTTTAGATTAGCAAACAACTAAAGAATACTAAGTTTATCCTCAAATGATTAAGTAAACTATTTTGAGCATAAAATAGCTCAAAAATAACCTTCTGGGCCCACTAGTTCCATCCTGCCCAAAACAGGTGAAACTTGTCATTTTGAGAGCCTTGTCGAACAGCCACTAATCAAGTACCCAGCATTGGAACACTATCTCGAACCTTGATGGTTCTATTACATGAAATATCTAACTCCAACCAACATATAATACTTATAGTGACATCACGAAATGGTGTGACAAAGCTACCAAAAAATGTTGATAAAAACATGAAAGGAAAAGTTCATTTTGAAGACAATTTCAAGCTTACTTTTACGGAGCCCAGCATATCATTCTCCACATCCACATCTGCACTTTCAGAAACTAATTGAATGTCAGAACGATCAAGAAGCTTCAGAATTGCATTTTCATCCCAAATGATTTTTGTAGAACCTTCAGTACATTTATCTTTGTATACATCTCCTAAACCACCAGACCTCCTTCGATGTTTATGCTCACCATCAGGAACAGCATCTGTAGCATCAGGTCCATTTACACAATCAGAATTATTGAAAAGCTCTTCAGTACCCCAACGAAGAATGTCCTCCACTTCCTTCTGTGATCCTGACTTGTTCACAAATAGTTGATCTAGCATCAATTTCCTTTTAGCAAGTTGCAAAATGCGCTCCTCCACACTACCACGTACTACTAGCCTATAAACTAGAAGTCTATTTGATTGTCCTATTCTGTGTGCTCTATTCATAGCTTGTATGTCTGCATGTGGATTAAAATCAGAATCATATATGATAACAGTATCTGCAGTAGCCAAGTTGATACCAAGGCCACAAGAACGTGTGGACAACAAGAAAACAAATCGTGATTTATCTTGATTGAAACGAGTAATTGCTGCCTGACGATTTGCAACTGATAATGTACCATCCACCCTTTCAAATGTTTTAGCGCCAAACTCTATAGCTAGGTAATCCTCTAGAATATCAAGTAACTTTGTCATTTGAGAAAATATAAGAACTCGGTGTCCTTCCTTGTATAAAATTTTCAGCATAGAATGCAATAACGTCAACTTTGCAGATGCCTTAATACGCATTTCATGTAGAAACTCCATTGAACCAGATTCAGGTTCAGTACCTGGGATAAGATAAGGATGATTGCAGACCTTCCTGAGCTGCATTACTATATTTAGTAATGATTGTTGTGCACCACCTTTTCCTACATTTCTTAGTATCTGGTAATTCTTTGTTAGCATTGCACGGTAATATTCAGCTTGAATCGATGTCAGCTCAACAGGCACCATCCGCTCAGTCTTTGGTGGAATATTTTGCATAGCATCTTTCTTGAGTCTTCGAAGCATATGTGGTGCAACAAGTTTTTTAAGCTCCTCCACCTTTTCTGCTGTTGTAAGATCATTAAAGTTTTCCTCAAATGCTGACAAGGAAGGGAATGAAACAGGTTGTAGAAAATTCAATAAGTTATACATCTCCCCAATGTTATTCTGCAATGGAGTTCCAGTCAATAATACACGGTGTTGAAAAGAAAATGAATTGAGCAAACCAAAAAGTTTACTACTAGAATTCTTTAGCCGATGGCCCTCATCCACTATAAGAACTTCCCAAGGGACACCACGAAGATGAGAAGTGTCAGCAAGCACCATTTCATAGGTAGTCAATAGGACATCAAACTTGTATGACTTGGTTAATTTATCTGATTTGCTAGGATCGCTAACATGCCATTCATATTGGCGAATAACTGTTCTTGCCTTTGCACATCCATGATACTCAACCACGTTTAGATGTGGAGCCCACAGTGAAAACTCAGCTGACCAATTAGGCATAGTGGAAAGTGGGACTAGGACCAAACAGGGCAGCTTAACCTTGAATTCACAGTGCAAAGATGAAATGAAAGCACATGCAGATATGGTTTTTCCAAGCCCCATTTCATCAGCCAATATAACATTTTTGGACTTGTACCAGCATTTGCGCAGCCAGTTTAAAGCTTCTAGCTGATGTGGAAAAAGTAATCCACCTTTTAGCTCATTTGGCTGGTCAAGAAGAGGAAGAAAATCTTGGATTTCACTTTTGGCACAATAAAAATCATGATTAACATCTTTGTCAATGGTCTGAGTTTCTAATTGCTTCAATTCATCTACCAGATGAGCTGATTCCTTCATAACAGGTTCATCTAATCTTTCCCAAGTGCATTCATCATATTGAAGACCGCACCATTTAACCAAAGCTTCTTCCAAACCATCCACACAAGCCCGAAGAGCAATAACACGTTGTGGTTTCTTCCATTGTTCCTCACAAATATTTATCACAGTATTCCCATATTTAGCTTTATAATTTTCCAGTTTTCTTTTAGCAATAACTTTTATTTGAGACTCAGGAAGCCAACTGTTATGTATGTTTGATTTCCCAACCCACTTGACAAGAAACTCATAGCTATCACTGTCGTCATTAATAGTCCCTACATTCTGCACTTCCTCCATGGTATTATTTAGAATTTTAGCATCTGACTGCATCTCAAGCAACATTCCATGTTTTCCTTTTGAATCACTGGAAACAATCATCTGATGAGGTCCAGAAGGCGCAACTGACTCACTCTGATTTTGTGTGCCAACAATATCTATAGCTTTTATGTCAATTTGAGCATTATCAGCTTTGCTCAATGGAGTATCTTCCTGTGTTAAACCATCATTCTTTGCAACTATTTCATCCATCGAACCTTTTTTGGCTGAAATAACATTATCCAATGATTCCTTATTTTCATATGATTTTTCATCATAATCTTCTAGTGTGACCCTACATAAATCTTTTTCTTCAGAAACCAAAGTGACTTCAGGATCAAATGCCCCATTACAAGCACTTTTTTCATCCTGTATTTCAGCTTTACTTTCATTCTGTGACTCAGTCAGTAGCAAGCCATTTGTTTTGGAATTATTTAGGCCATGAAGTGGCTGTATTATAGTCTGGTTCCCTGAATAATTATGTGATTCAGCATGTTCTGATTCTAATGATTTGCTAGACATGATGGTGCTAACTCGAATACGGCATCCCCAAATTCGATCAACCTTTCAAATGGACAAATAAAAAATTAAGAACATAACATAATAAATTTTACAGTTCATCATCGAAATCAAGAAGCATTAAACCTGCTGAATGTCATTCCAAGAATTCACATTTTGCTTTTCTATGTTGGGTAATTGTGTGCATTGTTCATCCAAATCTTGTGAAAACAGGCTTGCTTGCTCAGATGACATCTGTATAATAAATTGATTAGCTCATAACCTACTAGAACAAAGCTTTAGATAGGAATAACTAAAATAGAATAATAAAATATAAGTTGCCACCTTATGCTAAACGCCAATTATAGCAAAATTACCAATGCAAATATTATGTGATCCAAGAGGACTATAGGCCCTTAATCATACTATTGTAAAATAAAGAAAAACAGGGCTATGCAAGCAATAGAAAACAGTAACAAATTACTGCATCATCAGCTTAGAAACAACACCATCGTTAACCAGTAATATAAATTGTTTAAGCATCCCAGTTACGATGATAACTCTGCTTTATCTCTATAGCATCCACATAGAAACACCCGTAGGGAGATTACTATTTCGTCAACGCATACGACAGAAATCATAAGAGGAAATCAACCAACTCTAATGCTATAAAAAATCGACAAAGGCAGAATCTCAATACTGCACTACTATCAAAGTGAACCATAGCTTATATACAAACTTGAAATAAACAAAAAAAACACACACAAATTGGCTCAGAGAATCCTGTTGTTGAATCCACAATACACATCAGGCAATGTACAAGAGGCACATGTCTCATGTCGCACAGAAGAAAATCTAAATTCTTAGGGTTTTCTGTCTCAATAAACATTTCCACATCTAATTAACTCCTGTAACAGACTGTAAGATTTTTACATTTTCATTCTCCATATTGTTTCATTTTCTCTATTAGATAAAATTAGGCCTATGCCTCCTTTCTTTCAACAAAGTTTGCCTGATGTGGCTGGATACTAAATAATAAAAGAAAAATGTGAAGGAAGAGAGGTTTTGACGTATTTCATTACAAATTAAAATCATATAGAAGTAGTAACACTTTGAAGGGGAGTCTTGGCACAACGGTAAAGTTGTTGCACCAAAAGGTCACGGGTTCGAATCCTGGAAACAACCTCCAAAAAGCAGGTAAGGCTATGTACAATGGATCCTTCCCCGAGACCCCGCATGACGGAAGCTTCGTGCACTCGGCTGGCCTTTTTTTTTTTTTTTAGAAGTAGTAACACTTTAACTTTAACATAGTTATATAAAAATCTCACAAAAAAAACTTATAGGAAATCTAAAAATTAAGGATAGTGACATTTTAAACATGATTTTCAAGGTTGTCTTTTCCCAACATCAGTGCTACAAGAGAGAGAAACTCTAGAATTATATTTTTACTATATCACTGAACATAAATAATTTACCTCATCTTTTTCTTCACTTTCATATTTCACTCTTTTGGTTTCATGTTTTGATGAAGAGTTCCATGTATCAGATGACCTGCGCTTCTGTATAGGTTTATTTGTTTCAAGATTTGTTCCAAGAGGTAGCTCATTATTAATAGCGGCATCTGCACTTCCCTTTTCAGCACTAGGTCTTTTCTTTTCACTGCAACTTCTGAACTTTTGCTTCTTTTTCTTGGACTTATGAGTAGAACCAGTAATTGTAGTAACAGAATTCTTTCTTTGTACATCACTGATATGAAATTTGGGCTTCTTCCCTGTAGGACATTCACTATCATCAGATGTGGAGGTTTTCACAAGAGAGAGTGTTCTCCTTCGAGAGCTGGTTTTTAAATGAGAGGTTGAAAATGAATTTTTCAAAGTTCTATCATCTGATGGAATTTCATGTAAGGACCCAGAGTGGCTTGATCCAGGCCTGTCCAATTTATCATCTTTTAAGAAATCAGAATCTGCCTTATCTGGATCTCTACAAGAAAACATTGTTTTCCCTTTATTATTTCTTGGAATAGAGTGTCTCCCAGACACTGATGCCTTTTCACGGACAGATTCCTTAATCACAGTAGCTGGCTTTCCAGTGGTGGTCTTTGTTCTTGCTCGTTTTACATTTGACTCAATGTTACTTGATACTTTGACATTACCTTTCTTTTCAGTACAGTTAGGGCAATTCCACTTTCCATGAGGAGCACACTTGAAGAAACAGGGAAGACAAAGAAATGAAAATCAGCATCCAGCAAAGACATCATAATCAAGCAAATGAAGCATAAAAGAAATTTGAATTACCTTAAGAGGTGGGCTGAGACATTCAAGGTGATAAGTTTGAGGACAACTATCACAACAAAGCAAATTGCCTCCTAGATCGCACACAGCGCATTCATAGTAATGCTACAAGAACACAGAGAAAAAGGAAAAGAAGTGTGAAAATGATGAAAGCCTTGGACAAGTATATAATGAATAATTTGACACTCATGAGATCTTGCAACCAAGTTTTAGGTGAACAAAGTTTCACAATCATAATCGTTGACTTGATGGAATTAAGACACAAATTTCGACAATTTGTTGATGATTGTAATTGATGTAAGCATTGACGATCATAATGATCATAAAAAATGTCTTCACAAGCAGATATCAATGATGAGTAATGGCTCAGGTCCTTCACATACTATAAGTATCCAAATCATAAATCAGCAAATTGAAGTTCACAAAGACATGGTTCATCATCAGATACATTATGAATAAACAAGTGGATAATATATCCAAGTCTAATTTTGTTAGCTAACATTCTAAAAATGCTTGTCAGCTGCCGTGATAAGGTCAAATGGCTACAATAAACTAAAGCAAAGTAATGGAAAAAAAATAGAAAAACTTCAACAGATAGTAAGGAGCTAAAATCAACTCGAGTAATTGACGCTTAATATTCTTAGTGCCCATTGTGTGCAGTATACTTCACTTATCCATCAATTATACTTTCATATCATGACACATAAGCTTGCTTCTAAATAATATAAGTTGAACAAACATGTACTTCCATGCAGCGCTATGTGTACTGAGATGATGATACAAGAAAGCAAGATGATAAACAAACACACACACACACCAAAAAAAACACTAAGGCTCAATTAACAACAACTAACAGCTGATAAAAGGCACATTTAGTAAGGATTATCTTACACCATCATGCCCTTTGGTCTTTTTAGCAGATCTAGAAGCATCGATGCCACATTTTGTCTTCCTCTTAACTGCACTATTAGAAGCCCCCTCTTTTCCATTTAAAGCTCCCAAACCAGATTTGGTTTGTTTTCTCTTCCTCTTCAATACCCACTTCCGATCTATCATGCTATCATGCAAAGAATTTTCTTCCTTCATTGCCACCTATCTCCTGTGCGCATCAGAGAAGAAAAACAAATGTGACAACAGGAATCAATTGGATATTAATTAAATAAACCCACTGAATCAAAATGGAGTAAGATACAAAAATGATAGCATCTCTATAGAAAGCTTCATGTGCAAGTTTGTGTCCGTGTGTACACTAATATGCCAACTTACCATCATCTCGAGCAATGTAAGACAACACAGAAGGAAAGATAGAAGCAATCAAAGTGTTCAACAACAAACAAAGCAACACTAAAGAATCAAATACAACACCAACATCTGTTGATAATATACAAATTGTTTCTTTTAGCAGTTCAACAATGACAGTTACGAAAAGCATGATATGGTCTAGTTACGCAATACAGAAGCAGCTTAATGGACTTATTTACATGTCATTTTGGGGCAAACATAAAGTTAACCCTGATGAACTTCTAGTAACTAGCTCGAGAAACCCCCATCCCCAACTTATCAGGAGATAGCAAATCAAGACTAATTAGTCCTTCCAATCAATGGCCCATGGAAACAAATATGAACTACCGATACAAACAACTTATGAAATGCAGCAGATTGCATTACTTCCACGATTAACACAGACGAACGAATATAACTGTAAAGAGATCTGGTGAAGGAAGAACACGGAAAGAAAAAAAAAAGCAAACCTTTCCTAATAGGGCAGAACTAATGTTCGAATCAAAGCACAAATTTGGCACCTGAGAACCTGAGCCGACCTGGGCAGATTAGAAAAATCAGGATTAGGAGATCACAGCAGCTACCTGCGGTCAGCGAAAGAAGCACCCGCGCCGCGACTTCCGACGAGCGGATGATCCACGAGGGATCCCGATTGCGGCGGCCAAGGCGGCAGCTTTACAATTCAGATCTGTCGCGCAACCCAACCCAACCCCTCCAACGCGCCGCGCCCTTCCCAGATGGCTGTGGTGACGGTGAGCTAGCGAGGAGAGGGCGAAAGAGGGGGAGGGGAGGGGGGGAGGAAACCCCAAGGCTCCGCCATATGTACGGGAATCTGGAAGAGGAAAAAGAGGGTCACACCTACTATCGAGGACATTGGGGAATATCATTTTGCGCCCCCTTCCGCCCCTCTCTCTCTCTCTCTCTCTCCTCTCTCTATCACTGTGGGCTACGCTAGTTGTGCCCCGCGACCGCGTGGGAGCCCACCAGCCCAGCGAGCGCCAACAGGAGGAGGACACGTGGGACCCGGCGCCCGCCGCGAGAGGACCGATGGTTGGGGCGATCGCGCCGATGGCATTGGCAACGTCGAGCCGGCGGGGGTGCCGGGTGGATCACTGCCGGGAGGCAGGATGGCCGGCCACCGCAATCAACGACGCCGTCGAGGCCGCCGATGGAAACGGAGAACTCGCGGCGACCTCGTGGCGATTTTTGCTCTGTTTTTTCAAAAAAAAAAAAAAATTCCTCCTTTTTATCTGTCCACCAATAAATAATACACTGTTATATATATAGGTGCGCGTATCTTTAGTATTATGCGACAGAATCTTTTTCGCGAATTTGATTTAAAATATTGGGCAAAATCGATTTTGTTTCAATTCGATTAATTTACATCTACATCACTGTTGGTATTTATTTTAAATAACTTAATATCAACGGAATTTTCATTTTTTAAAGTTACAATATCAAAAAAATATTATATATTAATTTCCTTCGAACTGATTGGACTTTATGCTGTCTAATTTCCGTTTTATTTTAGGTTAATTGTTAAATTTACTGACAGGATCTAGACTTTTGAAAGGTCTAAGTAGTTTCAAGTCAAACAAATAAGTTTAAGATTTTAATTGAATTGATTAAATTTGGGTTTATGGGAAATGATGGTCCAATGGGCCAAAGCCCAATAGAGAAAGAGTGATGCTTCAATTTGTAATTCGGTCGGCCCCTTTTCTTCTAAAATTAATGAATAGACAACACTCTAGAAATACAAAATAAGAGGATTTTAATGAAATTTTTACTACATTTATACAAAATTAATAGATCATTTTAGAAATATCGAAGATTTATATTTATAAAAAATAAAATAAAAGGTGTTAAATATAGACTTTGTAGATGCCATAACAAAAATATTTTATGGTTGAATATTATTAAGGGCCGTGTTTTGTTGGAGAGATTATCAGCATAAATTATTCTCAATTTAAATATTTTGGGAATTTATTCAATTATAAATATTTTATAATTTTGAGGAGGAATATCCTTGTAGAGGGATTGAAATGTCGAGGACTAGAAAAAGATGGTGTTATTAGACACTATGGAAAATTATAGAAGCGAGAGTGTGTCATCCATTTGATTTTGTTTGGAAATTATATAGATGATATGTTAGGTACGGTGGATCGTGGTTGATTAGTAAAAGATCTTTTTCTCTGAGAAGAAGTTTCCCTCTGATCCTGCGCACACATAAATGATCCAACAAAATGTCAGTGCCTAGAAACCAGGGGAATTCCCTGATGAAGGGCTTCTAACGCTCAAGTTAATTAGTACAAGCCCGAGCGGGTGGATGAAGAACAATAGTAGATGTGTGCACAAGGATGAGTTTCAGATCTATCGAGAGTGTACCTTCATCATAAAGAGGACTCTCCTATTATATACCACTTCACAGAACCTCCACAATCATGAGGTGGCCAAAATATGTCAGAGTTTGTTAAGCAATGCACAATAATTATTCAAGAAATTTTCCTTTTACCTATATGTATACCTCTTTTGTCGTTTATAGTTTATGTTATCACCGAGGTTAATGAAGAAATATGTTGTTATAAGTGTGGTCAGCTGACGGGGGATAGGATGGTCCCTAAAAAAGGTTTTAGAAAAATATTTTCTGACACATGGTTGTTATTATGATAGGTTGTTAAAATGTTATCTACTGAATACATCTCAGCCAGTCCTTAATGTTGGATCGAGTAATTCGCTAGAGGAGGGGTGAATAGCGATTTAGAAAATTATAGCGAGTACATAGCAGAAAAAACAAGAACACAACAATGCTAACACAAAACCAATTTACTTGGTTCAGAGCCTTCGTTGACTCCTACTCCAAGGCTCGCACTCGTCGAGTGCTTTCGTTGGACAATCCACTAGCAATTCGTAAAAAGTATTACAAGTGAAAGTACAAGTGCTTTTAAAAAGAAATATCGACAATAATAACGAAAAGAAAAGGCAGTGCTTTGTCAGAGAATCTTTGCAGCGTCGCAGGAGCACAGCAGAGCAAGCATTGGAAGACGTTGTAGTGAGTTGTTCTTTGCTCCAGGGCTTACCCTCCTTATATAAGAGTCTCCTGGCGCCCGGATTCCTTCCAGGCGCCTGGAGTGTGACGTAACCCAGTCAACCAGAGTGCTCCACGTGGCGACGTGCAGTGAGGATAGAATTTGCACTCTAGGCGCCTGGACCCCTTTCGAGCGCCTGGTCCTTCCGGGCGCCCGGTCCTTCCGGACGCCTGGACCTCCAGGCGTCTGGTCCTTCCTGGCACCTGGACCTCCGGGCGCCTGAATCCCTTCCAGGCGTCCTGACCCTATTTTTCTACAGCTTCAACTCCCTGCAAGAAAATGTTAGTCCGAGGTAAATATATTCTGCAAAACAAAGGTTAGCACAATTTATAATCAAACCGAGTATTAATTAGATTCTGTCTCACTGAGACCGAAATCTAGTCAAGATCTCAATTTGGAGTTCTGAAATGGTTCTAAGTTGGATCAGCGCTTAAGTTCCCTTCCCGGGAACGCATCCTCACAGTCACTCCCCTCCGGTAACTTACCTACCAGACGTCCGGTCAGCCCTTTGACCCGTCTGGACTTCGTGCTAGTTATCCAGTCAGCCCGTCGACCTAGCTGGACTTCGTGCCAGATATCCGGTCAGCCCGTCGACCTTTCTGGGCTTCGTGCTAGCTATTCGGTCAGCCCATCGACCTAGCTGGGTTTCGTGCCAGACATCCGGTCAGCCCGTCGGCCTGTCTGGGCTTCGTGCCAGCTATCCGGTCAGCCCGTCGGCCTAGCTGGACTTCTCCTGCAGACTTGATCAAAGTGTTAGATCAGAATAAAACTAACTTAACTTACTTTGTCATTTATCAAAACCTGAATTAAACCGTTAGTGCTAACCACACCAACACTTAAGACGACCACCTAATTGGGATGTTCGGTTGAGTTCTCGGTTGGTCCTTAAGGTGGCGACCTGATTAGGATGTTTGGTTGCATTCTCCATAATCTGCTCTGTTATGTATTATACTACATGTATCTTGGTCAACTATTAAGGTCGGCCACCTTTATACTGTTAGAGTGTATACTAAAAGTCTAGCTTTTGGTATAAACATTTATCTAGAAATAAGAATCACATTGGTCGAATGTCTACATTTATGATAAATGTAGTTGTTCAATTAATTTATATTGTAGATAACATGGTGTGTGGTGTCACACACAGAGGATCATGTTATCAGTACCTTATAAATTATAAACAGTAGCTCACGACCATAATGGAAAGGAACAAACCATTGGAAGGTCGTAGTGTAATTAGGTATTAGTTTATCTTAACTATATAATTACACTAGTACACTTAGAGTGTATTGAGTAGGACCATTAGAGGTCGTTTCTTTTATACTGACTTTATAAAGAAACAAAGACCTCAGTTATTATGGAAGTGTGTGCTCTTAATCCTAATATAATAACAAGCACATATATTTGATATTTATTTCTTTAATTTATCAATGGGTGAGATTTAGTTTGATAAATCAATAAGCCCGATAAGTTGGGAAATGATATCACTTATAGTGTGTGTTGTTGATTATAGAAGGAAACTGTGTCCTAGAGATACTAGGTTGATAATGTCCTCAAGAGGAGCTCATAAGGATTGTCATGTTAAACCCTGCAGGTGGACTTAGTCCGACATGATAATAAGGTTGAGTGGTACTACTCTTGGATTTAGATATTAATTAAATGAGTTGTCAGTAACTCACTTAATTAGTGGACATTCGATATCTTAAACACAGGGAGACTAACACACTCATAATAAGAAGGAGCCCAAAAATATAATTTGGGATTGGTGCGGTAGTTCAATGATAGTTCTCTAGTGGAATGAATTATCATTGATAAAATTAAGTTGTGTGTTCGGGCGAACACGGGATGCTTAATTTTATCGGAGACCAAAACCAATTCCTCCTCTCGATCCCTATCGTAGCCTCTTATTTATAGAGTTCTATACCCACCTATACCCACCTTCTATACCCACCATTAGGGCGGCCAAGCTAGCTTGGGAACAAGCTAGGGCCGGCCTAGTGAACCCAAGCTAGTAGGGCCGGCCAAATTAAATTAAAAAAAAATTTAATTTTAATTTTATTATTATGTGGAAGATATAATTTAAAGAGAATTAAAATAAAATATCTCTCTTGTAAAAGATCTACAAAAGATTAAAGAAAGAGATTAGATCTCTTTCCTTATTTGTAGATTGGAGAGATGTTTTATTTTCTCTTTAAAAATTATTCACATGTTGATAAAATTAAAATTATAGAAATTTCCTTTTATCAACCATGAAGAGATTTTAAAGAGAAATTTTATTTTTTAAAATTTCCGGAAACAAATTAGGAAGTTTTAATTGTTGATTAAAACTTGTCCAATTTGCTCTCCAATGATGTGGCCGGCCATTGAAGTTTAATTTGGAAAATTTGTTTTATTTTTCTAAATTAAATCATGTCAAGGAAATTGAGGAAATTTTATTGTAATTAAATTTCCTAATTTGCCTAGGCCAAGGAATATAAAAGAAGGGGTGAGGGTGCCTTCATAAGATACAACCTCTATTGTTTTCTCTCCCTCTTTTCCTTGGTGTTGTGGCCGGCCATCATCTCTTCTCTTCTTCCTCTTTGTGGTGGCCGAAACTCTCTATTGCTTGGAGGTCTTGTGGAGGCCGGATACTACTTGGAGAAGAAGAAGAAGAAGGAGAGGAAGCTTGCATCTCTTAGAGCTTGGTTGGTGTTTTTCTTCTTCCTTGGTGGAGCTTTCTTGTTTTGGCCGAACCTAGCTAGGAGGAGAAGAAGGTGCTTGGTGGTTTCTCATCTCGGAAGATCGTTGCCCACACAACGTCCGAGGTTAGAAGAGGAATACGGTAGAAGATCAAGAGGTTTTTCTACAAGGTATAACTAGTAATTTTTCTTTCCGCATCATGCTAGTTATTTATGGAAATAATACCAAATACAAGAGGCTTACGTTCTAGAATTTCGAATATATTTTTTCGATGTTGTGTTCTTTTGTTTTTTCTTTTTCTTGTGATTTGATTGTTCTCTTTGGTTAACCTAAAGTTATTTTAGGAAATTAAATATTAGCTTTCTATAAAAGGTTTTGTCTAGTCGGTGGTGGTTGCTCTCATATCCAAGAAGGCCATGTGCCTCGCCACGTCAGTACTGGGAACCAATTATGGAAATTAATATTTAATGGAATTAATAACTTAAGGAGACTTGGGTCGAACGTGTAAAGTTCCGCAGGAGATCCAAGTCAAAACCTAAAAGAACAAATAGATTAAGTTTTGGGTCAAACGTGTTAAGTTCCGCAGGTGATCCAAAATTTTAATTTAAAAGAACACGTGGTAGCTAGGAAAAGGTTCAGATCTTTGTACAAAATTTTTGTACAGTGGAACCTATAGGTTTTCCGAGTAGCAACCAACATATACCTGCCTTGGTCATTGAGTCTCTCTGCTATATTCTGCACAGCCTTAAGATATGTGTTCAAAGAATGATATAGTGCTTTAGTCATGTTGGAAATTTACTTGAGAAATAATATAGCACCCCATGCTCCCGGGAAGTCCTGATAACCTATGCTTTGTTGGAATTTCGCCCGGGTGGTAATATGAGAATAAGTGCTACAAGCCCGGGCATCCTTTTATCTAACCGGGCACATAATGGACTATCAAGAGAAACATAGCTATGTTCTAGGAGGTTTGGTCAGTATGTTAAGCTGGGCTACATCATGTTTTTTCCCGGCCAATTTTCTATACTGCTAGGGCATATAAATTCGTCTGACTTTACAACCAAACGGATACACATACACACTATTGCCTGAATATTAATTAGGAAGACCAACAATTAGGGTCGCCTGGGCCTGTACATGGGGGCTCAAATGAAGTAAGGAGTTTAGTTTTCTCCTGGACCATACCTATGGTTGATTTGTTGTGGAGTGAGTCGGTCATTCTGGTCGGCACGTGGGGCCAACCGACCTCAATCTTGGTCGCCTTAAGATCTGGTTACCCTTAAGGCACTAAACCCCCCAGTCCGCTCAGCTTAAGGGTTGACCGTCTCTTCCCAACTTGCTTATAATTCGGTCTGGTTGAATCTAAGAACCTTAGCACTGAGCAATTAATCAAAGCTAGGTGAGATGTGACTACCACATTATCTTGACTTTAACTACCCATTCACCTTGACTCTAACTACCACATCATCTTCTGTGCCCACTCATCATAACCCGTATCACTAGCCTCCCCTTCAAGTCTAGTCGAAGGAGGTGTAGCCGATTGATTGGACTCAAGTCCTACTTTTGCCCGTTTGACCTTTTCACTATAGCCTTTCAATAATTCACGCTACCCTTTACACCTTGAGGACTTAGCAATTTTTTCAAAAAACTTCTTGTCCACATCCAATTGTTTAGGAGATATTATCGAGGACGTGCAGAGAGGTTTATGGTCAGAGGAATAATGTGGTTGTCACTTCCATCATAAATATCTATTTATGGTTTGATGTCACGTGGCTTCCTTTTTGTTTTCTAAAACGGTTTGTAAGGCACGCCTCCTCGAACAATTAAACAATCTCTCTCTTTGTATAGATCAATGATCCACTGCACGCCATTTCGATCTAATGGCCATAATTAAATTAAACTTCATAAGAGAAATCATAAATATCCCTTATTTTCGACACTTTGCCTTTTGTCTTCCTCGCTCTCCTCTCCAATGACCTTCCACTTACAATGTTCTCTTCTTCCCCCACTTAAGCAACCAATAAGTCCTTCATTCCTTATTTCATGTTTTCTCATGGCTGAAGAATCTTTCTCCCCTTAGTACACCCTGACCTTCTCGAATTTTGATGTGGCTGATAAAGCCTATATTCGTTCTCGGTATGAAATCCCTGAGAACTATCAGATTGTCATCCCTCCTCCTGATGTCCATCCTCACTATCCTCCTAATAACCACATCACCTTCTTTATGGATCCGCTGGTCGTCGATCTTGTTTTCCTATTCCCCCATTCTTATCAACGGTGAGCCAGTATTTTCACATTCCTCTGTAACAATTTACCCCAAATGTCATTCGTGCCATTTGTTGCACATTCATGTTATTCCATCTGTTTAGCATTCCTCCTATACCCTAAAATTCCTTTTTATTCTCCTATCCCTAGAAATTAGAATCGAGAGTTTTCCTTTTCCAATCTCATCCAAAATGTGTTTTCTTCAGGAACATGCCCTCTTTCAACAAGGGTTAGAAGTTGTGATTCTTTTTCCTTGAAATGCCCGAGCTCTCCTCTTGGCCAACTGTCTGACAATCTTCCCTTCCACTTCTTCCTAACATAAGGAATTATAAACAGAACACTGTTGGATCGTGAGAATTCGATAGAGGGGAGGGGGTGAATATCGATTCGAAAAATAACGAGTGTAAGTGCGGCAGAATTAAAAACAATAGACAAATGAACACGGTGTTTTTACTTCGTTCGGAGCCTGTGACGACTCCTACTCGAAGGCCCGTACTCCGTGAGTACTTTCGTTGGGCAATTTACTAGCAATTCGAAATAATAATTACAAAAACAGTACAAGAGATGCTAATAAAAAGTAAAACAAAGCTATACCGACAGAAGGAAAACTACAAGGACAAGAGCGCGTTGTCGGAGCTTCGTTAGCATCGTTGGAGCGCAGAGCAGCAGAGCAAGCAATCTAAGAGTTCTGAATTGATGTTGAAGCTCCACCCCTGGTGCTTCTTTTATATGCTGCTCCGGGCGCCTGGATCCCTTCCGGGCGCCCTGGTGCGACGTGGCAAGTCTAATCAGCGAACTCCACGTGACGATGACTCGGCATGGATAATATTTGCTTCCAGGCGCCCGGATCCCTTCCAGGCACCTAGACCTCCGGGCACCCGGATCCCTTCCGGACGCCTGGACCTCCGGGCGCTCGGATCCCTTCCGAGCGCCCGGACCTCCTATTTCCAGAAACTCCTTCTCCTATAAAATAGAGTTAGTCCGAGGCAAATATATATATTCTGTAAAACAGATTGTTAGCACAATTAAAGTTCAACAAAGTAATATGATTTAATAGAAAAGAGTATGACTTAGATTCCGTCTTTCTGAGACCGGAATCTAGTCACGATCTCGACTTAGATATCTGAAATGGATCTAAGCCGGATCGACGCCTAATGTTCCCTTCCCGGGAACGCGTCCTCGCAGTCACTCCCCTCCAGTACCTTACTTACCTGCCAGACGTCCGGTCAGCCCGTTGACCCATCTGGACTTCGTGCCAGTTATCCGGTCAGCCCGTCGACCTAGCTGGACTTCGTGCCTAAGTGTTCGGTCAGCCCGTCGACCCGCTTGGACTTCGTGCCAACTATCCGGTCAGCCCGTCGACCTAGCTAGGCTTCGTGCCAGACATCCGGTCAGCCCGTCGACCTGTCTATACTTCTCCTGCACACTCGATCAAAGTGTTAGACAACAACAAACTAACTTAACCTGATTTGTCATTCATCAAAACTTGAGTTAGACCGTTAGTGCTACCCGCACCAACAAACACTACCTACCTCACTTACTTTCCCAAGCAAAGCTGTTGGTGCAGCGGAGGCCGGCAAGAGGGGGTGAATTGTTGAAAATAAAAAGTAACTATACCCTCCTCGTACTTTCAATTCAGTTAGTGCAATAGTTAACAAAATAATAAAACAGTAAAAGAAAGACACAGAAGAATTAACCTGGTTACAACCAAGGAGGTTGTTAATCCAGAGCAGTAGAAGCGCACTAAAAGAAACTCTCCTTTGCTGAAGGTGGAGAAGCCTTTTACACTTTCAAAAGCTCAGAACTATTACTAGGAAACACTACAGATTGAATATTTGAGTTGTTGTTGAATTCCTAGCTCCAGGGGCCTTTTTATAGCTCCTGGAAAGTCTATCCCGAGGGTCCAAGGCGCCTCCAACAAGGTTCAAGGCGCCTCCAGCTCGGTCAGCGGATAAAACTTTATCCGCAGTGCAAACAGTCACTTTGACTGGTTGAAGGCGCCTTCAAGCTGTTTTAAGGCGCCTTCAACATTGTTTAAGGCGCCTTCAAGCTACAGTAATTTCAGCTTCTTTGACTTCGTTTCCATCTTGTTGCGACTTCCGATGCTCCGATCTTTTGGGTGATTGTGGTCAAGTGAAATAGGGCTCACCCGAACCCAATTTCTAGCCTTCCTCGAGCAGCCTTCCGTCCCAGCTTAACGTCCCTCGAACGCCGCGCACGCTCTTCACGCCCACCAGAGTACTCTTCCGCAGCTTTCTCGTCCCTCGGACGCACCGAGCCCGTCGGCTCCCTTCCCGTGCCGTCCTTCTCGCTAGCTGCGTCTTCCGCTCGACTTCCTGTGCTCATAAGCTCCTGCACACTCAGACACAGGGATCAAATACAACAGGACCTAACTAACTTGGTTGATCACATCAAAACTACCACGGGGTCCAACAAAAGCAGCGAACAATTTAGGATTCATCGGTGGCTACGAGGCCTCTTTCACTTGTTTGGCTTAAGCCCCATACAAAAGAAGATTCCTGGCTCTTTCAGTAAGCTTCGATAACTTAGTCACTACATTATCACTAACTAAGGTATTCTTTATTTTGTGCAGTGGATTCCAATTTCTCGACCCTAGTCGATGACTCGATTGACCTGGACGAGGAGGAAATCCAGACTAATTAAAGAGCAAGAACTACAGGCTGAGCGAGGCTTACAACCTACTGATCCTACTGATGGGACATTTGATACCCTCATGGCCGTGCCAGTGCGACTGCTGCTTCAGAGAAATTATCGTGAGGTGCCTTCGACTCACCCATCTCCTGTTCAGGAGGAAACACAGAAACAATCATCCGAGCGGACCTTGTCCGCTCTTCCTTTTACTAGCCCCATGTCCGAGCCTGCTGGGATTTACGAGGTGATCTCCCTACTGAATGTGACGATAGATCCTATCTTCATCTTATCTCCTGTTACACTTCTGCAAGTGCACGGATACGTCATCAGTAATAAAAGATTATCGATCCCACGAGGACTGGTTATAAGCACTAGCGATTGTTCACGTAGAATTAGCTAAACTACCGTTGGTTGTAAGTTAACTATTTCTTAGGAAGAAAGGAAATGGGGAAGTAGATGTGAGAACTAGCGAAAGAGAGAAAGGTTAACTTGGCTTGGGAAGAGTTCTAGAAATTCAGTTTCATTGTGGTGGAACCTGATGTATCATGTTCTATCTTTCCCTCATTGTCAATCAACATGCATTCACCGGAAGTTAAAGCTACTATACTTAAGCACTAAACAGAGAAAATCCGGCCGTGCCAACATTCCAGTGGAGAGAAAGGTCACGACCGTGTGACCTCGGCAGAGAAGAAAAAGGACACGACCGTGTGAGCCACACAACCATGTGACTCAACCCAAGAAGAAGTCGTGTGAGGCCTGTGGATTCCACACGGCCATGTGACGAAGAACACGGGCCGTGCCACGCCAAAACAGGGCTATGCTGAATTCTAGACAGATTGCAGACTGTTCGTAATTTGGTCATAACTTTATGCTCCATTGGAGTTTCGGGATGTTCTTTATACCGAAACGTAGATGACTTCAAGATCTACAAATTTACTTCAGATCCAATAGAGAGAAAGCATTTTCTGGCCGTGCTAAATGGCACGGTCGTGCCTCCTAACCGCGGGTTCAACTGGACCTCCGCCCAGACTGCAGACCAAACTTCGAACCACCATAACTTTCAGATCGGTTGGAGCCAAGGCTCGATCCAAGTATTAGATTGAAGATAATTTCAAGAGCTACAACTTTGGTTTAGGATAAATCACGAGAAAACCCAGTTTAATGGGTGAAAAACTCGGTTTATCGGACCCCTGTAATCCTGATTTTCCTGGGTAGCTTGGAGGAGGTATAAAAGGGTCAAGATCCCTATTCTTGATCATCTTTGGTTTTGGGATTTCGCCCCCTCTCCTTGGAAAAGAGTTCTTCCCTTCGGGGGAACCCCTAGAGCTTCATCCGCCATCATCTCTTAATGTTCCGTCCATCTCCAGAGCAAGGAGGCATCACCAAGACATCGGAAACCTCGGCAAGCATATCTTCTTCCCCTTCTTCTCACATCAAGGGTTGTAAGTGTACTTTACTTTATGTTTTGGGGTTGCTCCTCTCTCGCAATGGAGTAGATCTCCTTTTCTATGGATGTAGGGAGTAGTTTTGGATAGGATTTGATGTAAGACTCATGTTCGTACCTTTACTTGTTGGATGATTTCATTTGCTTCGTTTGTATTTGATATGCATGAGACTTGTTGCCTTGTCATGTTAATTGATTGTCTATGAATTGCTAATTTCATAAAGAGAGGATATTAGATCGTACACTTGAGGGGCCCTAGTGATAGGGGTAACTTATTCACGGACATCTAGGATATTTCCTTGAAAGGAGAGACAACTTCTCCACAAGGAAGTAAGAGACCAAACCAAACCCTTATCTCTATCCCTAATGTTACCGATTAGATTTGCATTCTTGTGATCTACCGAGACATCCTAGTGACAGGAGTTAACTGTTACAAGATTTCACAAGAATCTCCTAGCATACAGATAAATTCACACCCAGAGGTGGAGTCCACCACTTGGTCGATGCCAGGTAGTGGATAATAATCTTTTGGGCAGGTCTTGTTAAGATCTTTGAAATCGATGCAGACCCTCCATTTATTTTCTGGCTTGGATATCAAGACAATATTGGCCAACCAGCTGGGGAATTGAACTTCACAAATATACCCTATTTCTGGTAATTTGTCCACATCCTCTTTGATGATCTTATTTTGATCAGCCCCAAAATCTCGTTTTCTCTACTTGACTGTGTTGGATCGAGAAGCGCTAGGGGGGGTGAATAGTGCTCGCGGCTATTTCGTTCGATTATCGGAATCTCAAAACTATCAGAGTAATTAAAACGCAGCGGAATAAAATAAAGAAACACAAACATAGAGGAATTTACTTCGTTCGGAGCCTAAGGCGACTCCTACTCGAAGGCCCGCGATCCTTGATCGCTTTCCGTGGGCAACAACTATAAGTTCGTTAAAAGTACAATAAGAGATTTACAATTGTAAGCACAAAAAGAAATTATACCGACAATAACAGAATCAAAGTTGATGTTCCAGGTCGTCGGTATGTCGCAACAGCACCTCAGAATGATCTTGTTAGCAGCACACAGCACGAGGAAGCTTTTTCTTTCGTTGTTACTGAAGTGCTGCTCGAAACCCTCTTATAAAGGGTGTTCAAGGCGCCTTAAACCCCTCCAAGGCGCCTCCAGGCTGGTCGCGTCATCCGCGTGGATCAGAACTGACCTAGTTGAACTTTATCTTGTTCAAGGTGTCTTCAACCTCTCCAAGGTGCCTTCATCAACTTATTTAAGGCGCCTTCAGCCTCTCCAAGGCGCCTTGAAGCTTGCTTCGCAGCCAGCTCAGGTTTTGCACCCGAGGCGCCTCCAAGCTCCATGGAGGCGTCTTGGACACTGTTCATCCGAGGTTAATCTTTGCACTTTGGTCCCTGCAAGATATATTAATCCCAAATATACCCTGCAGCACAAAGTTAGCACATAAAACATAATAGAAGTGATAATGACAATCTCCGGACTGTCCGAGTCTAACTTCGGATTTCCGACCGGAAACCCTAGGTCGACCCGACGCCTATTGTTCCCTCTACGGGGAGCGCGTCCTCACCTACTCCACTCAGGAGATTTACCTGTTGCCAGTGCGATCCTCCAGATCGACTGGACTTTTGCTCAGCACTTGACGCTTCCGGACTTTCTGCTGGACATCCGCTTCCCGGCTAGTCTAGTCTTTCACCTGGTTCGCGACACCAGGACTTTCCACCTAGGGTTACCACCCCTAGGACTTTTGCCTGAAGTCATCGACCTGCCAAGACTTTCCACATAGGGTTACCACCCCCTATGACCTAGGGTTACCACCCCCTAGGGTTTTCCCTTTGCCTAATCGCAGCTAGGATTTTTCTCCACCTAGGGTTACCACCCCCTAGGACCTAGGGTTACCACTCCCTAGGATTTTCACCTGCCTAACCACAGTTAGGACTTTCCTGAAACACTTATTCAACATGTTAGACAACAAGACACCTTAATTTTGAATCCTTTGTCGTTATCAAAACACGAGTTCGATCGTCAGATGCTTCCCGCATCAACAATCTCCCCCTTTTTGATTATGACAACTCAAATTCAAAGTTAAGTAAACAGATATCAAATAACGAATAGATGAAAATATTCAAAGCAAGCTTAGCAAATTTGCTAAAGTAAATTCTATGAATTTAAAGTATAGCACCAAGTATAGGCTCCCCTTAACTGTTACTCCCCCTTTAATATTCATTATTTTAAATTTGAATTTGACAATCAATTATTTGAGTATTTGAATTTTGAATTTGCTACAAGTGTATTTGAATTTTGAATTTGCTACTCTTCCCCTTTGCCATATATCAAAAATAAGCAAAAATAGTCATTTGTTTTTTAAAGAGGGATAACAAGATTTTGAAAACATTTTACAGTTTATATTTCTTACTTTTAGCTAAGTGAAAGGATGATGTTAGCTCTTTGAAAACTTGGTTGAAATTATAAAACTACTAGAAGGTAAAACCGTTTTTTGAAAAGCTAATAAAACTATACATAGAGGAGTACTTGTTTAGATTTTGAAAATTTGTTGGAGAAAATATTTTTGAAGTCGCTTTTTAATTTTTGAAAGCAATGAGTTAAATTTTGCAAGACTGTGCTTTAAGAATTTACAAAGTTAGATTTCAAAGTGAGCTAAGTTTTAAAGTTTTGAAAATAAAGATTGGAACTTAGCTAAGCTCTTTGCAAGTATTGGATTTTGAAAGCTATAGCTTAGAAAAAAAACTTAGCTTATTGTTTAAACAATACTTATTAAATTTTAGGACAAGGAGGGAGCAGAGTAGCTAAAAATTTGGTTTAGGATATTTATTCAAAGTCAGTTGGTCCTTAAGTCCAAGCATGAGTCAAGTTCAATAGATTGACTTTAAGAGGTATCAGAGCCCTAACGATCAAACATGCTTAATCTTAATATTTCCATTTCCTTTAGTTTGAGAGATATTTTTAGCTGAGATAAGGTTATTTTTGTCTTTAACAAGTAACTAAGCAAATTTTTGTGATATCACAACACTTTAAATTCTTAGTTTTTAAAGAGGGAGTTTAGCAAAAAAAATTTGATCAAGACGCAGTTTAGCTAAGATTTTTACTTTTAAAATACTTTTATAATAGCTTTGTTAAGTATTTAACTTTAAAAGGACTTAGTTTTTCAAAAAAAATTGTTTTGATGAAATTTTGAGAATGCTTTGGAAAATACTTAGCATTTTCAGCAAAGCTTAGCATTTGAAAACAATTGCTTTGAGAGACACTTAGCTAAATTCCCTTTTTGTCCTTTTTTTTTAAAAAAAAACTTTAAAAAGTACTTAGCTAAATTTGAAAATACTTAGCTATATATTCAGCTTAAAAATGATTGCCTTGAGAAAACTTCTTACCAAATAGCTAAGTTTAGAGTATAGTCTAATTAAGCTTAGTTAAAGAAGACTTGATTAAGTACTTAGCTTAAAGAGGTTTTACATAAAGGCTTAGTTTTGAAAACAATCTAGAAGAGTTGTAATTTAAAAGTCCGGTCATAAATAATTTTAATTTTAAAGTTAAGTTAAAAATAACCTGAATTTTTGAAGATAAGTAAAAAATAGTTTTTAATTTTGAGGTCAAGTCAAAATTTTATTTTAAAAAACTAATTTTAAAACCAACTCAAAATCACTCCCCCTTAATTAATGCCTTAATAAATTCTTTGAGTTTAGGAGTCCAAGCATAAGAGGTTAAAAAAATATATATATATATTTTCCTATCTTTCCATCTCACTCATTCGAGATTAACAAGCATGTTTAGCTTATGAGTGAGTGTGAGATGGAGTTTACTTTAATTTACAATATTGAAAATATCAGTTAGAATTCCAAATAAGTGACCATTATTTTGAAGATTTAAAAATTAATTGAGTTTAGAATTTCAAAGAATTTAATAACTTCAAATAATTTTTTAAATAATTTTTTAAGTAGTTTTGAAATAATTTTAAAATTAATTTTTCAAGGGATTTTTCAAATGAGTTTTCAAACAATTTTGAAATGATTTTGAAAATATTTTTCAAATAATTTTGAAATGAAGTTTTAAGATTTTGAAAAGATTTTTTAAACAATTTTGAAAGAAGTTTTAAAAGATTTTGAAATGATTTTGAAAAGATTTTTCAAATAATTTTGAAATAAGTTTTAAGATTTTGAAATGATTTTGAAAAGATTTTTCAAACAATTTTGAAAGAAGTTTTAAAATATTTTGAAAAGATTTTTTTAAAAATAATTTTTGAAATGAAGTTTTAAGAGTTTGAAATGATTTTGAAAAGATTTTTCAAACAATTTTGAAAGTAATTTTGAAATGATTTTGAAAATATTTTGAAAAGATTTTTCAAATAATTTTGAAATGAAGTTTTAAAAGATTTTGAGATGATTTTGAAAAGATTTTTCAAACAATTTTGAAAGAAAGTTTTAAAAGATTTTTAAAATAAATTTTTTTTAAAAAAAAATTTAAATAATTTTGAAATGAAGTTTTAAAATATTTTTAAAATAATTTTGAAAAGATTTTTAAAGGAATTTTGAAATTAAGTTTTTAAAGATTTTTAAAATATTTTTTTAAAAGATTTTTCAAATAATTTTGAGATGAAGTTTTAAAAGATTTTTAAAATAATTTTGAAAAGATTTTTAAAGTAATTTTGAAATTAAGTTTTAAAAGATTTTTAAAATAAATTTTTTTAAAAAAAGATTTTTCAAATAATTTTGTAATGAAGTTTTAAAAGATTTTTAAAATAATTTTGAAAATATTTTTAAAGGAATTTTGAAATTAAGTTTTTAAAAGATTTTTAAAATATTTTTTTAAAAGGAATTTTGAAATTAAGTTTTTAAAAGATTTTTAAAATATTTTTTTTAAAAGGATTTTTAAAGGAATTTTGAAATTAAGTTTTAAAGATTTTTTAAATGATTTTTTAAAAGATTTTTCAAATAATTTTTTTAAAAGGATTTTTAAATAAGTTTTTAAAATTGATTAATTGATTATAGAATTTGAATTAATTATAGTTATGAGTTTAATTTTGAATTTGAATTTTAAATTTCTTAGTCATCTCACCTGATCTAAATTTTCAATCAGGGAATCCTATAATTTTTGTGAGATGAATTAAGGTTCAATTTAAGAGTTTGGTTTAACTTTGTGTTAGATTCAGGTTTAGCTTTGGGTTCAACAAGTAAGCATTCTTTGGATAAACTTCTGAGCTATGGTAAGTCACAAGGAACTCATTAAAGTAATCATGCCTTCGAGGTTTTTCAAATAGTCCTACCCATTGAACTTAATACTAAACCTTGGTCTAACTGGTTAGGATCTATTTAAGGGTAGCTTCGGTCAGTTCCACTTGGCCAAATGCACCAGGTCGAAGCCATGTCTTCCTAGACATGCGATGCCCAAGCTTCCCTAACGTACTTTCATCCAAAAACTTCACCAGTACCGTGGGTCAAGTTAAACCTAGCTCATTTTTTCTAACCCTATTTACCTTGCCGGGTAGGTAAAGTTCGGTTACCCTGTCGGGTAGATTAAGTTCGGTTTACCTAGTCGGGTAGATTAATTTCGGAGGTGCCAGCTATTCTGGATCCTTCTTCTATTTTTATTTGATTTAAGTTGAATTTTATTTTTAATTTTCAATTAATTTTGAATTTTGAATTTTGAGTTTTTTATTTCAAATTTTTAATTGAATTTTCTTAATTTCGAATTTTTAATTTAATTTCTAATTTTTAATTGAATTTTTAATTTTTAATTTTTAATTTCAAAATTTTAATTTAATTTCAATTTTTGAATTTTTAATTTTGAAATTTTAATTTAATTTTGAATTTTTAAATTTCAAAATTTTAATTTAATTTCGAATTTTGAATTTTTTAATTTAATTTCGAATTTTGAATTTTGAATTTTTTATTTCGAATTTTTAATTTAATTTGAATTTTTAATTATGTTCGTTTTATTAATATCGTTTTCCTTTTCGCTCCCTCTGGATCATAGCCTCGATAAGGTCTATCAAGGTAATAGACTTGATCCTTGGGGACCCAATATTATCCAAGTCCAACTTGATTGACCAAGTTGGACTTAGGTACCCATGCTTGGACTACCTTTCTATTATTTCTATTTACTAATGATAAATACGATTTGTATTTTCTTTTAGTTTTAAATCCAAGTCCAGATTTGTTGTAAACGACTCGCTGTTTTCCAAGAATCAGATCCAGATTATTGGAACACAAAGTAAACCGTTCCAACATGTTCTTGAGTTATTTAACTTGAGTTTTCAAATTAGAATTTTCTTCCTCAAGTTGTTGGACTTGGGTTGAATTTCCAATTTGAACTGGCTCAGTTAAAGGACTCTAGTTAGTCACTTCCTTAAGGGCTGTTACCTCCTTTTGGAGTGACTTGACTCCGACGTTGGATTTAGCCAACTTCTTTAGTAAGTAAGGAACTAAATTTTCTGAATTATCTAAGCTAATACTAGAAATTAAAGAACTTACAGTGGGTTTAGAACCTTCGGAAACGGATACGGATCCGTGGCTTCACTCGGGCTCGGTTCCAGATTCGCTTTCGGTATCTGTCTCGTATTCGGACTCAGTTTCCGCTACAGATGCTAGTACTGGTAGTGCGAGGAAGCTTGTCAGTTCTTCTTCGTCAGTCTCAGATTCGTCTGAAGATTCAGACCATGTTGCCTTCATCATCTGTTTCTTTCTAGCTTCCTCTGTCTTGCTTGTACCTACAATCAATGTAATACCTTCCTCGACCGAAGTAGTATCAGTCTGCTCATGTAATTCAAATAATTTATCATGCTTACTTGTGTCTGACATACCTTCGTGTAACTGAATCAGATTCTCCCATAGCTCCTTGGTGCTTGAGAATGGGCCGGCGCGATTCAGCTCCTTATTCGTTAAGCCACACTGAAGTGTATACGTTGCTTTTGCGTTTGCTTCTACCTTTTTGATAAGGTTCGCGTCCCATTTCTCGTACGGTAGTGGTATGCCGACGCCGTCAGTTGGTATTTCAAGCCCGGTCTTGGTGATCATCCAGACATCGAACTCGGTTTGTAGGTATGACTCCATTCAGCCTTTCCAGTAGCCGAAGTCTTCGCCGGAGAAGAGCAGTGGACGAGTGGTGCTACAACCTTCTTGGAGAGCCATTGAATCTTGCACGAAAAAGTGAGCAAAAACTTTTCCCAGGACTTAATCCTGGATTAGTAGTGTGGTAGAAGGATAGAAATAGAAATTTACGAGTTTCGAGAAAAATAATAAAATAATAAAAAAATATTATTAAAAAATATTTAAAAAATATTATTTCAAATTTTGCCAAATTCAATATTTTATCAATACTAATAAATCGTGAAAGGATGAAAATGAATTTTTCGAAAACAGTTTTGGAGGGAAAAAATGACGAAAAAGCCACAAAAGAAATGCTTGAATGGTGGTTTCACCTATTCGAAGCGACCCCGCTCTGATACCAATTGTTGGATCGAGAAGCGCTAGAGGGGGGGTGAATAGCGCTCGCGGCTATTTCGTTCGATTATCGGAATCACAAAACTATCGGAGTAATTAAAACGCAGTGGAATAAAATAAAGAAACACAAACACAGAGGAATTTACTTCGTTCGGAGCCTAAGACGACTTCTACTCGAAGGCCCGTGATCCTTGATCGCTTTCCGTGGGCAACAACTATAAGTTCGTTAAAAGTACAATAAGAGATTTACAATTGTAAGCACAAAAAGAAATTATACCGATAATAACAGAATCAAAGTTGATGTTCCAGGTCGTCGGTATGTCGCAACAGCACCTCGGAATGATCTTGTTAGCAACATACAGCACGAGGAAGCTTTTTCTTTCGTTGTTACTGAAGTGCTGCTCGAACCCCTCTTACAAAGGGTGTTCAAGGCGCCTTAAACCCCTCCAAGGCGCCTCCAGGCTGGCCGCGTCACCCGCGTGGATCATAACTGACCTGGTCGAACTTTATCTTGTTCAAGGCGCCTTCAACCTCTCTAAGGCGCCTTCATCAACTTATTCAAGGCGCCTTCAGCCTCTCCAAGGCGCCTTGAAGCTTGCTTCGCAGCCAGCTCAGGTTTTGCACCCGAGGCACCTCCAAGCTCCATGGAGGCGCCTCGGACACGGTTCATCCGAGGTTAATCTTTGCACTTTGGTCCCTGCAAGATACATTAATCCCAAATATACCCTGCAGCACAAAGTTAGCACATAAAACATAATAGAAGTGATAATGATAGTCTCCAGACTATCCGAGTCTGACTTCGGGTTTCCGACCGGAAACCCTAGGTCGACCCGACACCTATTGTTCCCTCTACGGGGAACGCGTCCTCACCTACTCAACTCAGGAGATTTACCTGTTGCCAGTGCGATCCTCCAGATCAACTGGACTTTTGCTCAGCACTCGACGCTTCCGGACTTTCTGCTGGACATCCGCTTCCCGGCTAGTCCAGTCTTTCACCTGGTTCGCGACACCAGGACTTTCCACCTAGGGTTACCACCTCTAGGACTTTTGCCTGAAGTCATCGACCTGCCAAGACTTTCCGCATAGGGTTACCACCCCTATGACCTAGGGTTACCACCCCCTAGGGTTTTCCCTTTGCCTAATCCTAGCTAGGACTTTTCTCCACCTAGGGTTACTGTTAGGACCGAAAAGTAGCTAGAGGGGGGGGGGGGGGGTGAATAGCTCTTCGCGTGCTCGTCGTTGGTGTTGCTCGTTTCTTTGATGGTATGCAGCGGAAATATAAGAAACAAAAGCATACAACGCTAACAAGGTTGGTTTACTTGGTATCCACCTCACAAGAGGTGACTAGTCCAAGGATCCACACCTACACACACACCCTCCACTAATAAAACTCTCCTTTATGGTAACTACCAAGGGCGGAGAAGCCCTACAAGACTCAATACAAGAAGAAAGGGAAAGGTAATGAAATACAAGCTTACAAGTTTACAATGAGAGCAAAAACCCTAACCCTAGTTTCTTCTTCTTGCTTTGATCCGCCTCTTGACTTGGAAGAACCTCCAAGAGCCTTCAAGAACTGGAGATCTCGAGCTTGAGAAGAGCTGTGGAGAAGCTGGTGAAGATCTGAAATGAATCGGTGAAGAGATTGCCGCAGCCATCGCACGCCTGCAGCTCAAATACGACGCAACGGTCGGATCCCGATCGATTTGAAAACTCCCAATCGATCGGGGAGGCTTTGGATCGATCCATGGATCGATCCAGAGTGCCTCTGTGCTCTGGAAAAACGCCTGGATCGATCCATGGATCGATCCAGCGCTTATCGCGCGAAGCAGCAACGTCTCAATCGATCCACTGATCGATTGGGACCTCTGGATCGATCCACTAATCGATCCAGAGGCTCTCTGTTCGCTGGGAAAGGCCTGGATCGATCCACTGATCGATCCAGTTCTTGGATCGATCCACTGATCGATCCAGCTCTTGGTTTTTGCCCAAAACCAAGTCCTTAGCCTCTCAAACCAACATCCGGTCAACCTTGACCTATTGGTACATCATGCCTAGCATCTGGTCACTCCTTTGACCTGCTAGGACTTCCCACCAAGTGTCCGGTCAATCCCTTTGACCCACTTGATTTTTTCTCTTTGTGCCAAGTATCCGGTCACTCCCTTGACCTACTTGGACTTTCCAACACCAGATGTCAGATCTGGATTTTCCCTTGCCTGGCTTCACTCACCAGGACTTCCATTCTGCCTAGCTTCACTCACTAGGACTTTCACATGGCTTCACTCACCAGGATTTCCTTCTGCCTAACTTCACTCACTAGGACTTCCCAATTGCCTAGCTTCACTCACTAGGTCTTTCACCTGACTTCACTCACCAGGATTTTCCTCCTGCCTAGCTTCACTCACTAGGTCTTTCCTTCTGCCTAACATCCCAGTTAGGACTTCCTAGTCAAGTATCCGGTCGTCTTTGACCTACTTGACTCTTCTTCAATCAACCTTGCATTGTCAAACATCAAAACCCAAACCAAGACTCAAGCTTGGTCAACCAGGTCAACCTTGACCTGAGGGATGTTGCACCAACAGTTACCACTCCCTAGGACCTAGGGTTACCATCTCCTAGGGTTTTCACCTGCCTAACCATAGTTAGGACTTTCCTGAAACACTCATTCAACATGTTAGACAACAACACACCTTAACTTTGAATCCTTTTCCATTATCAAAACATGAGTTCGATCGTCGGATGCTTCCCGCATCAACAGACTGGCCGAACATCTGGGTAGACATGCAACACATGTTCCATGGTCGTTGGTGACACCTGGTCACCTCCTTGTGTGTCCAGGCAAAAATGTCATTATTACGTGTAAGACACGTAATAAGCTCCTTTTAAAGTTCTTGAGGTAGGTCGGCTGCCATTTGCGTAATAGCTTCCGATTGACCTGGTCAGATCTAGACTTCCTCTTTTTCTTCGTAGATTAGGGTGAGCGGTATCTCCCGGATGGTATTGACCTCCATTCATTGCATCTTCCACACGGAATTGGCTTCAATTTTTATTATATCAACATGGCATTTACATGTCGTTAGTTGATTCCCTTAACCTCCATGACTTGATCATCTATGAGAAATTTTATTTTTTGACAAAAATTAGAAAATAGTGCCTGAAACTCATTTAAGGTCGATTAGCCCAAGATGACATTGTAGGCTAATGGTGTGTCCATGAAGGTCGATCGATGCATCCTCACTAGGGGCTCCTCCCCTAAGGATATGACCAACTTTATTTGACCGAGTGGCTGGACCTTATTGCTCATGAATTCGTATAAGGGAGTCATCATAGGTTGAAGTTCGCTTGGGTCTATCTACAACTGCTCAAATGCTTGCTTGAAGATGATGTTAACCAAGCTTTCTATGTCAATGAAAGTACGAGAAATATTATAGTTGGCTATAACAACCTTAATTATTAAAGCATCATCATGGGGTATTTCCACTCCCTCCAAATCTCTGGGTCCAAAACTGATATCGGGTCTGGCCGCATGCTCTGTACTACAGCTGACCGTGTGAATCTCTAAACACCGAGCATGTGACTTTCTCGCTCGGTTAGAGTCTCCATTGGTTGGACCTGTTGGAGATCGGACGGCTGACTTGAAGGGGGGTTGGATAGACGGCGCCCCCAAATCACTCGCTTCTTTCTACAACATTAGTGCACAAGCGGAAATGCATACAAAGCAAGTAGAAAGCTAAATACTAAAGGAAATAATGCAAACCAAGCTACACGATCATTTACATGGTTCGGAGATAAGGCTCCTACTCCACGGCTGTCCGTAAGGTGGACGATCCATATCCGTCGGTGGATTACTCCCCGGAAGATCTTCGGCTAGCTTAAACCTCCTTGTGGGTGGAGAAACCTCACCATAAACTCACCAAGACCTCTTGGACACAAGGGAAACTCTTGAGCACTTGTAGACTACTAATTAGACCTTAACCAAGTCTAATTTTGTCAACCTCAACCAAGCTTCCAAGGCTTGGTTATATAGGCCACGGGTTGGAAAACCCCGCCTACCAGTCAACTGTTAAAACATGCAGTCGACTGCCCTCTGTGGAAATTCGACCGTTACATCCCAACGGCTCGATTCCACACTAACCGAGCGAATAGAGACATTCTGTTCGCTGCCACTCGACTGCCCCAGTCGACTGCACCAGTCGACTGCTAAAACATGCAGTCGACTGCTACAGTATTGCTACAGTAGCGCTACAGTACTGCTACAGTAAAACCCTAACACTAGGATTTTACTCCGAGTACAATCTCTCATGCACTCGTACCCTCACCCTTATGACTCATTTGACGCTTCATTTGCAGCTTTGACCTCTTGCCTTCGAGTCTACTTCCTTTGGCTCTCGTCCCTCGGATGCATTCAAGCCCGTGGCTCGTCCCCAATGCCATCCTTCGCGTATGCCTCGAAGTCGCTTCCCTCGACCCTTGTCCTCGCTGCCTTGTCCACGGTCCCTCGGATGCTCCATCCTTCACCGGACCCGAAACCATCAACCTGAGTCACATGTGTATCCTGCAAACCTGCACAACTCAAATACACATATCAAAAACAAGGGTGAACATAACTTAAACCTTTTGCCCAAACACCAAAACATATAGTCCCGCGGACCATCGGGATTGCTCCAACAATCTCCCCCTTTTTGGTGTTTGGCAATACGTTTAAGTTAGGGAAAACATATAGCAAATAAACATGCTAAAACAAATGGACTTACGTTGGCAAAGCTACACATTTGGACTTACACTGCCGAATGGACTTACGTTGCCAAGGCTACACACTTGGACTTACACTGCCAAATGGACTTACGTTGCCAAGGTTACACACTTGACAACCGCCGTAACAATGCATCATGCATTTGAACCTATCCCAAGGCTCCCCCTACACCTACGCTCCCCATGAGCTAGGATTTTTACAACGGGCTTTTTAAGAACCTATCCCAAGGCTCCCCCTACACAAAGGTACTTTTAGGTTTTACCAACTAAACCTTACTTCTCTCCCTTTGCCTAACTTCCAAAAAGTTCTCCAACAATATCCCAATTATTGAAAACTTGTCATCCAAATGACCCTAAACTCATGTATGTATCCCCTATAGATCCCATACATCTATATGAGCTGACTCGGTCAAAATCCAGTGCTGAAAACACTTTCAAACTGGTATCAGTCGACTGCAAGAAGTACCAGTCGACTGCCCCCATGAAAACAAGCTTACAGAGACATTATGTGCTAGTGAACAGTGTTACCAGTCGACTGGTACACTATTCATGAAAAAATTAACATTTTCTAGCCAACTTCATAAATGCGCCAGAAATTCCACAGACCTCCAAAAATCTCCAAATTTTATGGAGAGGTCTATTATATCAATATCTACTTGGAAAAAATATATATAAAAATATATCTATCACCAATCCCAAGATTGACACAAAACACAAAACTAGCTAAAAAGTTCAATTGAACCTTGACCTAAAGTCCTAGTTTTGGTTTCCTCTTGATGTATTTGCCCATACTAACCCATAATGCATCCCTAGCATTGGTTTATATGGCATCTATACATCCAAAACCAATTATCATGATATGTGACCCCAATGTCATATTTTCAAGCATGAAACACAACCCATGTGTGTCAATTCCCTAGGTTTGAGACTCAAGTCCGTCTCCAAACCACTTGGCACATTCCATGACCTAACCTAGACTCCCAAGTAAAACCCACTTGAGATCCATTGGCCATGGGTCCAAAATTGACTCTCTGAGCTCCCCCTAGAGCTCTTAGCCTTAGCCACCTCCCTAGGTGACTCATCCACAATGGCTAGGCCATTCCGGTGCACCTCCGATGACACTTGGCCTACAAATCTAACTTTCTTAACTTTGGACACTTTGTCCTTGGTTGATTTCTCCTTACCATTAAATGACTTTCCCTTGTCATTTATTGACTTCTCCTTGCTATAGTCATATGCAACCCTAGCATAAGACTTTCCCTTAGCTTTGGAGGACTCTCTCTTGCCATGATCATTTGCCACCCTAGCACATGATCTCTCATTAGCCTTGGAGGGACTAGATCGGTATCCCAAGCCCGATCTATCATGGTTGGGTCTTTGGCTACCCAACACCATATTTAATTCCTTAGATCCAACATTGAATCTCTTAAGGAATTGTTCTAACTTATCAAGCTTTCCCCTTAAGGCTTGATTCTCCTTCTCTAGGTTCCTAACCCTAGAGTTAATTTGTCCAAATTAGACATTCCTAGACCTACCCTTTCTAGGCATATGTCTCCCCTTCTTAGGATTAATGCCTTGGGTCTCCTTAGGTCTACCATTTCTAGATTTTTTATGAATGAGTCTCCTAGGATTTTGATCTACAATTACCCTACTCCTATCATGATATTTGAAACCAAAATTTTGCATGGGCATATAATGATTAACATTATTTTTCCTAACATGCATGGGAACATAAGAATTTAAATTTGAATTACACTTCAAATTAGGGTATACCTCCCTTACCCTTGAAGCTCCCCCTTGACTTGAGCTCCTCTTCTTCTTCTCCCACTTCTTTAAATGCTCCAACTTCTTGAACTCTCCCTTCCTTGAGCATCTTGTGTGGTAGTGTCCAAGTTCTCCACACGTGAAGCATCTAATGTGCTTCTTCTCCTTCTTCTTCCTACAACTCAAATTAGATTCTAAAAATATTGAATTGAGTTTAGGAGATACCTCTTTCTTACCCATAGGACATCTACTCTTGTAATGCCCCTTCTCATTGCACCCGAAACAAATGATATGATCTTTTGACTTTGCTTCGGTGGAGGTGCTCACTAGGTTGACTTCTTCCAAGATTCCTTCTTCTTCTTCTTCACTTGTCTTGGATTCTTCTTCAACCTTTGAGGATGTAGATGCTATATCTTCCTCATCCACACTTGTGGATGACCTTTCTTCATCCTTTTCCTCAAATGTGACCAAATTTACTTCCTCTTCTTCTTTTGATGTTGAATTGGTCTCTACATCCGATTGGTCCTTCTCCTCTTGGACCACTTCATCACTTTCTTCGGAGTTTTCTTCTTCTTCTTGTGTAGGCAAAAATTCCTCCCATGGTAATTTCTTCACTTTGCTCCACAATTCATGGGCGCTTTCATATTTACCTACACCACTTATCACATTAGGAGGCAATAAATCAATTAAAATTGCTATTACCTTTGAGTTTGTCTCCGATCGTGAGGTTTGCTCCTCCGTCCAATGTCGTGTTCGGAGCTTCTTTCCTTTCTTGTCCTTTGGGACTTTGAATGGCTCTTTTACCACCATCATGGTGTCTCAATCCGTGTTGAAGAAGATCTCCATCTTCATCATCCAATAGG
The DNA here is from genome assembly GCF_018446385.1 of Zingiber officinale. Lineage (NCBI taxonomy): Eukaryota > Viridiplantae > Streptophyta > Magnoliopsida > Zingiberales > Zingiberaceae > Zingiber > Zingiber officinale. Next base: position 177,769,880 of record NC_055988.1, on the reverse strand, counting down.
TGATGTCCCCAAGGCTTCCTCCTTCAAACTTTGGAGGTTCAATCAAGCCGGTCATCTTCTTGTATTTGCTCTTCTCGGCGATTAGTCCGGTGAAGTGCGACCTTCGCTCTAATACCACTTGTTGGAGATCAGATGGCCGGCTTGAAGGGGGTTGGATAGACGGCGCCCCCAAATCACTCGCTTCTTTCTATAACGTTAGTGCGCAAGCGGAAATACAAACAAAGCAAGTAGAAAGCTAAATACTAAAGGAAAGAATGCAAACCAAGCTACACAATCATTTACGTGGTTCGGAGATAAGACTTCTACTCCACGGCTGCCCATAAGGTGGACGATCCTTATCCGTCAGTGGATTACTCCCTGGAAGATCTCCGGCTAGCTCAAACCTTCTTGTGGGTGGAGAAACCTCACCACAAACTCACCAAGACCTCTTGGACACAAGGGAAACTCTTGAGCACTTGTAGACTACTAATTAGACCTTAACCAAGTCCAATTTCGTCAACCTCAACCAAACTTCCAAGGCTTGGTTATATAAGCCACGGGTTGGAAAACCCCGCTTACCAGTCGACTGCTAAAACATGCAGTCGACTGCCCTCTGTGGAAATTCGACCGTTACATCCCAACGGCTCGATTCTACACTAACCGAGCGAACAGAGACATTCTGTTCGCTGCCAGTCGACTGCTACAGTACTGCTACAGTAAAATCCTAAAACTAAGATTTTACTCCGAGTACAATCTCTCATGCACTCGTACCCTCACCCTTATGACTCATTTGACGCTTCATTTGCAGCTTTGACCTCTTGCCTTCGAGTCTACTTCCTTTGGCTCTCGTCCCTCGGATGCATTCAAGCCCGTTGCTCGTCCCCAATGTCATCCTTCGCGTATGCCTCGAAATCGCTTCCCTCGACCCTTGTCCTCGCTGCCTTGTCCATGGTCCCTTGGATGCTCCATCCTTTACCGGATCCGAAGCCATCAACCTGAGTCACATGTGTATCCTGCAAACCTGCACAACTCAAATACACATATCAAACACAAGGGTGAACCTATCATAAACCTTTTGCCCAAATACCAAAACACATGGTCCCGCGGACCATCGGGATTGCTCCAACAGGACCTCCAGCTATCATGTTGATATTGCCCCAAGCGACATTATTGTGGTTCTCCTCTTGTCAATTTGGTAACTTTGGTTAGACCCGGGCTGGAACTTACGCCCGGTCTGCTAGCAATGGAGGTGTTCTTTAGTGCCGCTCGATCTCTTGTAGATTTATTCTAGGAAAGTGAGTTGGTTGTCGATATGGGCAACGGTTGAGTAATAGAGTCTGCGAAATATCTAAGTAATCACTCGGCAATTAGCCAAAGTATAACAATCTTGTGTGTCATGGGTGGTCGGCCGGTGAAGCGTACACCACCGCCACGGAGCTCCTTGGGGGGGGGGGGGGGGTTTGGGGTATCTTTCCCACTCAATTTCTAGGTGTTGCATGGCATGAGGTCATGGTTCTTAACAATGAGGATGAGGACCCATTCAGGGTCCTTTGGGTGGCAGAGCGGACAGTGCTCGACGTTCAGATGTCGGAGTTATAGCTGGCGCAATGACCTCCTTCATTCAGGCGACTAATAACTAGTATTTTGGTGTGATATTTTAACTCTCATATTTAACATTTTTATCCTCTCATTTACTTAAATCTTACTTAATATCATGATTCATGAGTTAAGAGTCCCCTCGGAGCGGTGCGGTGATTAAGACATGGGATGTTGCCATGTGAGGTATTGGAGTTAAAACTCGTCTAGTTCGAGCATGCCTTCCCCCATGCCTTGACCACCTGCACTAATGGCTAGTAGTCACCCATGATTTACCTCCTCTATGTTGGCCTAGAGACATGTTGGCAAGGGCGTTGAGGACAAGCGAATCACCTTTTGTCACATGATTCACAAGTTAGGATATATTTGTGAGCTTATTATAATCTCTCCCTGATTTTGACATTATTTTATGATTTTGTAGGGAATTAAAGAAAAGTCATGGACATGAGTTAAGTCGAAGCGATTGGTTCAAAGCTATGGATCTAAAGCCAGTTTAAATTAAGAATATTTGGTTCAAGTTAAATGGAGAGCTTAGTTCATCTCATTCCAAGAGAGAAAAGTCCAATTTGATCCAACAATGCACTTCTAAAGCCCCACTCATCCAAAATCCTAACCCATGAAAGAAAGCCAATTCTCTTATCAAATCTGGATCTAAACTTCTTAACCCAAATCCAGATCCTCAAACCTGAAACCATTAAGAAATGCATAGTCCTCTTTTCTCCTAATTCCCACACACAAAAAATGCACACTCTGCTTCTTCTTCGGGTTTTCTGCTAAGGTTCGCGACAAGCTTCACTAGCCGCCTCCTTCTTCTTTCCTTCTCTACATCTTCGGCCAATGGCCTCTCATCTTTTATTCACTGTCGTCGGTCGCCCTCCACAACCCACTCTTCTCTTTTCTTGATTCCAAACGGTGACGACAGCAACATTCTTCAAGGTAGCAGTGAGCTCCGACCAACTTCACCTCACCGGAGGGGTTCTCCTGTGTGTCCTCCACCTTCCGACACCTATATGAGGTTCTCTACCTCTAGCAGGTTGTAAAGGGAAGGGAGGTTCTTCTGAGCGGTGGCGGCAGTCCATCTCCATCTCTCCAGTGGCAATCCGATCATCCTTAGTTTATTAGCAAGCTCCAGGGAATTCTTTGCCTCTAGCGGGTTGCAAGGGCGTGGAGGTTTCCAACGAGTTCCAGTGGATTTCTTCAGTCACCGATGAGTTTCCAGTGGCTTCTCTCTTTTGTGGCTTCATCCGATTGGGCTAGGACAGAGTGGTTTGCAAGGGTAGAGCATCGATTGACAGATATAGGTAACTATCTTTATGTTGGTTGCTACTCGAAAAACCTAACGGTTCCACTGTACAAAAATTTTGTACAAAGGCCTGAACCTTTTCCTAGCTACCATGTGTTCTTTTAAATTAAACTTGGATCGCCTGTGGAAGTTAACACGTTTGATCCTAAGTTTAATTTATATGTTCTTTTAGGTTTAGACTTGGATCTCCTGCGGAACTTAACACGTTTGATCCAAATCACCTAGGTCACGAAGATAATTAAATATCTATTTCCAAAATCAGCTTTCAGTACTGCATGGCGAGGCACATGACATTCTTGGATATGGGAGCAACCACCACCGACTAGACAAAGCCTTCTAAGGAAATTAAATATTTCACCTTCCCATAGTAACCCTAGGTTAACCTCTAAGAACAATCAAATCACAAGGAAAAGAAAAAAAACAAAAGAACACAATTTCGAAAACTAATTCGAAAAAACTAGAATCGCATGCCTCTTGTATTTGGTATTTCTACATGGAGATAAAACTAACATGATGCGGAAAACAATATTAGTTATACCTTTCTTAGTAGATAATGACCTCTTGATTTCTACCGTATTCCTCTTCTAATCTCGGACGTTGTGTGGGCAACGATCTTCCGAGACGAGGACCACCTAGCACCTTCTTCTCCTTCCTTCAAGTTTCGGCCAAGCACAAAGCTTCCAAAGGATGAAGATCTTTTTCCACCAACCAAGCTCCAAGGGATGCAAGCTTTCTCTCCTTCTTTTCCAAGCTAAAATTCGGCCACCACTTGATCTCCAAGGAGGATGACAGGTTCGACCACACCAAGGAGAGAAGAGAAAGGGAAGAGGCCGGCCACACCAAGGAAGAAAAGAGGGAGAAAAATAATAGAGGTTGTTACCGCAAAGGCACCCAAAACCCATCTTTTATAATCCTTAGCTTTGGCAAATAAGGAAATTTAATTACAATAAAATTTCCTTAACTTTCCTTGACATGAATTAATTAAGAAAAATTAAATAAAATTTCCTAATTACCCATGTCATGGCCGGCCACCTCATGGAAGAACAAATAAGACAATTTTCAACCAACCAATTAAAATTCTTTATTTGTCTTCAGAAATTTTAAAAAATAAAATTTTCCTTTAAAATCCCTTCATGGTTGATAAAATGAAATTTCTATAATTTTAATTTTTCAACATGTGAATAATTTATAAAGAAGAAAAAATAAAATATCCTTTCAATCTACAAATAAGGAAAGAAATTTAATCTCTTTTCTTAATCTTTTGTAGAAACTTATAAAAGAGATATTTTAATTTTTAATCTCTCCAATAAATTATATCTTCCACATAAGAAAATTTTAAAATTAAAATTCTTTTCTAATTTAATAGGGTCGGCCACCTAAGCTTGGGTTCAAGCTAGGGCCGGCCACCCATGGATCAAGGCTTGTCCGACCCTAGCTTGGTCCTCAAGCTAGCTTGGCCGGCCCCTACAACCTGGGTATGAAGGTGGGTATAGTACTCTATAAATAAGAGGGTACGATAGGGACCGAGAGGAGGAATTGATTTTGGTCTCCCGATAAAATTAAGCATCCCGTGTTCGCTCAGAACACACAACTTAATTTTATCAATAATAATTCATTCCACTAGAGAACTATTAATGAACTACCGCACCAATCCCAAATTACATTTATTGGGCTCCTTCTTATTATGAGTGTGTTAGTATCCCTGTGTTTAAGATGTCGAATGTCCACTAATTAAGTGAGTTACTGACAACTCATTTAATTAATATCTTAGTCCAAGAGTAGTACCACTCAACCTTATCGTCATGTCGGACTAAGTCCACCTGCAGGGTTTAACATGACAATCCTTATGAGCTCCTCTTGGGGACATTATCAACCTAGATCACTAGGACACAGTTTCCTTCTATAATCAACAACACACACTATAAGTGATATCATTTCCCAACTCATCGGGCTTATTGATTTATCGAACTAAATCTCACCCATTGATAAATTAAAGAAATAAATATCAAATATATGTGCTTGTTATTATATTAGGATTAAGAGCACACACTTCCATAATAACTGAGGTCTTGTTCCTTTATAAAGTCAGTATAAAAGAAATGACCTCTGATGGTCCTACTCAATACACTCTAAGTGTACTAGTGTAATTATATAGTTAAGATAAACTAATACCTAATTACACTACGACCTTCCAATGGTTTGTTCTTTTTCATTTTGGTCATGAGCTACTATTTATAATTTATAAGGTACTGATAACATTATCTTATGTATGTGACACCGCATACTATGTTATCTACAATATAAATTAATTGAACAACTACAAACAAATGTAGATAATTTTGACCAAATGTGATTCTTTATTCAAAATAAATGTCTACAAAAGCTTAGACTTTCAGTATACACTCTAACAATCTCCCACTTATACTAATGACTAAGCTGCCATATCTTCTGCCATACATCTGATTCTCATCCCCTCCACATGCCGATCGAAAGCTTTTACTGGAAGGGCCTTAGTGAAAGGATATGCCAGGTTATCTGTGTTAGGATCGTCGTACTCGGCTAGAGAGGGGGGTGTGAATAGCCGACCCAAATTCTTCGCATTTCTTTCTACAAGTTGACGTTAGCGCAACGGAAAATAAAACAAAGAAAGAAAGACAAGAAGATCAAACCTCAAGCACAGCGATGTAACGAGGTTCGGAGATGAAACTCCTACTCCTCGGCGTATCCGTAAGGTGGACGAATCCTCTCAATCCGTCGGTGGATGAGACCCCGGAAAACCGGCTAATAATCACTCCTTCTGGGTGGAGAAACCTCGCCACAATGTCTCGCAACAGCAAGATAAACAGGAGTACAAGAATACAACAAGAAACTAAGTACAATACAAAAATGTAATAACCCTAGCTTGCCTTCTTGTCGACTGGATGAAGCAGCAACTTCACGGGAATCCAACCACAGCACCAACTGTCCAGTTGAAGTCCCAGCCGAGGGAAGCTCACGCGAAGCTTCAGCGAAGAAGAGCTCAACAAAGCTCAAGCAGAAATACTTCAGCAGTCAGTAGGAAGAAGAGGAAGAAGTAATCAGACTGTAGTGCCTCTCGATCCTTTTATAACCTCTGATATCCTGAGCTAACCTGCGAACCTGCAAGGCAAAAAGGCCAGAACACAGAAGCCCGATAGCCTAGCCGTTGACTCACAACGGCTAGGCCTGGACCGATCAGGCTCCACCCTGATCGGTCCAGAGCCTATCTGATCGGTCATGGGGACCGATCAGGCCCTAGCCTGATCGGTCCCCAGACCGATCAGCTATTCCTTCCTGAGCCTGTTGCCTCCTTCTGATCGACCTTCTGATCGGTCTCCATACCGATCAGATAACACACAGAAGCTCACTGTGTGGTTACTGATCGGTCACCAGACCGATCACTCGTATCGCTGGATAGGTCACCAGACCGATCCAGGTTTAGAGCTCCAGCCCTAAACCCTAAATAGTCCTAAGAACGAGCTACCGAGCCCTCTCTTGACCTAGTCTGGAGAACGAGCTACCGAGCTCTCTCCGACTTCGTCCGGTCCAGAGAACGAGCTACCGAGCCCTCTCTGACCACAGTCCGGAGAACGAGCTACCGAGCCCTCTCCGACTTTTCGTGCCATCTCCGTGCCAAGTCTCCATACTTGGACTTTTCACGGATGTCGGTCAACCTTGACCCATCTGGATTTCCTTACTGGTTTCACTCACGGGACTTTCCAACTGCTTCACTCACCAGGGACTTTCACCTGCTGCCCGGCTTCACTCACGGGACTTTCCCCAATTGCACGGCTTCACTCACTGTGACTTTCACTTTCACCTAGCTTCACTCACTAGGATTTTCACCGCCTCACTTCACTAACTAATTTCTGCCTGGCTTCACTCACCAGGACTTTCCGAACTGCCTGGCTTCACTCACCAGGACTTTCCGAACTGCCGGGTTTCACTCACCAGGACTTTCCGAACTGCCTGGCTTCACTCACCAGGACTTTCTGAACTGCCTGGTTTCACTCACCAGGACTTTCCGAACTGCCTAACATTCCAGTTAGGACTTCCTAGTCAAGTATCCGGTCAACCTTGACCTACTTGACTCTTCTTCATCCAACCTGATCAGACCCTGATCAGTATCTCTCCGCATGGACAACTACACCTGCATTGTCCATGTCTACATGTCTTTCTGTATTGTCAAACATCGAAACCATGACCAAGGTTTACGCTTGGTCAACTAGGTCAACCTTGACCTACTGGAAATTGCGTAAACAATCTCCCCCTTTTTGATGTTTGACAATACCTTTAAGTTAGGCTAATCCAATAGCCTCAACTTTCTTCATGCCACTAGGTAATGAAACATAAGTTACAACCTTACATTCTCCTTCTAAGAAGGCAACCTCCTTCTTAGATAATGAAGGCCTAACTTAAACCCTTCATTCTCCCCCTATTGGCACACATCAACAAACTCTCCCCCTGAAGAGCAAGTTATCGTTGTTCACAACTTCACTCGTTGTGATCAACAAACTCTCCCACTAACTCCAATGTTCTTCCTTGAACATTCTCTAGACATTCTCCATTCTCCCCTTTTTGACACACATTAAAAAGGAGTAAATCAAGGTCAAGAGTTTCTTCCTAATGAAAGTCTCATACCTTTCATTGAAACCCTTAATTTTCCCCTTGATACTAAATTCAACAATCAACTTAGTGATAATCCCATATCACTCATCCTCAAAAATTTCAACGAGTAAAATACTCCCCCTAAAAGTCAACTCCTCTTGACTAATAGGTAAAACTCCCCCTAAAGGTCAACTTCCCCTTGACCATTGCACCAACAATGTCTTGGAGAGTTCCAAATCTTTAGAAATCCAAAACACCAACTTCATTGCTGAAATTTTAGAAATTTCAGACAGCACAGTCGAAACTGGCACGCCCTGATCGGTCACCAGACCGATCAGGTCTTCCCTGGATTGGTCACAGTGACCGATCCACAACTGCCTGGACCGATCAGACTCCCTTCTGATCGGTCCACAACCTCTGATATCAGTTTCTAAATTTCCTTCCGAAATTCAGAAACCCCTACAAAATTTCAGAAAATTTCAGAAATTATAAAACTTTGAGGATACATTCCTCATAACATATACTATCAAGGAAAAATAGTTTTCTATGAAAATAGCTTCCATTTTTCAATCTTGATACAAAGTTCAAAAGACTTTGAAATAACTCAAAGTTAAGTCATCTTTGTATCAACTTGTTCAATGATGAAGGCTATTACTAGAAAAGCTTCATCAAGGTTTTTCAAATCAATTTTGAAATGATTTTAAACCCTTTAATTTGGGACCACAATCTTAGGGCTAAATGTACATGACTTGTACACAAGCTTTCCCTATGATCCCCCATTTAGAATTAGGTTCATCTAGGTACAAGAACCATGCACCTTGATCCTAACTCATCATCCTAATATCTCACACACATCTAAGGTGTATCAAACATATTCAAGTCAATTTTGATGTGAGATATGGGTTTAGGTCATCTTAGGCTAAGTTCTCATGCATTTTCTAAAACAACAACTTGATCTCCATATCAAATTGTGTTGTTTATCCTTAAGTCAATTTAATTGATCCTAAATGCAAGAGAAGAGATGATGACATGACATATAATGATATCATAAATGAAACATGTGCCAATGTCATGATGTCATGGCATAAAGTGTGAAACTTAAATAAAGCATGACATTTAAACTAACCTAAGTATTATCATGACATTTTAAATGATCATAAAATAAATATGATGTCATGACATGGCATATGACAAACAATATATGGCAAATAACATGTAAAGGTATAGAAAATACCTAATTCTAGCCTTAGTTGCCATTTTTGATAATTTCGATCATTTTGCCATAAATTCTATATTCCTAAGTGTGATAGACCTCAAATCATATACCAAAGATGTTTAGATCACTACGTGCCAACTAGATTGACTCTAGAAAACTCCTCAAATTTGATTGGCACATTCTAATCACCTTAGGAATAATTCTTAATTTCATTTTCAAGGCTTGATTATACCTTGAAAAATCCTAAAGTGCCACCTTTTGCCATGATTAGGTTAACTACCTATTCAAGTAAGGTTGGCACACCCTAACTAATCTAGCGTGATGAAATCACGCTCCTAGGAACCCAATACCTATTGGAGCTCATTGGGTTCACTAAGTATTTACTAGGGATGACTTCCCTAGCAACCCTTCTAATGACCCTCCTAGGCTTTAAAGCCTTGGTCATTTGGGACTCATCAAGATCAACTCTAGGGGTGACTCCCCTTGTGACCTTGGTGATGGTCTTCCTTGCCCTAGATTTTGTTCCATAATCTAATGGAACATTGTGATAAGTGGGCTTGACCACTTGGGACTTAGGTTTGTGACCCAAACCTTTCTTGTCCTTGGACTTGGGTTTTTGACCCCTAGACCCTAGAGTCAAATCCTTAAGAGCCTTTTCTAGAGAGTCAAGTCTTGACCTCAAGACTAGATTTTCTTTCTCTAATACCTCAAGCTTTAATTTATCCTTTTTCTTTGAGGTATTCCTAGGCATGTGTCTAGTTGATTTGGAATTTCTACCTAGGTTCTCCCTAACCTTAGATGAGTTAATCCTAGGATTGACATTTCTAGTGTTGTCCTTACCTAGGCTAACATGTTTAGCACCTAAGCACATATATTGGTTCCTAAAGTTAACATGCTTATCATTATTAACAATTGCAACAAAACTACTAGCATGTGTCTTATTGCAAGAGTGAGACTTAAATGTTACCTTAGGGTTTGCCTTCGCTCCCCCTATTGACGTGCTCGGTCTTTTGTCCTTGTGAGGTTGCCTCCCCCTCGGACATTGACTCCTATAGTGTCCCCTTCGCTTGCATTGGAAGCACACCACGTGCTCCTTGCCCTTGCGTGTTGGGACTCCGGCTTCCTTGACCTTTGGTGCCGGTGGAGTCTTTCTAACCCTCTTTGGACATTTACTCTTGTAATGTCCAAATTCCCTACACTCAAATCACATTATGTGTAATTTGCTAGAAACTAAATGGCTTGAGTTACCTAGAGTTGAGGATGGATGAACGCTCTCTCCTTCATCCCTTCCGGAGGTAGAAGCTTCTTCTTCTTGCTCCGAACTTGAAGAAGAACTCTCCTCCTCTTCTTCTTTAGATGTTGAGTGGCCCTCAACTTCTAAATCCATTCCTCCATGAAGTGAGCTACTTGGCTCACTTGACTCCTCTTCATGACTTGAAGTGGAGTTCTCCTCATGGAACTTTGCCAAGTTGTTCCACAACTCCTTGGCATCGTTATATCCACCTATCCTACACAAAACATCATTAGGTAAAGAAAATTCAAAAATTTTCAATACCTCATCGTTGACTAGGGATTGGTGGACTTGTTCCTTGGTCCACTCCTTCTTCTCTAGGGTTTCTCCTTTCTTGTCCATCGGAGGCTTGAAACCTAATTGAACACAACTCTAATTTTCAAGGTTAGTCATGAGAAAGTACTTCATTCTTACCTTCCAAAACGCGAAGTCGTCGCGATCGTAGAAAGGTGGAATTGTGACGTCTTCTCCAAATAACTCCATTCTCTATCTCGTGCTCCCCCGGGTGTTGATCCAACGAAGAGCGACCTTGCTCTGATACCACTTGTTAGGATCGTCGTACTCGGCTAGAGAGGGGGGGTGTGAATAGCCGACCCAAATTCTTCGCGTTTCTTTCTACAAGTTGATGTTAGCGCAGCGAAAAATAAAACAAAGAAAGAAAGAAAAGAAGATCAAACCTCAAGCACAGCGATGTAACGAGGTTCGGAGATGAAACTCCTACTCCTCGGCGTGTCCATAAGGTGGACGAATCCTCTCAATCCATCGGTGGATGAGACCCCGGAAAACCGGCTAATAATCACTCCTTCTGGGTGGAGAAACCTCACCACAATGTCTTGCAACAGCAAGATAAACAGGAGTACAAGAATACAGCAAGAAACTAAGTACAATACAAAAATGTAATAACCCTAGCTTGCCTTCTTGTCGACTGGATGAAGCAGCAACTTCACGGGAATCCAACCACAGCACCAACTGTCCAGTTGAAGTCCCAGTCGAGGGAAGCTCACGCGAAGCTTCAGCGAAGAAGAGCTCAACAAAGCTCAAGCAGAAATACTTCAGCAGTTAGTAGGAAGAAGAGGAAGAAGTAATCAGACTGTATTGCCTCTCGATCCTTTTATAACCTCTGATATCCTAAGCTAACCTGCGAACCTGCAAGGCAAAAAGGCCAGAACACAGAAGCCCGAAATAGCCTAGCCGTTGACTCACAACGGCTAGGCCTGGACCGATCAGGCTCCACCCTGATCGGTCCAGAGCCTATCTGATCGGTCATGGGGACCGATCAGGCCCTAGCCTGATCGGTCCCCAGACCGATCAGCTGTTCCTTCCTGAGCCTGTTGCCTCCTTCTGATCGACCTTCTGATCGGTCTCCAAACCTATCAGATAACACACAGAAGCTCACTGTGTGGTTACTGATCGGTCACCAGACCGATCCAGGTTTAGAGCTCCAGCCCTAAACCCTAAATAGTCCTAAGAACGAGCTACCGAGCCCTCTCTTGACCTAGTCTGGAGAACGAGCTACCGAGCTCTCTCCGACTTCGTCCGGTCCAGAGAACGAGCTACCGAGCCCTCTCTGACCACAGTCCGGAGAACGAGCTACCGAGCCCTCTCCGACTTTTCGTGCCATCTCCGTGCCAAGTCTCCATACTTGGACTTTTCACCAGATGTCTGGTCAACTTTGACCCATCTGGATTTCCCTTGCCTGGTTTCACTCACCAGGACTTTCCAACTGCCTGGCTTCACTCACCAGGACTTTCACAACTGCCTGGCTTCACTCACCAGGATTTTCCCCAACTGCCTGGCTTCACTCATCAGGACTTTCACTTTCACCTAGCTTCACTCACTAGGATTTTCACCTGGCTTCACTCACCAGAATTTCTCGACTGCCTGGCTTCACTCACCAGGACTTTCCGAACTGTCTGGCTTCACTCACCAGGACTTTCCGAACTGCCTGGTTTCACTCACCAGGACTTTCCGAACTGCCTGGCTTCACTCACCAGGACTTTCCGAACTGCCTGGTTTCACTCACTAGGACTTTCCGAACTGCCTAACATTCCAGTTAGGACTTCCCAGTCAAGTATTCGGTCAACCTTGACCTACTTGACTCTTCTTCATCCAACCTGATCAGACCCTGATCAGTATCTCTCCGCATGGACAACTGCACCTGCATTGTCCATGTCTACATGTCTTTATGTATTGTCAAACATCGAAACCATGACCAAGGTTTACGCTTGGTCAACTAGGTCAACCTTGACCTACTGGAAATTGCGCCAACAATCTGCTGATGTAATCTTGGTGATGACAACTTCTCCTCGCTTCACGATATCTCGTATCAGGTGGTAGTTGCGCTCTATATGTTTACTTGCCTTATGGGCTCGTGATTCCTTCGAGTTTGCAACTGCACCGCTATTATCACAATAAATTGTGATGATTTTGGGCAAATCAGGAATCACATCTAAGTCCATTAGAAAGTTCTTGAGCCATACTGCTTCTTTAGCTGCCTCAGAGGCTGCCACATACTTAGCTTCTATGGTTGAGTCCGAAACGCATTTCTGCTTAACACTCCTCCATGAAATGACTCCACCTCCTAAAGTAAACACATAGCCTGATGTAGACTTACTGTTGTCCCTATCCGATTGGAAATCTAAATCTGTGTAACCCACAGGGAGCAAATCGTCTGCTTGGTAAACTAGCATATAATCTCTAGTCCTTCTCAGGTACTTTAATATATGCTTTACCGCAGTCCAATGTCCTTGTCCAGGGTTACTCTGATATCTGCTAACCATGACCACGGCAAAACAGATATCAGGTCTCGTACACAGCATTGCATACATAAGGCTTCCTACAGCTAAAGCATAAGGAATTCCTTTCATGTCCTCTATCTCCTTTGATGTCTTCGGAGACATCTCTTTAGATAGAGCCACTCCATGCCTAAAAGGTAAGAAACCTTTCTTGGAATTCTGCATACTAAAACGAGCAAGGATTGTATCTATATATGAAGCTTGGGATAGACACAACATTCTTTTCTTGCAATCCCTTATAACTTTGATCCCAAGAATGTGTGCACAATCTCCTAAGTCCTTCATATCAAATTATTTGGACAACCATACCCTTACGTCCGATAATACCTTGACATTATTGCCAATTAACAAAATATCATCTACGTATAGTACAAGAAATATCACCACGTTTCCGTTACACTTCTTGTATACACAAGACTCATCCGGACACTGAATAAATCCATATGACTGGATTACTTCATTAAACCGGATGTTCCAAGATCTTGAAGCTTGCTTCAGTCCATAAATGGACCGATTGAGCTTGCACACTAGATGCTCTTTGCCTTTTTCAATGAACCCTTCTGGTTGCTTCATATGGATGTTTTCTTCAAGACTTCCATTAAGGAAAGCTGTCTTGACATCCATTTGCCAAATCTCATAATCCATATGAGCGGCAATAGATAAGAGTATCCGTATAGACTTAAGCATGACTACTGGTGAAAAGGTCTCCTCATAATCGATTCCCTCTTTCTAAGTGTACCCTTTCGCAACAAGCCTAGCTTTGAAGGTTTCTACCTTCCCATCTGTCACTCTTTTCCTTTTGTAGGTCCACTTGCATCCAACGGCTTTTACACCATCAGGTGGTTCTATAAGCTCCCAGACCTTATTAGAGTACATAGACTCTATTTCAGAATTCATTGCCTTTTGCCAAGATGCTGCATCTATATCTTGGAGTGCTTCGTCATATGTTCGGGGATCAAGTTTGTGTTTACCCGGGATCAAGTCTGAAGACTCTCCCAAAAACATGAATCTCTCAAGTTCCCTCACAACTCTCCCACTATGACGAGGCACCGTCTGTGGTTGTGTATCATGTATGCCACGTGTTGTAGTCTCTTGTGGTACTTCAACTTGTACTGTTGATACTAAAGTAGACGTGCCCTCTCTAAGTTCTTCTAGAACAACTTTGCTACTGGGCTTGTGATCCATTATATAGTCTTCTTCTAAAAACTGGGCATTGGTGCTAACAATGACCTTCTGGTCTTTAGGACTATAAAATAAACCACCTTTCGTTCCTCTGGGATAACCCACAAACACGCAAACTTCTGTACGAGATTCTAACTTATCAGCATGTGGTTTCAGCACATGTGCTGGACTACCCCAAATCCGAATATGTCTTAGACTGGGCTTTCGCCCATTCCACAATTCTATGGGAGTAGAAGATACTGATTTAGAAGGTACTAAGTTCAAAATGTGTGCTGCCGTTTCCAGAGCGTATCCCCAAAACGAATTTGGTAATTCTGAATAACTCATCATCGATCTAACTATTTCCATAAGAGTCATATTCCTTCGTTCTGCCACACCATTCTGTTGAGGTGTACCAGGTGCGGACAATTGGGATTGAATCCCGACTTTTGATAAGTAATTCCTAAACTCTCCTAAGAGGTATTCGCCACCACGATCAGACCGTACTGTCTTGATACTTTTACCTAGTCGTTTCTCCACATCAGCCTTGTACTCTTTGAACTTATCAAAGCACTCGGACTTGCGGCGCATTAGGTAAATGTATCCGTATCTTGAATAATCGTCTATAAAAGAGTCAAAATATTCAAAACCACCTCTCGCCTGGATAGACATAGGACCACACAAATCAGAATGAACCAATTCTAACACTTCTTTGGCTCTATACCCCTTGGCCTTAAAAAGCCTCTTGGTCATTTTACCTTCCAAGCAAGATTCACAAATTGAAAAATTTTCCAACTTTAATGAACCCAAGAGTCCATCGGCTATAAGCCTTTGAATCCTACTTAAGTTAATATGACCAAGCCTTAGATACCAAATATATGCTTGGTTCATCTCCGAAGGTTGTTTTCTCTTATTAGTGTTAGAAGATGTGTTATAAATTTCCATATTTTGCTTTGTGGGAGAAATTGGATTTAAAGTATATAAATTGCCAACTAATGCACCAGAACAGATAATCACTTTATTTCTCTTTATAACTACATTGTTATTAAAGGAAACAGAATATCCATCCAAAAACAGTTTAGAAACTGAAATTAAATTCTTTCTAAAACTGGGTACATAAAGATAATTTTTTAAAATCAATTTTCTATTTCTATCAAAAGATAAGTAGACATCTCCCACTGCAACAACCGCCACTTTAGTAGCATTGCCCATGTAGACGGTTATCTCTCCTTCATATAGTCGTCGGGTTTCCTGGAACCCCTGCAAAGAATTACAGACATGATCAGTGGCTCCCGTGTCTACACACCAGGTGCTGGTAGATAACACCGCTAAACATGTTTCAACAACTAGAGCATGAGATATACCTTTGTTGTTTTGATTCCTACGAGGACAGTCCGCCTTCCAATGCCCTGACTGCTTGCAGATAAAGCACTTGCCCTTCGGCTTCTTCACTCCAGCTTTAGGTCTTGAACTCTGAGATTGATTCACTTTCTTTGCTGAGCTAACTTGTTTCTTCTTCTTCTTTCCTTTCGGTTTAGAAGTAGAACCATTTTCAGCATAGTTAATCTGAGAATTGTGACGAAACAAACCTTCTGCTGCCTGAAGTTCTGTCAGTAGTTCTGCCAATCAATATACCCTTTTATTCATATTGTAATTCAGGCGGAATTGCTCAAAACTTCTAGGTAGCGTTTGGAGGATCATATTGATCTAGGTTTCCCCATTAATTTCTCCTCCAAGGATTTGTATTTCATTTAGATAAGCCATCATCTTTAGGATGTGATCCCTCACGGGAGTACCCTCTTGCATGGTGGCCGTCATTATCTTTCTCATGGCTTCTTGCCTAGAGGTCCGATCCTGGTAACCAAAGAGTTCCTTGAGATTGTTCATAATATCATAAGCTATTGGTAAATCTTGATGCTGATGTTGCAATACATTTGGCATTGAAGACAAAATGTAACACCGCGCCATCTCATCTGCTTTTACCCATTTCTTATGATATTCAATCTCCTCTTGGGTAGATTCACCAGTGGGTGTATCAGGGCAAGGCTCAGTTAGTACAAACTTATAGCTTTCAGCAGTAAGAACAATGTCCAGGTTCCTTTTCCAATCTATGTAGTTAGGACCAATAAGTCTGTTCTCTTTTAGTATGATGGCCAGTGGGTTGAAAGTCATCCTAAGAATCACAAATAACTTTTGGTTAGAACTTTAAATTTAGAATAATATTGATTCCTCAAACAATACTATTTTAAATTAACCAACACCTCAAAACACCGTGAATTTTGTATGCCACGATAGTGTGCACGTATACAAATTCAACATTTGTAAAAGGAGGGTTTAACCCATTAATTTTATTATTTTGTCAACCTAACTTTTTGACAAATAAAATTAATAGTTGGTTTCCTTTGGTCACACGAATAATAGCAGTGACTCCGATGGGGAGGATACTATTAGACGTGCCTAAGTGTATATCATATGAGGTACGAGTTTTTCGGGCCGCGAAAACCGCGATCTGTTGGATTTTTCGGGCCACGAAAATCGCTTTTTCGCGTCGCAGAAACCCCGAATCACCCTAGCCAACGGATCTCGTGCGAAGAAAAATTCGAAAACATACGAGTACGAGTTACAAAACTTCTAGATCTACATGATGAAGATCTTTACCCTTGTTGCGTGCCCTTTTGCGTATCCCGCTCGTCCTCGGTACGCCGGATCTCGAAGTTGTCAATGTAGACAACTCTCTACACGTATCCACATGAACACACTAGGTGGAGGTGACCAAAAAACCAAGGTGTGCTAGCACCTATGTGGTTCGGCCAAAGAAGGAGGAGAGGGAGAGTTTGAGAGGAAGAAGATGCAATAATACCACTTCAATGAAAAATGAATCCATTTCATTCAAAAATGTGGCCGGCCACTTCTCCATGTGTAACCCCAAATTAATTGCATTAATTGCAATTAATGTGAAGCCATTAAAGAGAATGGCTTTGTAACTTCCATGAGGTGGCACCCATGATGATGTGGAGTAACATCATTGGTCCACATCAATGCCAACTCACCAATGAGGTGGCATAAAGTCAAGTCAAACTTGACTTTTAATCTTTCTCTCAAGTCAAGTCAAACTTGACCAAATCTCTTCCATGGTTGATCTAATATAACCATTCGATTCAAGCCAACTTAATATAATGAATCTAATTCATTAAATTAAGTTGATTTAATGAGTCATAATCTAAATTAGACTCATTGAATACATGAATCCACTTGAGTCCAACTCAAGTTAGCCCAATTAGGATTACTCTTAATCCAATTTGATTCATCAAATGAATCTAATCCTCTTGGTTCATCATATGAACCTAATCTCCATCTAATTGTCCTTAGTGTGTGACCCTATAGGTTCTTGTAACGTTGGCAATGCCCTAAACCCATTTAGGAGCATAAGTAATGAGCGGTATCTAGCAACACATCATTACTACCCAAGTTACAAGAATGTCGAGATCCGACATCACCTTGTGACTACTAATTATGACTCCTCACAAAATATGACAAGTTTCCTTCTATCCTAGACATCTAGATTGATCAATGTGAGGCATAGACCGTGTCATCCTCTGACCAATCTAAATCTTGAACTCCAAGTAGACTCACTAAATCAAATGAGCTCAATATCCTATATTGACTCATTTGGGCATGGCCATGCACTTCGTGGTCTCACTCTATCAAGAATACCGATGTCTCTCCCGTCATATAGGAGGGATAGATCCCATCTACATCACTCACATCCCTCTGCATAATTTGTTATATACCCAGTAATCGCCTTTATAGTCCACCCAGTTACGGGTGACGTTTGACGAAACCAAAGTACATAACTCCTTATGTAGGGATCTATGGTGACTTCAGGTCTAAGGACTAGTAGTCATACTAATAGCCACATGAGAAAGTATATGACACTCATATAACGATCCATGATACTTTCTCATGGTGGGTCATTCAGTATACATTCTCTAATGTATACCCATGTGTCAACTTGATATCTCTATATCCATGACTTGTGAGATCAAGTCATCGAGTTGACCTACATGCTAGTCTTATTGCATTAACATTGTCCCTAAATGTTAATACTCGACTAGGAATGATTAAGAGTAGTGTTCCCTATATCATCTCACTATCGGTTCAACTAACCGATTGATATAGGTGAGAACCGTCTACTCAAGGACATTATTATACTTAGTTTATTTGGCACCAATACAAGTAAGTATAATAACCAAAATCCAAATGCCTTTATTTATATAGAATATGATACAATAAGTCCAAAATACAATCATCAAATGATTGGCTCTAGGGCTCTAGCTAACAATCTCCCACTAGCACTAGTGCCAATCAGTGTAGGCTCTAAGCCCAAATGACCTAGTGTGACCATCATGCTTCCTCTGTTCCAAAGCCTTGGTCAAGGGATCTGCGATGTTAGCCTCTGTAGGTACTCTGCAAATCTTCACATCTCCTCTCTCGATGATCTCTCGAATGAGATGGAAGCGCCGTAGTATGTGTTTGGTCCGCTGGTGTGAGCGAGGTTCCTTCGCCTGTGCTATAGCTCCATTATTGTCACAATAGAGCTCAATAGGGTCAGCAATGCTAGGAACCACCCCAAGTTCAGTGATGAACTTGCGAATCCAAACTGCCTCCTTTGCTGCCTCTGATGCAGCAATATACTCGGCCTCTGTCGTAGAATCTGCTACTGTGTCCTGCTTCGAACTCTTCCAGCTCACAGCACCACCATTAATGCAAAATACGAACCCCGACTGCGATCTATAGTCATCCTGATCGGTCTGGAAGCTAGCATCACTGTAACCCTTTACAGCTAGCTCATCATTGCCTCCATATATCAAGAAATATTCTTTAGTCCTTCTTAAGTACTTAAAAATATTCTTGACCGCTATCCAGTGACTTTCACCTGGATCTGACTGGTATCTGCTCATCATGCTCAAAGCGTACAAGACATCAGGTCGAGTACATAGCATGGCGTACATGATCGATCCTATGGCTGAGGCATAAGGGATCTGATCCATGCGGTCTCTCTCTTCTCTAGAAGAGGGACCTTGAGTCTTTAAAAGACTCACGCCATGTGACATCGGCAGAAATCCCTTCTTGGAGTTCTGCATGGCAAACCGAAGGAGTACCTTGTCAATGTATGTACTCTGACTTAGGCCTAGCAATCTCTTAGATCTATCTCTATAGATCTGTATCCCTAGAATACGGGATGCCTCACCTAAGTCCTTCATTGAGAAGCAACTCCTTAGCCAGGTCTTGACAGACTGAAGCATAGGGATGTCCTTCCCAATGAGTAGTATGTCATCCACATACAATATGAGGAAGACAACTATATCCCCTACAACCTTCTTGTAGACACAAGGTTCATCTTCGTTCTTGATGAAACCAAACTGTTTGATTGCATCATCGAATCGAAGATTCCAGCTCCGAGAAGCTTGCTTTAGTCCATAAATGGACCTATGCAGCTTGCATACTCTACTAGTATGCTGTGGATCTACAAAACCCTCAAGTTGTGTCATGTACACATCCTCGAGCAGGTTTCCATTCAGAAACACGGTTTTGACATCCATCTGCCATATCTCATAGTCATGGTAGGCTGCAATAGCAAGCATGATCCGAATGGACTTAAACATCGCTACTGGAGAAAAGGTCTCATTATAGTCAATACCATGAATCTGCTTGAAACCTTTAGCTACCAAGCGACCCTTATAAATAAGTCCATCCATGTCAGTCTTTCTCTTAAAGACCCACTTCCACCCTATGGGTTTTACCCCTTCAGGTGGATCAACCAAAGTCCAAACTTGGTTGGTGTACATGGATTCCATCTCGGATCTCATGGCCTCTAGCCATTTCTCGGAATCTAGTCTCATCACAGCTTCCTGATAGGTGGTAGGCTCATCCTCTATGAGCACAATGTCATCATGGTCAGACAAGAGAAATGAGTATCTCTCAGGCTGACGACGTACCCTATCAGACCTGCGAAGAGGAATGTCTACTTGAACTGGTTGTTGTTCCTCAACTCCTTGTGGAACATCATCTACAACACTTTGTGGTTCCAGTTCAATTTCCATCGAGGCATTAGTGCTATTGTTCGCATCTTGAACTTCTTCAAGATCGAATGCGCTCCCACTAGTCTTTCTAGAAACAAAGTCCCTTTCTAGAAAGACCTCAGTCTTTGCCACAACTACCTTGTGCTGACTGGGAATGTAGAAGTAATATCCCTTAGTTTCCTTGGGATATCTAATAAAGTAGCACTTGTCAGATTTGGGTCCAACCTTGTCTGAGACTTGACGTCGAACGTAAACCTCACAACCCCAAATCCTCATGAAAGACACCTGGGCATCTCTCCCAGTCCATATCCTATATGGTGTCTTTATCACGGCCTTGGATGGAACTCGGTTGAGTATAAAAGCTGCCGTGTCTAGAGCATAGCCCCAAAGGTATGTCGGAAGATCTGTGTGACTCATCATCGATTGTACCATATCTAATAGGGTACGATTCCTCCTTTCGGATACACCATTCCACTGTGGTGTTCCAGGAGGAGTGAGTTGGGATAGAATCCCACAGTCAGCTAGATAGTCACGGAACTCATGGCTAAGGTATTCTCCACCTCGATCGGATCGAAGTATCTTAATACTCTTGCCAAGGTGGTTCTGTACTTCATTCTTGAATTCTTTGAACTTTTCAAAGGATTCAGACTTATGTGTCATCAAGTACACATAACCATATCTACTGAAATCATCAGTAAATGTGATGAAGTACCTGTAACTGCCTCTAGTAGCAACATTGAAAGGGCCACATACATCACTATGTATGAGTCCTAACAAATCAGTTGCTCTCTCGCTGTGCCCACTAAAGGGAGTCTTGGTCATCTTGCCTCGTAGGCATGACTCGCATACCTCATATGATTTAAAATCAAATGAGTCCAGCATACCATCCTTATGGAGCTGGGATAAGCGCTTGTCATTTATATGACCTAAGCGACAGTGCCAGAGGTAGGTTTGGTTCATGTCATTTGACTTGAACCTCTTGGTATTTATGTTATAGATAGGGCTCTCAAGGTCTAGAATATAGAGTCCGTTTATCAGAGGTGCACTACAATAGAACATATCGTTTAAATAGACGGAACAACATTTGTTCTTTATAGTAAACGAGAAACCTTTCTTGTCCAAACAAGAAACTGATATAATGTTCTTAGTTAATGCAAGCACATAACAACAATCGACTAACTCTAGTACAAGCCCAGAGGGCAGAGATAGAAAGTAAGTCCCTACAGCAACAGTAGCAACCCGTGCTCCATTGCCTA
This sequence comes from Zingiber officinale, assembly GCF_018446385.1. NCBI lineage: Eukaryota > Viridiplantae > Streptophyta > Magnoliopsida > Zingiberales > Zingiberaceae > Zingiber > Zingiber officinale. Next base: position 177,748,574 of record NC_055988.1, on the reverse strand, counting down.
CTCGTAGGTCCACCTCGCCCTTTGTCAATGCCCTGCTATTTCTCAGCGCCTGCACATCAGTACAAATGTGAGAAGCACATCCAGTATCTAATACCCATGATGTAGAAATAGATAGATTGACTTCTATAACATATATACCTGAAGTGGAAGTCTCACTTTGCTTCTTCTTAAGATCCTCCAAGTATACCTTGCAGTTCCTCTTCCAGTGCCCGGTCTGACCGCAGTGGAAGCAGGTAGCATCCTTGGCGACCCCTCCTTTAGGCTTCAGTGCCTTGCCTTTGCCCTTGGCTTGGGACTTTCCCTTGCCTTTGGGCTTGCCCTTGCCCTTATGTTTCTGAACCATCAGAACAGTGTTGGGCTTAGCCTTCTTAAGGTTTAGCTCAGCAGTTCTTAACATGCTAAGCAGCTCAGGCAGTGGCTTGTCAATCTCGTTCATATTGTAGTTTAGAATGAATTGACTGTAGCTATCCGGCAAGGATTGCAAGATTAGGTCAGTGGCTAGCTCTTGGCCAAGTGGGAACCCCAACCTTTGTAGGTTCTCTATGTACCCAATCATTTTGAGTACATATAGGCCTACAGGAGCCCCGTCGAAACAGTGCCCTTGAGATCTCAAATCTCTCATGCGTCGCTTGTCCTTGATATAGTTGACGAAGATGTTCAACCATATCGTAAGCGCTCATTAACTCGTGTTGCTTCTGAAGCTCAGAGTTCATGGTCGCGAGCATTAGACAGGACACATCTAATGCGTCATCTTGATGCTTCTTGAAAGCATCTCAGTCAGCTCGCGGGGCAGTGGCAGGAGGAGCCTCCGAAATGGGCTGCTCCAGAACGTACAGTTTACGTTCCTGAGTGAGAACTATTCTCAGGTTCCTGTACCACTCCAGAAAGTTTGCTCCGTTAAGCTTGTCCTTCTCAAGGACAGATCGCAGGGAGAAGGTGTTCGTATTTGACGTCATGGTTATCTACAACAGAATAAAAGCAGAAATAAATATCATATTCTTAATCATTTAATTAGGCCTTTAACTAAATGATGCTCCCACTGAATTCTATAATTCATGTGGGACAAGATCCACATCATACTAACCCTTGAGTTAGCTTTGGCTAATACGCCCAAGACTTAGTATGATCGGTAGGTAACGATTACCAATTACATCTCTATGCAACTCTTGTTTATAGGATGAAATCCGCATTTATATTAAAACTCGAGTTAGCTTTGGCTAATACGCCCGAGAATTAATATAAAAGTGATTTTGTCCTACCTTTCCAACCATTGGAAGAATGCCTATAGTTGTACTCGATCCAACCGAGTAAACTAGGAATAATCAATCTAATTGAGTTTGTACTCACCCATGCGTTGATAGGCGGGACCAAGATTGTCCCTCCGTACCCTACCAAGATAGTATGTGTTGCTCTGCTTTGGCAGATTCAACAACATCATGCGATCGAGGTAGTGGTAGGTATCACGGCATGGTAGGCATTTTGAGTTGTCGTGATTTAGATCTAATCTAAATGATGTTGTATCATATACACGAAATAGATCTAATCTAATCGATAGAGTGCATCTTGTACACGATGTAGATCTAATCTAATCGTAAGGGTGCATCTTGTGCACGATTTAGATCTAATCTTAATCGCTAGGCACTAATTAATTACTTAATTAAACATGCATCATATACACAAGTAATTAACTAAGTTTTGTGATTAGTCATGGCCCTACTACGATCTTCTCAAGCCAATGAGAAGACCGGATGGTCAACCTAAGGTCAACTTCTCAAGCGCCTTCCTTTTGACCACCTTATGTTGCTCGCGCCTTCCTCGTAACTCCGTCTCGAGTGGACCTTCCACAGCTCCAATTTTTTGTACATTACAATTTTGAAACTCGAGTTACATTCGAGTCTAAATCTAATTTACAACCAGAATAAAAGAAAGGCACGACGCGCAGGTCACGAAAAATAAAATAAAAATAAAATACAAGCACGCACATCACATAACCGCACGCAGGCCGTATTATGAATTACAACATAATTGTCCAATCGAATTGGGTCTTTGGGCCATGACTATCACAAAATTAATATATAATTCAAAATTATATATTTCTGTAATTTTTCTGTAATTTTTCATAATTTTACAGATTTTATGAGTAAATTTTTCCCGGCGGTCCCGATTAGCGATTTCGGGCGCAATCGCGGAGCAAATCCCCTTGTGCGGTTAGGGGCAGTACCCCTACCCGCGATCTAACCATCGCGAGTTGCTCCTAAGTGATCCAAGAGCACCTTATCCCGCTGTCCCAAAAAGATTTGGGTCGAAACGATGCCGTTTTGGGAAAAACTTCTCGATAGTTGAAGCCTACAAGTGTATAAACACTTGTGCTTCGCTTCTACGAGAAATATTACTCTAAAAACTATAAAAATCATAAATTTACAGAAATGTACAGAAGCTTTAATTTTTCATAAAAATCAAATTAAACTCGTACAAGCTTCGCACGTGGCTCTGATACCACTGTTGGATTTTTCGGGCCGCGAAAACCGCTTTTTCGCGTCGCGGAAACCCCGAATCACCCTAGCCAACGGATCTCGTGCGAAGAAAAATTTGAAAACATACGAGTACAAGTTACAAAACTTCTAGATCTACATGATGAAGATCTTTACCCATGTTGCGTGCCCTTTTGCGTATCCCGCTCGTCCTCGGTACGCCGGATCTCGAAGTTGTCAATGTAGACAACTCTCTACACGTATCCACATGAACACACTAGGTGGAGGTGACCAAAAAACCAAGGTGTGCTAGCACCTATGTGGTTCGGCCAAAGAAGGAGGAGAGGGAGAGCTTGAGAGGAAGAAGATGCAATAATACCACTTCAATGAAAAATGAATCCATTTCATTCAAAAATGTGGCCGGCCACTTCTCCATGTGTAACCCCAAATTAATTGAATTAATTGTAATTAATGTGAAGTCATTAAAGAGAATGGCTTTGTAACTTCCATGAGGTGGCACCCATGATGATGTGGAGTAACATCATTGGTCCACATCAATGCCAACTCACCAATGAGGTGGCATAAAGTCAAGTCAAACTTGACTTTTAATCTTTCTCTCAAGTCAAGTCAAACTTGACCAAATCTCTTCCATGGTTGATCTAATATAACCATTCGATTCAAGCCAACTTAATATAATGAATCTAATTCATTAAATTAAGTTGATTTAATGAGTCATAATCTAAATTAGACTCATTGAATACATGAATCCACTTGAGTCCAACTCAAGTTAGCCCAATTAGGATTACTCTTAATCCAATTTGATTCATCAAATGAATCTAATCCTCTTGGTTCATCATATGAACCTAATCTCCATCTAATTGTCCTTAGTGTGTGACCCTATAGGTTCTTGTAACGTTGGCAATGCCCTAAACCCATTTAGGAGCATAAGTAATGAGCGGTATCTAGCAACACATTATTACTACCCAAGTTACAAGAATGTCGAGATCCGACATCACCTTGTGACTACTAATTGTGACTCCTCACAAAATATGACAAGTGTCCTTCTATCCTAGACATCTAGATTGATCAATGTGAGGCATAGACCGTGTCATCCTCTGACCAATCTAAATCTTGAACTCCAAGTAGACTCACTAAATCAAATGAGCTCAATATCCTATATTGACTCATTTGGGTATGGCCATGCACTTCGTGGTCTCACTCTATCAAGAATACCGATGTCTCTCCCGTCATATAGGAGGGATAGATCTCATCTACATCACTCACATCCCTCTGCATAATTTGTTATATATCCAGTAATCGCCTTTATAGTCCACCCAGTTATGGGTGACGTTTGACGAAACCAAAGTACATAACTCCTTATGTAGGGATCTATGGTGACTTCAGGTCTAAGGACTAGTAGTCATACTAATAGCCACATGAGAAAGTATATGACACTCATATAACGATCCATGATACTTTCTCATGGCGGGTCATTCAGTATACATTCTCTAATGTATACCCATGTGTCAACTTGATATCTCTATATCCATGACTTGTGAGATCAAGTCATCGAGTTGACCTACATGCTAGTCTTATTGCATTAACATTGTCCCTAAATGTTAATACTCGACTAGGAATGATTAAGAGTAGTGTTCCCTATATCATCTCACTATCGATTCAACTAACCGATTGATATAGGTGAGAACCGTCTACTCAAGGACATTATTATATTTAGTTTATTTGGCACCAATACAAGTAAGTATAATAACCAAAATCCAAATGCCTTTATTTATATAAAATATGATACAATAAGTCCAAAATACAATCATCAAATGATTGGCTCTAGGCTCTAGCTAACAGGTTGCTACTCGGAAAACCTAACGGTTCAACTGTACAAAAATTTTGTACAAAGGTCTAAACATTTTCTTAGCTACCATGTGTTCTTTTAAATTAAACTTGGATCGCCTGCGGAACTTAACACGTTTGATCCTAAGTTTAATTTATATGTTCGTTTAGGTTTAGACTTGGATCTTCTGCAAAACTTAACACGTTTGATCCAAATCACGTAGGTCACGAAGACAATTAAATATCTATTTCCAAAATCGGCTTCCAGTACTGCATGACGAGGCACATGACCTTCTTGGATATGGGAGCAACCACCACCGACTAGACAAAGCCTTTTAAGGAAATTAAATATTTAACCTTCCCATAGTAACCCTAGGTTAACATCTAAGAACAATCAAATCACAAGGAAAAGAAAAAAAAAATCAAAAGAACACAATTTCGAAAACTAATTCGAAAAAACTAGAATCGCATGCCTCTTGTATTTGGTATTTCTACATGGAGATAAAACTAACATGATGCAGAAAACAATATTAGTTATACCTTTCTTAGTAGATAATGACCTCTTGATCTTCTACCGTATTCCTCTTCTAATCTCGGACGTTGTGTGGGCAACGATCTTCCGAGACGAGGACCACCTAGCACCTTCTTCTCCTTCCTTCAAGTTTCGGCCAAGCACAAAGCTTCCAAAGGATGAAGATCTTTTTCCACCAACCAAGCTCCAAGGGATGCAAGCTTTCTCTCCTTCTTCTCTAAGCTAAAATCCGGCCACCACTTGATCTCCAAGGAGGATGAGAGATTCAGCCACACCAAGGAGAGAAGAGAAAGGGAAGAGGCTGGCCACACCAAGGAAGAAAAGAGGGAGAAAAATAATAGAGGTTGTTACCACGAAGGCACCCAAAACCCCCTCTTTTATAATCCTTAGTTTTGGAAAATAAGGAAATCTAATTACAATAAAATTTCCTTAACTTTCCTTGACATGAATTAATTACGAAAAATTAAATAAAATTTCCTAATTACCCATGTCATGGTCGGCCACCTCATGGAAGAACAAATAAGACAATTTTCAATTAACCAATTAAAATTCCTTATTTGTCTCTGGAAATTTTAAAAAATAAAATTTTCCTTTAAAATCCCTTCATGGTTGATAAAAAGAAATTTCTATAATTTTAATTTTTCAACATGTGAATAATTTATAAAGAAAAAAAAATAAAATATCCTTTCAATCTACAAATAAGGAAAGAAATTTAATCTCTTTTCTTAATCTTTTGTAGAAACTTATAAAAGAGATATTTTAATTTTTAATCTCTCCAATAAATTATATCTTCCACATAAGAAAATTTTAAAATTAAAATTCTTTTCTAATTTAATAGGGTCGGCCACCTAAGCTTGGGTTCATGCTAGGGCCGACCACCCATGGATCAAGGCTTGGCCGGCCCTAGCTTGGTCCGCAAACTAGCTTGGCCGGCCCCTACAACACGGGTATGAAGGTGGGTATAGGTGTGTATAGTACTCTATAAATAAGAGGCTATGATAGGGACCGAGAGGAGGAATTGGTTTTGGTCTCCCGATAAAATTAAGCATCCCGTGTTCGCCCCGAACACACAACTTAATTTTATCAATAATAATTCATTCCACTAGAGAACTATTATTGAACTACCGCACCAATCCCAAATTACATTTTTTGGGCTCCTTCTTATTATGAGTGTGTTAGTCTCCCTGTGTTTAAGATATCGAATGCCCACTAATTAAGTGAGTTACTGACAACTCATTTAATTAATATCTTAGTCCAAGAGTAGTACCACTCAACCTTATCGTCATGTCGGACTAAGTCCACCTGCAGGGTTTAACATGGCAATCCTTATGAGCTCCTCTTGGGGACATTATCAACCTAGATCACTAGGACACAGTTTCTTTCTATAATCAACAACACACGCTATAAGTGATATCATTTCTCAACTCATCGGACTTATTGATTTATCGAACTAAATCTCACCCATTGATAAATTAAAGAAATAAATATCAAATATATGTGCTTGTTATTATATTAGGATTAAGAGCACACACTTCCATAATAACTAAGATCTTGTTCCTTTATAAAGTCAATATAAAAGAAACGACCTCTGATGGTCCTACTCAATACACTCTAAGTGTACTAGTGTAATTATATAGTTAAGATAAACTAATACCTAATTACACTACGACCTTCCAATGGTTTGTTCCTTTCCATTTTGGTCGTGAGCTACTGTTTATAATTTATAAGGTACTGATAACATTATTTTCTGTATGTGACACCACATACTATGTTATCTACAATATAAATTAATTGAACAAATACAAACAAATGTAGATAATTTTGACCAAATGTGATTCTTTATTCAAAATAAATGTCTACAAAAGCTTAGGCTTTCAGTATACACTCTAACACTTTATTTCCAGTCAACTTTCATCAGAAAGGTTCTTCGGTGAAAGATTTGTTCATTATCATTATCGTTGTCGAAGCAAGCCCCACCGCTCTCCGGAGTTAGGGGTTCTTTCTTCGGACCCTTGTGTGACGGCAAGGGTAGTCCTTGGAATTAAAAGTTGAGTATGGATTGTGGAGTGGTAACTTAGTTTTATTCATGTTTATTAATTGTGGTTAAATACTTGTATTGGATTTGATTTTCCGTGTTTGAATTGCACGTACTATGCTTAAATAGTTTCATGCACATAACGTGTTTGATGAATTGTTTCAACCATTAGTTAAGTTTAATTTGATGCATTTTAGCTTGTTTAATTCTTGTTTTGTCTCGTTCTTCCAATTTATTTAAGTTCTAGTTTTGATTAAATGCCATTAGGATAGATTAACTTAGGTTTTATTACATGTTATAGGTTTCGTTCCATGTTTAGTTTCATTACTACTTTACTTCATTTTGCCTTTTATTTTCTACAATTGTAGTTAAGTTAGACTTAGCTTTTATTACTTGCATTGTCTTTCATTTACCATATTATGTTTCATTTAATATTTTGTTATTTTATTCCTTAGTTTAATTCCATTGATGGTGAAATCCTGGCATAGAGTGACAATGCATTGTGAGATTACTATTAATGGGTAGATAGGATGTTTATTTTGTTAGGGTAAATTTCATACTTGTTCTACTATCTCTTATGTTAGATTTAAAATCAAAATTCAAAACCCCCATTTCCATATTAAAAATCTAAAAACATAAATAACCCACAATCCTATATTACCATCCTATCATTATATTCGTTAGGAGACAACCTAAGTCATTTATATACTGCATTAGTGTAGTTAGAGGGGTTCAATACTTAAATTCTTTTGATATCGTTTTACGACAAAAATGATCTTATCAACGACCCGTGCTTCTTCGACATTGATGAATTTGGTAGCCCTGTCTAGCAGATAATCGAAATTCCTGAGCGACCTCCTCACTAAGGAGATGAAAAAGTCATTATTGCTGAGCCCCTGAGAAAAGGCGCACATCAGAATCTCAGTAGTGGTGGAAGGGGCATTCATTGCTACTTGATTGTATTTTTTTTAATGTGGACTCTCAGTGATTCCTTGCGCCCTGTTTAAGAAAAGACTCAAGGGAGTCTTCTGATAACCTCGGCTACTGGCAAAGTGGTGAAGAAAGGATTTGCGGAAGTCCTTGAAACTATAAATAGATTCAACTATAGCCGCTTAAACCACCTTTGCGTCAAGCCACCAAATATGGTAAAGAACATTCGGTATTTTACTCCATCGGTAAATTAATGGAGAAGAGCAACGTGCTCAAATTTAAGGAGATGATTCTCAGAGTCAGTTGACCCTGAGTATTCCCCTATCGCCAAAGTTTGATAATGCTTTGGCAGCTTGTCATCTAGGACCTTTTGAGAGAAAAGGATGCTAATGTCTTCGGGGGACCTGCACCTTACTGGAGCTTTTCCCTTTCATCTCTCTCGGGCAGGCGCTTCTCCCGAGGATTCCTAGTGCCATCCTTCCTGGACCAAGTGCTCAGGCAGCGTGCAAAAAAGCACATGATGGTGGGGAGTAAGTGAGTGAGACGCTTGCGACAGATGATCCGGGCCTTCCTCCCAAGCTCCTTTCTCCCTCTGGTGGGATGTTGTTGATGCCCTAGGATTAGGTGGAGGCAGAGTACCACCAGTGGCTCCTTGTTGTTGTTGTTATTGCAGTAATCTTTGTGCTCGGGCGTGGATGACTAGATCTAGGTCTTCTTATGTCAAAGTAATAGTAGTGAGTCTTCTAACTCCCTCCATCTCTAATCCTCAGATTCAAGTGAAAGTTTCCACAGACGACGTCAAATTTTATCCTGTCTGAAAACTACAGAGATAACGCGTTGGATACGGTGGATCGATGGTTGACTGACAGAAGACCTTTTCCTCTGAGAAGAAGTTTCCTTCTGATCCTGTGCACATGGAAATGATCTAACAAAACATCAGTACTTAAAAACCAGGAGGAAGTCCCTAGCGAAGGTCCTTTGACGCTCAAATTAGTATAAGCCTAAGCAAGTGGATGAAGAACAATAGTAGATGCGGTTGGGACCGTTGGCCAACTAGAAAGAGGTGAATAGCCCCTCTAAAAATATAAAACAAAAAAAAACTTTTCTTGAACTTAAAAGAACACTTGCATAAACATAGAATAGATAATGAACTAAAAAGAAAGAGGCATTGAAATTTACTTGGTTACAACCGAAGAGGTTGTTAATCCAAGGAAGTGAAACACACTAAATTCTCCTTCAAGCGGAGAAGCCTCTTTACAACAATAAAAGCTAAGAAAGGAAGAAGTTAAACAAAATAGAAAGACGCACAAGTGTTGTTTCAGTAATTGCTTGTTGTTTTTCAGCCACTAGACCAAGGTTGTATTTATAGCCTTGGTCGGGGCACCTGGAAGGGTTTTAGGTACCTAAAGGGAATAAAACTTTATCTCCTTCGCAATGGATCATGGGCAAACGTGATCTAGATAAAATTCGATTCCGAGCGCCCGGAAGGGTTCCGGGCGCTCGGAGTCTGGGCCTTCTGCTCTGGTTTCGCTCGTCTTGGTCCGGGTCTTCCACTCTGGCTCCGCTCGCTTAGGTGATTTCGACCATCCGGAATAGGGCTCACCTGAACCCAATTTCCGACCTTATCCTTTTACCTACATGTATATCTCTTTTATCGTTTATAGTTTTTGTTATCATTGAGGTTAATGAAAAAATATGCTATTACAAGTGGTCGGCTGACAGGGGGACAAGATGGTCCCTAAAGAAGGTTCCAAAAGAATATTCTTTGACATATTGTTGTTATTATGATAGGTTGTTAAGATATTATCTACTGAATATCTCAGTTGGTCCTTAAGCCGACTGCTTGATTTGGATGTTTGATTGTGTTTTCGGCCGATCCTTAAGCTGGCCGCCTAATTGGGATGTTCGGTTGCGTTCTTGGTCAGTCCTTAAGCCAGCCGCCTGATTGGGATGTTCGGTTGCATTCTGCATTATCTGCTCTGTTGTGTATTATACTGCATGTATCTTGGTCGGCCATTAAGGTCGGTCGCCTATATACCTGCCTTGGTCATTGAGCCGCTCGGCTATATTCTGCATAGTCTTGAGATATTCATTTGGAGAATGATATAATGCTTTAATCATGTTAAGAATTTGCTTGAGAAATAATATAGCACCCTATGCTCTTGGGAAGTCCTGATAACCTATGCTTTGCTAGAATTTCGTCCGGGTGGTAATATAAGGATAAGTGTTGCAGGCCCAGTCGTCCTTCTACCCTATTGGGCATATAATGGGCTACCAAGAGAAACGTAGATACGTTCTGAGAGGTTTGGTCAGTATGTTAACTGAGCTACATCATATCTTTTCCCGACCAATTTTCTGTACAGCCAAGGCATATAAACTTGTCTAATTGTATGATCGAATGGATACACATACACATTGTTGCCTGGAAATTAATTAGGATGACTGGCAATCAGGGTCACCCGGACATGTACATGAGGGCTCATACGAAGTAAGGAGTTTAATTTTCCCCTTGACTATACCTATGATTGATCTGTTGTGTAGTGAGTCAGTCATTTTGGTCGGCCCGTGGAGCCAGCCGACTTTAATCTTGGTCGCCTTAAGATTTGACAGCCCTTAAGGCACTAAACTCCTCGGTTCGCTCGGCTTAAGGGCTGACAGTCTCTCCTAGTTGACCGTCTCTTCCCGACCCGCTTATAATTCGATTTGATTGAATTTAAGAACTTTAATATTGGATGATTAATCAAAATCAAATGAGATATAATTACCATATCATCTTGATTTTTACTATCTGACTATCACGTTAATCCTAACTATCATGTTATCTTCTTGTCCACCTGTCATAATCCGTGTAAGAGGTCATAAAGGTCGGAATATCATTTTATAATCGTAAAATGTTTCATTCATCCTGAACATATACATATTCTATACCTTCGAGGCCGTTATTCTATTAGACAAGTTTAAAAAAAATTGGAAAAGATATGTCAATAATTTTGAAACTCTCATGGACAACTTTTAAAATAAAGTAACTGTTGATAATTTTGAGAGTATGAAAATCGAAACTAAGTAAAGATAAAATAATACGGTAATCACTCACAGTGATCTCCCGAAGAACCGCAACCGAAGACGTCGGTCGATGAAGAGATTGTCGCTGTCAGAAGCACGATCACAGAGCAAAACAATACTGTTTTTAGGCAAGCGTTTTGGTTGGTATGATGTGGATCTTTAACAAGATCCACATTAGTATGATGTGCTATTATATCATATCAACTAATGGAATTTATCGTTATTGTTATCAATATTTCTCAAATCTAAATATCAATAAAATGTAAATTTCTCCTAAATTCTCATTACTGAGTGTTCATAATAAACTTAACTAATTAATAAATATTGTGTACACTTATGCTATGTGTATTCTAAAGTACGGATAAGTAAAGGAAAGAAATTTATGATAAAAAATTATTTTTGGAGGAAGAGAAGAGAAAGGATGAAGAAATCTTTTCCTTTGTATGTTTATTTATCTTGATAGAGAAAGAAGGATACATGCAATGTAATTTTATAAATAAAAAAGGACACATACATCATTTTTTTAGATACATAGTGTATTTTTGTGAGTTAAAAGGGTACATACGTCATTTTTGGGTATATGGTGTAATTTTGTAAATAAAAAAGGGTACATGCGTCATTTTTTTTCAATGGCTATTTTCTGTCCGACTTTGAGATGATCAATTTTGTCTCCAAAACTATCCATTAATGGATTATGTTTCTATTCTATCTAAAAATTTTAATAAAGTAAACGACGAAAACTTTTCCACTACAGAAATTTTTCCTTAATTTTAATTTTCACTTTCCCAAATAAACTGACCATTAGCGTGATGACCCCCCTAATGGCTAGGAGGAAGGTTTGAAGAACCGCAACAGGTGACAAACACATATATAGCAAAAATTCTATAGGCGATGAAATCCTATATATCGAACCTTACCTGATTTGGGCATACTACCATGGGTGTCATGCTGTGGTGGCGAGCTACACAACAATCTAGCATTCACTTGGCTCAAGGACATTTTTCTTGTATAGTAAGTTCGGAATTAATTTCGTTTCAGAAGTGAAGTGTCTTATATTGAGAGGATGCTTGTTCAAATCCAGACTCATATTTATCATTTCATAATTTCATAGACATCTAATGCATCAAACTTTCATATAACTTTCTTAGTTTCAATATATTTTTACCGTTCTTAGAAGAAAAAACACTAAGCTCCGTTGATGTTATCAAAGAATACATAGTTAATAATTATCTATTTTTACATCTTTTGCTTATTCATATCAATCGTCATCTCGTGTAAAAGCACGTTTTCCTCAAACCCTTTTAGTTGTATTAATATTGATAAGAGTCACTTTAACAACTTGACACTAAATAGTTAAGTGAGACGGGGACACATTATGACAAAGATGCATCCTTCCATCATGTAAGCCTCATCGCGTGCAATTCAATTATCTAAAAAAAAAACTCTTAATTCATATTTATATTTATAACGTACTACTTCCCACCGACCACACTAAGTGTACAAGTTAACTAGAATTATATATATATATAGAGAGAGAGAGCGAATTGATATGTTAAGCGACTCTTCATGTACGACCGTGATCGAAATCTGACATGGACTATATAACGTAGCCAAAATTTAATTTTTTTAGTCACTGTCTCTCATCTACATGCAACAACTTTTCTCTCTTTCCACTTAAATTAAAATAAACAACATTTCTCTCTCATATGATTGCATGTAATAATCACTGTAGTGCTGATTTTTAAAAGTGGTGAGGCTGCTGTAATGTTGTAACAGCTACTACACAATAACCGCTACATGTTATAGCATCTACTATGTAATAACTGCTACAATGTATAGCCATTATTGTATAGCTACTGCGTTGTATCAGCTATGTATTGCAACTACAACAACGTGCAACAGTTATTGTGTAAATACTACGTTGTAGCAACTACTGCACCGTTGTAGCAGTTGTTACACTGTTATAACAACTACTGTATGGTTGTAGTAGTTACTATATAGTAACTGCTACAAGTTGTAGCAGCTACTGCATAATAACTGTTACAAGTTATAACAGTTATTGCATAATAATTGCTACAAGTTATAACAGTTACTGCATAGTAACTATTATAAGTTGTAGTAGCTACTGCTAGCAGCTACTGAACAGTTGTAGCAGCTACTGCACAATTATAGCAGTTACTACATAGTAACTGTTACAAGTTGTAGCAGTTACTGTATAGCAACTGCTATAAGTTGTAGTACCTACTGCATAGTAGTAACTACAACGTTGTTATATCAGTACGACAATGTGATTGTTGAATGTAATAATAGGATAGAGAAAATAAAATTTTATTTTAATTTAAATGAAAAGAGAGAAAAAGCTATTGTACATAGATGAGAGAGAAAGATTAAAAATATTAAATTTTGGCTACTTTAGTTAACTGGTCATGTCAAATTTCGCTCACGATTGTGAATGAAGAATCGCTTAGCATATCAATTAGTGTGTGTTTTGATAGTCCGAACTCACACACACTTCAATTATTACTTCAAACTTTATCCTTTCAACTTTCCAACGCATTCATTCATTCAGATATGTATTTAATAATGTCCCATAGGAAAAAGTTAACATATTATATGACCATAAAAACCTCCTTCTCACACGAACTATGCGTGTGCGTGGATGTATATAACCACACCTCTCCTCCGGTATCAATCATCTCATCTCCTAATTCTCTACTAGTGCATATTGATAAGTACTAGATATGGCTTATTATTCTTCATTCAAGCCTTCGCTCCTATTTCTGATCTGTTTCTTTATCGCCACCTCTCAGGCGAGAGACTCCATCGCCACTCACCGCCTCCATTTCTTTATCCACGAGAACGGTAACAACCCCAACCCCACTGCTATCGCCGTCGTCAACTCTACTACCAGCAACTCGGGCGGCTTCGGCAGCATTGTGGTTTTCGACGACGAAGTAAGAGAAGGCTCCAGTGCCGACTCCAAGATTATCGGACGAGCCCAAGGCATAGCTCCGGAGGTGTCGCGTAGCCAGCGGGCTTGGCTCGGCCTGCTCAGCATCGTCTTTTTGGATGGAAAGTACAATGGCAGCTCGCTCATGTTGATGGATCGGGCGACCCTCGAGGGAGCCAACGAGCGAATCATCATCGGCGGCACTGGAAGATTTCGGTTGGCAAGGGGCTACACCATCAATACATTGCTGAGTGACACTCCGGCAGGACACTTTATCATCGAGTGCGATGCTTATATCATGCATTGATTATGCCTCTCTTAGCTTGTTTGTTGTTCACAATAAAGCCAAGTGTGTTGGTGTGGTGGCTATTTCAATTTCTTTTCTTAGGATCAGCTAGCGAGCGTCTTTACGTTATTTAATTATTAATAATAAGATGGATTGATTGGCTATAAAAGCGATTTTTTTAAAAAAGAAATCCGTCCATGCTTATGTCAAATTTGAAATGTAAAAATTAAATCACTTGTCTAATTAAAATATGTGTGATGCCGGGGAAACTTCCACTTCACCTCTTACATAGTCATAAAAAGTCAATAGCATAGTCGGAGGTCAAAATCACCTCTTACATAGTCATAAAAGGTCAATAGCTTAGTCGGAGGTCAAAATCAAGATAAGTCAACAAGACCATCCCTCACTCAACATACCCGAGATGAATGGCTTCATCTTTTGGCTCCTAATTAGCCCTGAGGCAATGGCTCCATCGATTCAACACCATTAGCTCAGTCAGATTGAATCCGATCTATCAATTCGATCATCCTGCTCAGTCATCTATTGATCTGATCCTCCTGCCTAGTCGGATGACCCAATGTCCTATTTTACTCTAGTTGGTCTTACCGATTTAACGCTCCTTTCTACCCTATCAAATCAACACTCCATCATTTTATGACTGTCTTTTGGCACAATTATTTTAAATATTGTTTGACGAGGGAAGACTTCAATTATAAATATTGTTCGAGGAGGATTATCATGGTAGAGCTAGGGATTAAGATGTCAAGGCCTAAAAACAGAATAAAAGATGGTGTTATTAAGTATTAATTATGGATTAAAGCATTAACGAGATTTTTTTTGTGTTTATTAAAAAAAATACATAGTTAAGGAGATTTTTTTTTTGTGTTTATCAAAAAGATTGGTGAAGTCGTAATTCAAAAAAATATTTTTCTCACCTCCTACCTATTGTAACGGTCATTATAAATTTATCTCCATGTAAAGAACCTAAATAACCTACGGATAAGTTATAAAAAAACATCTAAAATAAATATTAATGGGGTGATAAAAAGGGGTCCTACTAAAGAAGGGTGAGAGGAGGAAAACGTCTGCTGACATGGAGATCAAGATCAAAAGAGGGTCAAAGGTCTTGGGCGACTGACTGGACCGAACAAATGGGAGCCCTGGTCGGCCGAGCGAGGGTGCTAAAAGGACACTTTTTGGTAGCGACGACTATAATTAAGAGGTAAGTAGTAAGCAATGAGCTTCCAATCCTAATCGATCAGGATTTACAATCGGTCAGACGAAAGTAACTACTACCAATCGTGAAGCGGAGAAGGGGACAAGTCAGCAGCTCCGAGCCGCATAGCCGAACGGGAATAGCCAATCCGAGCGGGAGCCAGTCGGCCAATGGTGGGGCTCATCTACATATCTCATTGTACATTTTTGGAAACTTGTGTCATTGACAATAGAATATGTTTCACAGGTAAATCGTATTTTAGAAACTTATAGCATATCACATTAGGGATTTGCATGCTCATTTAAGAAAAGATGTTAGAGATACTTTTTGACTTGCCTTTTCTTAAGATATTTTGGAAAAACGTGCATACACTTTGTGATGTGTGCACAAATACTACATTGACACTATAAAAACAGTTCCCATCTACAGATAGAGATATATATAATTTTGTTATTTCACACGCTCTAGCTATAGTTTTATACTATTTTATTTATGAGGATCATTAACTTAAATGTTAGAGGATTAACATCGGAAATCTTTTCTCGATCCGACACTAACGCTATTTATATTAGAGGACTGTATGAAATCTTCACTTCTTTCACCTGCTAATTACATTCTTAATTTATCATCTTTTTCACTTCCGGATACGATGAAATATAATTATCTTACCATAATATGCATCGTCATCTCATATAAAAGCACGTTACCCGAATCCTTTTAGTTGTCCAGGCGTGCACACATTATTATGGCAAAAACACATCCTTCCATCATGTAAGCCTCATCGATTACGTGCAACTGAAATATCTTTTTTTTTTTTTTTTTTTAAAAAAAAAGGGCCACTGCTTCATTTGACGGATCACACCTTCGGCCCAACTATTTTAAATATTATTTGAGGAGCGAAGACTTCAATTATAAATATTGTTGAAGGAGGATTATCTCTAGAGGAATTGAGACGTCAATGCTTAGAAAAAGAATAAAAGATGGCGTTATTAAGCATTATGAATTATGGATTATGAATTGTGCATGGATTCAAAGCATTAAGGAGAATTTTTTTGTGTTTATAAAAGAAAAGTTACATTGTTATGGAGATAATTTTTGTGTTTATCAAAAAGATTGGTCGAGTAGTAATTCTAACACTTCAGTTCTAACTAGTTAGACTTTACTAATTTTGTAAGTAACCACTCGTGGGGAAAAAATCATCATGGAAAAAAAAAAAATTCTTCCATGATTTAGCTGATCGATTGAAGGCTAGGTAGAAATCCATTCGAGAAATAGATTCCCAACACATCTAAGCATTCTATTATTTCTTGAATGGATTTCTACATAGCATTCAATATAGAACAAGGCATCTTAATACAAGGATTTGCATAAAGACGGCTGGTCTTATAGGTCGACCAAGACATACTCAGGCGACATCATAATCAGTCGGCCAAGATAGCCCAAGCTAGAGTTGAACCCAAGACCTCTTACATGAGATTAGTTTAAGTTGCCAATAGGGTGGTGGTAAAGCATCACATTAGTAATATGAAACAATTCCTTATAAGCAGATTCTTGGAGGAAGAGATGCTTCAACTTCCACTAAGTATAAAAGGTGAGGGATGAGATTAAAACCTAAATCTCTTCATTTTCTCTTCTCCCCAAACCTAGCCGAATTCTTCCCTTCTTCTTTACAAGTTCGGCCAAGAACCCTAGGGTTCCACGTTTTAAAGATTTTCAAGGGGGAAAAATCTAAGAGAAGGGTTTTCCTAAGGAAGTGGTACGCGTGTAAAGGTCCAGTTGGAGAGGTTGTTCTCCCTAAACCTTAAGGGTGTAAAAGTAAGAAATAGCAAAAGGATGTAAGTATCTCTCACCTGCAGTATGAGTTGTTACGTTATGCATGTGAAAAGACCCTTTTGTGGTAGTTAATGTAGATTATGCATGTTAAAGGAATTATATGCTATGATATGTTATGCACATGCTATGATATGAAAGATGTCCTCTAAGTTTTGGGACTAAGAGCATATGTAGAGGGTCTTGAATGGCTTCCCATCTAGTTTGGGACTAAGAAGCATAAATTCAAGGGCTCTAAAGTGCTTCCCTACAAGTACGGGGTTAAAGTGCACACCAGGTGTTTGTCTAAATAATAAATTAGTGCAAGAATAAGAAAGAAGTATTAAAAGAAAGTATTTTACTTTGAAGTGGCATATACTGGACCAAGGTCCATGGGATGGGCTCCTAGATTGCCCTAGGCATAAGTTCGCCTAGTAGTACCTTAATGGGTTCGGAATTAGCTACCTCGGATCTTATTAAGGATGCGCACAAAGTGGTACATTGTCGGGCCCAAAGAAGTTCATTATTATTTTCACTAGTATGTATTATAAAGTTTCCAAGTTCATTGGTTTGTTAAAGTAAAATCATCATTAAGTGGAGAACTTGAGTTATAAAGTGTAGCACTGATGAACTCTATGATATGCCAAGATTTCTGTTTTCATTACCTTACTAGCATGGTTGAAGTTGATGATTTGCACTATAAACCTGTTTTAAAAATACATATCATGTGCATATTTACAAAGCATGAGTTTTAGCATGAACTATACTCAAGTGCATGCTTGGTTGTTTTCTTTCCAAGCAGTTTTAAAAAGCGTGTTCTCTTAAATACATGGTTTTGTGAGTAGATGGTACTAACTAAGAGTTTGCTTATAGATTTACATTTCCTTATACTACATATAAAGGTAAAGGGAAGCTCGAGTAAGGAGTGGGTAGCAGGAGCAATGTTTGCCGGTGTGTGTGACGGAACAATGAAAAGTGATCTTGGAACTTGCTAGTACTTGAAAATGCTAGATTTTGGTATTGATGGATCTAGTTTTTCATTTTCTCTTAGCATAAACATACTATTGGAGTATTGTGTATGAAGAATGTTCAGTAATTAGTAATTAGTAATTAGTAATTAGTTGTCAAAGTCTCCTCATAAAGTAATGGGATAGATTGATAAGCCAAGAAAGGAGTACAAGGGGAGAATCACTCCCTTTGGGGGTGCAGGGGGTGACCCCCACACGGCCCGTGACATGGTCGTGTGGAGTCACACGGCCCCAACTCTCTCCCTCTCGGCCAAAGTTACACGGCCGTGTGCCACACACGGCCATGCGAGGCTTAGCCTCTGGAAATGTTACACGGCCGTGTGCCACACACGGCCATGTGAGGCTTAGCTTCGGGAAAAGTTACACGGTCGTGTGCCACACACGACCATGCAAGGCTTAGCCTCTGGAAAAGTTACACGGCCGTGTGTCACACACGGCCATGCGAGGCTTAGCATCAGGAAAAGTTACACAGACATGTGCCACACACAGCCATGTGAGGCTTAGCCTCTGGAAAAGTTACACAGTCGTGTGCCACACACGGCCATTCAAGGCTTAGCCTCTGCAAAAGTCACATGGCCATGTGCCACACACGGCCATGTAAGGTTTAGTCTATGCAAAAGTCCCATGGCCATGTGCCACACACGGCCATGTAAGGTTTAGTCACTGCAAAAGTCACATGGCCATGTGCCACACACGGCCATGTAAAGTTTAGTCTATGCAAAAGTCCCATGGTCATGTGTCATACACGGTCATGTAAGGTTTAGCTTCTAGAAAGGTTACACGGTCGTGTGCCACACAAGTTTAGACTAGATTTCTGAATCGAGCGAAGTGCAAATAACAAGGTCTAAAATAAACAAAGATAAAAGTAATGTTCGTGCCCTAAGTTAGGGTATGAGAAAGGCGGTCGTTACATCAGTTGGATTGTTATAAAGAGCTTGTGAATGTCCTCAGCATCTCCATCACCAAGTCTCAACCTTCTTCTCTTCTCGATAAAATTTCTACAATCTTTAGGAAGACATCCTAAATTCTCAGGTCCACCAACTTGAACTTCTAGTAGCCTAATATTCTTGCATGGCCTTAGGCCTACAATTTCTTTAGCTTCTAATTGTCTCCTCATGTTCATTGACAAAGACCTATATCTTGGCATTAAAATTGACATTTCAGGATTGAGATCATGGTTGTGGTTTATGCATATTTTTGAAACCACCCAACACCCATTTACTTCCTTGATTATATTAATTCTAGCTGGGCAATCTATTCCCCTTAACGAAATTCCAAACTATCGTTTTCTACCCCTATCACAAATAATCACTACATACTTATCTTCTCCACTAATCTTGTGAGTTGCTCTTTTCACAATGCTAAAGTCTTTGAGTCGAGCATGTTCTTGATAAGTTGTGAACATACTATCAATACTATCAAATATCATATTAGGCGAAGATCCGACTTCAATATTTAAATTATTCGAAAATCCTTCCACAATCTGGGTACTGTCGACTTCGTTTGAGTTGGATTAGTGTTCATTCTATGAATTTTTCTTGAAAAAGCTTTCATCATCAGAACTAAAAATTTTTATCATCAAAGAATCCTTATTTCTAAAGTTTTCGATCTCTATAGTTTTTATATAGAAAAAGAAGAATAGAATTGATGTTGTGATTTTTAAGTTTAAGATCAATTTTATTTCTAAACTAATTAAAGTCATCATCGAAAAAAGTAGTATAATTAAGAACTAATTATTAATTTTTATGAGTAAATATCATTAACAGTTCCCAATAAATTTTCTAATCAGTTTCAAGTTCCCAATAAATATTCCAGCTAGTTTTAAGTTCTATAAAAAAAGTAGATAATTAATAATTTAATTAAGGGTTGTAAGTACCCTGTGGTAGTTTTGATGTGATCAACCAAGTCAAGTTAGGTCCTGTTGTCTTTTGATACATTTTTCTAAGTGTGCAGAAACTTAGAAGCACAGGAAATCAAGCAAAAGACGTAGTTAGCGAGAAGGACGACACAGAAGAGAGTCGATGGGCTCGGTGCGTCCGAAGGACGAGGTGCTGAGGAAGAGTATGTTGGCGGATGAGAAGGAGGCTTGCGGCATTTCTGAGGGACGAGAAGCCGGAGCAAAAGATTGCTCGAGAATGTTAGAAAATAGGTTTGGGTGAGCCCTATTCCGGATGGTCAAAATCACCCAAGCGAGCAGAACCGAAGCGGAAGAACTGAACAGAAAGTCAATTGGAAGTTGACTATGCTTCGGACGCCCAGACCTAGTCCGAGCACCTGGATCACTTGGGCCAGCCAGGGCACGCCTGGTGCGTGCCCTGGATGAGGGTTGGTTCAGCTCGGTCCGGGCGCCCGGATCAGGTCCAGGCATACCAGAAAACTTTTCTTTTGCCGAGCTGTCATGATCCGTTACGTCATGGATAAAATTTCATTCATCCCAGGTGCCCGAAACCCTTTCAGGCGCCCAGATCAACGCTATAAATACAACCCTAACTCAGCAGTTAAACAATAACACTTGTAAATGATTTCTTTGTCAGTTCTACTACTTTATGAGCTGTCAACACGGTAAGAGGTTTCTCTGCCTAAAGGAAATTTTGATAGTGAGTTTCAATTGTCTTGGATTAACAATCCTCTGATTACAAACCAAGTCATTTCTTCAGCGTCTCTATAGTTAATTTATTTATTATTTCTTTTTCTTACAAGTATTTGTTTTAATAAAGTATAAGTTTCGAGGAAGGTATTTTATTTATTTTTATTGTCTAGGGAAATTCACCCTCCTCTTAATGGCTACAAGGGGCCATCAATTGGTATTAGAGTGATGTCACTTCAGAAGGATTAACCGTCAATTGAAGCACTTGAGATGACCGGACTGAGCATCTACCCGCCTAAGTTTAAGGGGGATTTCGCAATTTGGAAAGAAATGTGGACGTATTCTTCAAAATGGACTTTGATTTATTATTAATTTTGAAATATGATTTTGTAGCACCGAAGGACAAAGAAGAACATCAATGGACCAAGAAGGGGAAAACAGACTTCGTAGCAAATGGACGAACCGAATTTCATCTACTGACCGTGCTACCTCCGCAAGAAGTCAATAGAATTGGCACCTACAAATCAACAATGGAACTTTGGAAGAAGTTCTTAGAGCTACACGAAAGGACGTTCGAAGCCAAACTTGCGAAACGAGACTTGCTTCGAAACCAGATCTGCAACCTCCGATTAGAAGAAGGAGAAACTGTAAAATAAGGCAACAAAAAATTAATTAAAAATAAGGTTAAATAGAGGAATAACCTTAACGAAATTTTTCAAAATTTTTGGAAATTTTCTGAGAATTTTTCGGAGGTCGTATAATGTAGGTTACGGGGATAAATATTGGGCCATGGGAAGCCTATTTGAGCTACCCCATTTGAACGAGGAAAAGTTGGATTTTCCTTTTCTTTCTTTTCCTTGTTCTTTTCTTTCTCCTGTCGCCGAACCAGTGCCCTAACTCATCTCCTTCCCCCGCACGTCTCCCCTCCCGATTCTTCTGTTAGGACCAAAAGTAGCTAGAGGGGGGGGGGGGGTGAATAGCTCGTCGCGTGCTCGTTGCTCGGCGTTGCTCGGCGTTGCTTGTTTCTTCAAAGATGCGCAGCGGAAAATACAGAAACAAATCACACAACGCTAACAAGGTTGGTTTACTTGGTATCCACCTCACAAGAGGTGACTAGTCCAAGGATCCACACCTACACACACACCCTCCACTAATAAAACTCTCCTTTATGGTAACTACCAAGGGCGGAGAAGCCCTACAAGACTCAATACAAGAAGAAAGGGAAAGGTAGTGAAATACAAGCTTACAAGCTTTCAATGAGAGCAAAAACCCTAACCCTAGTTTCTTCTTCTTGCTTTGATCCGCCTCTTGACTTGGAAGAACCTCCAAGAGCCTTCAAGAACTGGCGATCTCGAGCTTGAGAAGAGCTGTGGAGAAGCTGGTGAAGATCTGAGATGAGTCGGTGAAGAGATGTCGCAGCCATCGCACGCCTGCAGCTCAAATACGACGCAACGGTCGGATCCCGATCGATTCAATTATTCCCAATCGATCGGGGAGGCTTTGGATCGATCCATGGATCAATCCAGAGCGCCTCTGTGTTCTGGAAAAACGCCTGGATCGATCCATGGATCGATCCAGCTCTTATCGTGCAAAGCAGCAGCGTCCCAATCGATCCACTGATCGATTGGGACCTTTCGATCGATCCACTGATCGATCCAGAGGCTTTCTGTTCACTGGGAAAAGCCTGGATCGATCCACTGATCGATCCAGCTCTTGGTTTTTGCCCAAACCAAGGCCCAAGCCTCTCAAACCAACATCCGGTCAACCTTGAACTGTTGGTACATCATGCCTAGCATCTGGTCACTCCTTTGACCTGCTAGGACTTCGCACCAAGTGTCCGGTCAATCCCTTTGACCCACTTGGACTTTTCTCTTCGTGCCAAGTATCCAGTCAATCCTTTGACCTACTTGAACTTCCAAACACTAGATATTCGATCATCCTTGATCCATCTAGATTTTCCCTGTGCCTGGCTTCACTCACCAGGACTTCCAATCTGCCTAGCTTCACTCACTAGGACTTCTCTTCTGCCTGGCTTCACTCACCAGGTCTTTCACCTAGCTTCACTCACTAGGATTTCCAATCTGCCTAGCTTCACTCACTAGGACTTCTCTTCTGCCTGGCTTCACTCACCAGGTCTTTCTTCTGCCTGGCTTCACTCACCAGGACTTTCTTCTGCCTGGCTTCACACACCAGGTCTTTCATTCTGCCTAACATCCCAGTTAGGACTTCCCAGTCAAGTATCCGGTCATCCTTGACCTACTTGACTCTTCTTCAATCAACCTTGTATTGTCAAACATCGAAACCCAGACCAAAACTCAAGCTTGGTCAACTAGGTCAACCTTGACCTGAGGGATATTGCACCAACATCTTCTCCCCTTCTCTTCATCTTGTCGCCTGCCACACACCCGAGTCGATCTCCTTCCCTCTCGCGCCGCTGCCTCCCTCACCCTCTCGCAACACCGCTGACCATCTTCTCCTTCTTCCTCCCCTCTCTTCCATCCGTCGATTCTTCTTCCTTTCCTCCTCATGGCTTTGCCCTAGATCATCGTCGCCCGGAGCAATGGCGATCATCACGAGCCCAACAACCGGTGTAACCCTTTTTGCATACCCTCTTTTCCGATCTCACTCTCGTCGTTCCTCTTCCTCCTCCCGATCGACGTCGACACCCACTTCTTCGGTTGACTGCCATCTAGGTTTTTCCCTCCGGTTTGAGGACCGAATCAGAGCAGTGGTTGAAGGCTCATCGATGGTGGAACCCTAGCAATCTATCCACCGCTGCGCTATCTTCCCTTTATCGAATTCCAACAGTAGACACCATGCTCTTTTCTCGGCCCACGAGATGTTGTGGTGAGCTTCTATACCCTTGTTCTTTATTTCCATCTTATTTCTAGCCATAGTACTCATCCGATCTCTATTTAGGGTTGCAGATCTGATCTGTAGCATTTTAGCATTTGTTGAATTTCGGGCAGCAAGCATTGATTTGTGTATTTGAGATGGAGGTAGTAGCTTCGCCTAATTCCAACCATCATTGCGGGCAGTAAGCTTCTTCGATGGTGAATTCATAGTTGTGCATCTTGGTATGTGAGTTATGGAGTTAATGTTATGCTTAGCCTAATTCAACTTATTATGGTGAGGTTAGATGTTGGATTTTAAACTAGGGTTCGATTTGGATCCGATTTATCGAGCTAACCGAGATTAAATGACGACTTTGGGTTTCTTGGTTTAATAGGAATTTGATTTAGCTGCTTGATATATATTAATGTAGCTAAATTATACATTTGATTTGTAGGACTTTGATTCGAAATGAGCGTCTCGACATGGGATCTATTTCATATACGATCTCCATTTTTTAGGCGGGTACCTTGACTTATCTCTTTTGATATGTCATGTTGATATGCATAGTAGGTTATAGCCTTTAGTAATAATTATGTTTATCTTTGCTTTGTTATGTCACTACATGATACATGTTACATGCTTTTATCTGTTCTGCATTTATATTTTATACCATCTTGTTTATTGCCATGACTATTTATGCTCATAGAGGTAGTGACATATCATGCCTTACGATACACCGGACTAGTCATTTACCATATCTGACATATGTACCTAGATCTGATTATTTCATGCTTAGTGGCTTGCACCATCTCGCATGATTGCATGCTGAACGATTGACAGCTCCATTATTGTTGAGCACATCGCCAGTTACATGGATCTACACACACAACCACTCATGGGTTAGATGTATATTAGTAAGAGTGTGTGGCCGTTTTGCTCTGTTAGGCTCCGTTGGTCCGTTCATGGGTAGTGTGACACAGCGTGGTAGCCGGTAGTGATCCCTCCTCTGGACTGTCTCAGGGAGATGAGAGCATTGAGCTCCCTCACTTATGATTTGAGGTAGGAGGATAGGTGTACTCCGACAGCATCCTGTCCACTCGGTCACTCATCAGGAGCAGTGACGGCAAAGTGCACAGTTGTCATAGCCTAACCCACTCGGTCTCACCATCGTGTGTGAGATGACTGATTGGCGTCAGGGGTGACCATGTCATTGGCATCATATGCATGATTTCATTATTGCTTGTATTTGCTACATTTTATTTGTTGTATATTAGATGGATGCATATGTTTGACATGCATACAGGGACATATTACCTTTGGTCTGACGACCTTATTATTTCGATAGGAGGCCTAGGTGAGTACATCTTCTTCTTTTCTTATAGTTTGCATTTTCCATTACTCCAGGAGACTGTACACATATTTATTACTATTAGTTATTTCTTATTATGCATGTCAGCCCAATACCCGCTGAGGATTTGACTTACCCCGTTGATATTACCATTTCAAGTTGATGCTGTCATGAGGTTTCAGTCGCTAGTCCCCACTTAGCGTCGCGTCGGTTTTCTACTCTTTAGTCTTTTGGGTCCTTGTTACATTTCATATATATGTGTGTGATGTGTATGTTTGTACTCGAGGAGTTTTATCGAGTTTTTGGTCTACTACACTTCTTTTTCTGCTGTGTTGGTTTCTCTGTCATGGTTTTAAGGTTTCCATCATTGTAGTGGAGTAGGTGGTTTTCAAATATAAACTGCGTGGTTGTGTCAGCTAGAGGCTGAAATATATATAAAATGCATGGTTGTTTAGTTATGTTTATTGTTATTGTTCCGACTGTGTTGGTCGAGGTATATGTGGCCCTGAGAGCTTTGTAGAATAGTTTTATATTGTCACCCGTACATGGGAGATGCTGCCGAAATTTTTTCTGGCAGGGACTACCTAGGGTGTGACAAAAACCGTCACACACCTCCACTTAATAATCAAGGAACTTGTCACCAGACTCATGAATCTCAAAGAAAAGGTAACCAACCGAGATTTGCTAAAGCATGTGTTTAACGCATTTCCTAGGACTTCTGAATGGTCAACCCTAGTAGATGCTTACTTCATCTCTAGGGACTTAGAGGTGAGTAATTTAGAAGATTTTTTTTTAACTTTTGAACTTCACGAATCTTGAAATGCAAATCTAAAGAAGGAATCAAAGCACAACATTGCCTTAAAGGAAAAAATAGACGAACCAGCTTCTAAGACATCCCTTGACAATGACGAAACGTCGTACATGGTAAAAGAATTTAAAAAGTTATTTAAAACTAATAAATTTAATCAAGTGTAGGGTAAAATGAGGAAAATAAAAGTAAGATGCTACCACTGCAATGAAGAAGGACACGTGAAAGACAACTATTCAAAATTAAAGAATAAGGACAAGGACAAAAGCAAGGACAAAAGACCAACCCAGAAATGCACAAGAACCTAAAGGTGACATGAGACGAAACTTCATCAGAATTATAAATCAAAACCTACACCAGACTTGCATTGATGACAAGTCACCCAGAATAAAAAGATGAAGCAAGCTCTTCTGCAATAAGCATCGAGAGCATCAATGAAGGGGGAGCAACGTCAAAAGAAAGCAACACTATATGGGGAGCTTCAGATCAAGGGATCGACGAGGTAAGTCAGGTACGGTCTCTACTTCCTGATAAGTTGTACAAGTTTATAAAAATCCTACCTAAAACTTCTTGTAAATTAGAAATTGAGAATAAAAAATTATTAAAAAAAAAATAATGATTTAAAAGGAAACCTAGTAGCATCTCATAGTTTGGAAGATTTCGATAAACTAAAAATTGAAAATGAAAATTTAAAAGAACAAATACAAAGTTTGAAAAATTTTGCATGTTCAACATTTATTCCTTCAAATTATAGAAATAATTCAGAACTTAATTGATATTTTAGATATCATAAGGACCAAGTTAAAAAATTTTCACCAAAATATATCCTTAGAAAATTTTTAATTAATCTAGTAGGAAAGAACCTATTTTGGATTTCAAAATCATGCTTGGATTTATTTTTTTAATGCATGTCTTACATTTGAATTAGTTTAACATTTTTTCTTGCTTAGAATTGATAAAATAATTTTTTTAAAAATTTTTATTTGAAATAAATTTGATCCTAATTTTTCTAAGAAAGAGAAATTAAATATTCATCTACAGAAAAAAATTTATTTTTTTACTATTTTTCTATGATTTTTAACAAAATTTATATTTTTAATTTAAATTATTTCGTAGGGTTATCTTTGCTAACATTGTTTTTTAGTGAAACTATATCATTTTTTCTATCTAAAAAACTTTTTTTTGAAATTTTTTGATTGTCTTTGAATTTTCTATGAATTATTTATCTAAATATAAATTTTTAATATTAAAAATTTTTAAAATTTAATTCTTGAAAATTTAGTTTTTTTGGTAAAAAATGCATGTCCTACTACATTTTCAGAAAATTTATCATAATTTTTAAACATGAAAAGTATTTTTAAATATATATTTTTTCAAAAATTTAACCTTTTTAGAAAATATTTTTTTACTGCTTATATGAAATTCATAACTTCATGAATTTTTTTTCACGACTTTGGATATTTCTGCTTTTTGCAAAAATTTTCAAACAATTAAACATAATTCTAATATTTTTTTCCCAAAAATTGTTTATAAATTACAAAAATCTAGATTTTCAAAATTTAAATTGGATTATTTTTCTGGATGATAGCTACTATATTTTTATACCTTATATTTTGTTTTAAATTTTCAAGTCATTTTATGTTTACCCCTATTTTTAATGTGATCAAAAGGATAGAATTAGAGGTTAAGTCGGGGAGAAGGTTGATTTTTCATATTTTTTTCTTAAATGCAAAATGTGTACTTGCAAGTTCTCTATTATTTGTGTTTGATTTACCCTAATTTAATTTGGGATTGTTCACATCAAAAAGGGGGTGATTGTAAGTACCTTGTGGTAGTTTTGATGTATCAACCAAGTCAACTTAGGTCCTGTTATCTTTTGATGCCTTATGTCTAAGTGTGTAAGAACTTAGGAGCACAGGAAGTCGAGCAAAAGACGCAGCTAGCGAGAAGAAAGGCACGGGAGAGAGTCGACAGGCTTGGTGTATCCAAGGGACGAGGTATTGCGGAAGAGTATGCTAGCGGATAAGAAGGAGGTGCGTGGTATTCTCGAGGGACGAGAAGTCGGAGCGGAAGGTTGCTCGAGAAGGTCAAAAAATGAGTTCGAGTGAGCCTATTCCAGATGGCCGAAATCACCCAAGCGAGTAGAATCGAAGTGGAAGACCCGAAAGAAAGTCAATTGGAAGTTGACTCTGATCCGGGCGATCGGATCACCCGGGGCAGCTAGGGCGTCCCTGGTGTGTGCCCTCAACGAGGGCTAGTTCAGCCCGGTCCGAGCGCCCGAATCTGGTCTAGGCGCCCGCTCTAGAAAATTTATCTTTTGCAGAGCTTTCGCGATCCGTTGCTTCGTGGATATAATTTTATCCACCCCCAGACACCCGAAAACCTTCCAGGCATCCGAATTAGTGCTATAAATATAGCTCTGATTTTTTTTGCAGTTGATCAATAATACCTATAAATAATTTTTTTATCTATTCTACTACTGTGTGAGCTGTCAACGCTGTAAGAGACTTCTCCACCTAAAAGAGATTTCGATAGTAGATTTTAATTGCCTTGGATTAGCAATCCTTTGATTGCAAATCAAGTAATTCCTTCTGTGTCTCTATCTTTAGTTAATTTATTTTTTATTTCTTTTTCTTACAAGTGTTTGTTTTAATAAAGCTATAAGTTTCGAGAAAAGTATTTTTTTTTTATTATTCAGGATAATTCACCCCCCTCTTACCGGCCGTAAGAGACCATGAAAGACTAATTAGTAATTTATTATACATAAATATTATTAATAATATTTAATTAATTTTCTTGCCAGATTTTGACTATATATATAATAATTTCGTATGACTGTGTTTTGAATGCTATTTGATTTTGATATATCCCGTATATATATATATATAATAATAGGAGAGAAGATAAAATTTTATTTTAATTTAAGAAGAAAAAGAGAAAACTTTTGTATACAGATAAAAGAGATATTAAAAAATTAAGTTTTGACTACGATGTTATTGACGGTCACATGGAAAGTGTCGACCAACATAATCTCTCTCTATATAATAATAATAATAATAATAATAATTTCTTATTAGTGTGTTTTGAAGTGTGTTTAGAGTTCCCACACACACACACTTCAATTATTTTGATACCTTATCAAAATAATATAATTTTTTTAATCCCCTTTCATCTATATATATAATAATTTTTCTTTCTTTTTTCTTAAATTAAAATGAATAATTTGTCTTTCTTTTTTTTAAAATTAAAATAAAATTATCATTTCTCTCTTTTATGATTGTGCGTACTTGCATTGTAATTTGTTACATGTAATAATAGGAGAGAAGATAAAATTTTATTTTAATTTAAGAAGAAAGAGAGCAAACTTTTGTATACCGATAAAAGAGATATTAAAAAATTAAGTTTTGATTACAATGTTATTGACGGTCACATGGAAAGTGTCGACCAACATAATCTCTCTCTATATAATAATAATAATAATAATAATAATAATAATAATTTCTTATCAGTGTGTTTTGAAGTGTGTTTAGAGTTCCCACACACACACTTCAATTATTTTGATACCTTATCAAAATAATATAATTTTTTTTAATCCCCTTTCATCTATATATAATAATTTTTCTTTCTTTCTTCTTAAATTAAAATGAATAATTTGTCTTTCTTTTATTTAAAATTAAAATAAAATTATCATTTTTCTCTTTTATGATTGTACGTACTTGCATTGTAATTTGTTACATGTAATAATAGGAGAGAAGATAAAATTTTATTTTAATTTATGAAGAAAGAGAGAAAACTTTTGTATACAGATAAAAGAAGATATTAAAAAATTAAGTTTTAACTACGATGTTATTGACGGTCACATGGAAAGTGTCAACCAACATAATTTCGCTATATAATAATAATAATAATAATAATAATAATAATTTCTTATTAGTACGAAGTGTGTTTAGAGTTCCCACACCCACACTTCAATTATTTTGATACCTTATCAAAATAATATAATTTTTTTAATCCCCTTTCATCTATATATAATAATTTTTTTTCTTTCTTCTTAAATTAAAATGAATAATTTGTCTTTTTTTTTTTAAATTAAAATAAAATTATCATTTCTTTCTTTTATGATTGTGCGTACTTGCATTGTAATTTGTTACATGTAATAATAGGAGAGAAGATAAAATTTTATTTTAATTTAAGAAGAAAGAGAGCAAACTTTTGTATACAGATAAAAGAGATATTAAAAAATTAAGTTTTGACTACGATGTTATTGACGGTCACATGGAAAGTATCGACCAACATAATATCTCTCTATATAATAATAATAATAATTTCTTATCAGTGCGTTTCGAAGTGTGTTTAGAGCTCCCACACACACACTTCAATTATTTTGCTGAGTGGCACTCCGGCAGGATACCTTATCATCATAGTGTGATGCTTATATCATGCATTGATTATATATGTCTCTCTTGTTTGTTCTTCACAATAAAGTTAAAAAAAAAAAAAAAAAAAAAAGATGAACTAGACTGGGTAATGTCGAGTCTGGGATGATCGATCTAATCCCATTAAAGTTTTCCACCGTTCACTAGGATAAATCGGAAAGTGCTCATAAGGGATAGTCCAGGAGCCCAATATTTTTTAGTTACGTACCTCATTTAAAAGAAAAAATGTTCACAATAAAACCAAGTGTGTTGGTATGGTGGCTATCTCAATTTCTTTTCTAATGATCAGCGAGCGTGTTTACATTATCTAATTATTAATAATAAGATGGATTGATTGGCTATAAACATGTAATTAGCAGCTATTTTTTGTTGTTGTTATTTTAAAGTCCGTCCGTACGTGCTTATGTCAAATTTGAAATGTAAAAATTAAATCACTTAGCTTGTCTAATTAATTAAATAGATTCATCAATTATTTTTTGCCTTTTAAAAAAATCATAACTTTGATGACTTATTAATTCTTTAATTACCATCAGTTATCCAGCTTACCTAACTATTATTATACCATATCAATTATGTGTAATGACTTATTAATCCGTACCTTTTAAGGTGCATTTGGTTCAAGGTTATCGCTAATAACCTTGGTAGGTTATCAAGAAAAATTTTATTTGGTTTAGGTAATGAGTGATTCCCGTCACGCCATCAATTTAGGAATACAACCAGGAATCAAAAAACCTTAAAAGCCTAAGGTTTTCTACGATTCCGGGGTTATCATATTATTTTTTCTAAAATTACCCACCCACCACAAACCTTTACCGCCCCTTTCCGCGAGAACTCTATCCGCGTCCCTTCTCTTCGTCACTCGATTCCTCTTCTCAGATCTGCATCGCAGATGTCGAGCGCCCTCGACATGTCCCTCAACGACATAATCAAATCAAGCAAGAAGACTGCCGGCGGCGGACGCGGGAGGGGCCGTGAGGCCGGCGGGCCGTCCCGTCGCGCGCCCAACCGAACGTCTAACCGATCCGCCCCTTACTCCTCCGAGAAGGTACGCGCTTTGGGGATTTCCTGCGACTGCCAGATTTGGGCTTCCTCCCGACCACCCGATCCGATTTGATCTGCGATCCTAGGCTCCCAACTTGGTGTGGCAGCACGGCATGTACTCGACGGCGCAAGCAGGCGATTTTCCTGCTCCGACGGCGAGGGCGTCCTCCATAGATACCGACACCAAGCTGTATATCTTGAATTTAGAATTCGGAGTGTTGAACGAGGACATTAAGGTGCTCTTTTTCACTTTTTAGCATTCGATTTGTAGCGGCTTCACATGGAAATTTTGCATCTGTTGATTTTGTGCAAAGTATTAGTTTTTTGGCTATCTTGAGCCTAAGGAGGAAGAGGAAGCGGCCTTGTGGAGCGAGGCTAATGGAGTGAGGCCTGCAGCATTTAGAACTTCCATGGCATCACTCTCGTGATTGGAGTTTGGAAACAACGACAGGGAAGAAGAGAAGTCACCGGAGAGAAGAGATAAAAAGGTTTTCATTCAATTAAATTAATTCAAAAAGTTAAAGGGTAAATTAGTAAATGTAAAACTAAGTAATTGCATAATCTCAATTGAACTAAACACATAATAAGTTATGTTGAATTCTTCATAATTTTGGTCATGTGATTATCTGATAATTACATAACTAAGATTATAAATGATGACTTAAACCAAATACATTCTTGTGGTCATATGCAAGAGCATGTTAACCTTAAATCCTTAGTTGTTGTGTTGTTATCAATAGGGTTATTTTAACAAGTTGACACTAAATAGTCAAAGGCATCTAGACATTATAAAAAAATTATAATAATAAGTCTTCTACCACAGGTTGGAATTAAAATATACAAAAAAAACCTCACCAACTTCAAAATAATTAATATTTATATTTATATAGGACTCCCCACCAACTACATAATTAAACATATATACAAGTTGATTAGAATTATATTTCAAAAGTATAAAGTCAAAATATATATAATTTTTATACATGATAGACAGTTGGCATGCACTTTTTAATTATATATATATATATACACCTCAAAGTACCTCCTCGATCCTCCAATATAAGTCATCTCCTAATTCTCAACTTGTGCATATTCACATGTAGATATGGCTTATTATTGGTCATTCCAAGCTTCGCTCCTCTTTCTCCTTTTCTTTGTGGCCACCTCTCTTTCTCCTTTTTAACAAAAAAAAAAAAAAATTATTTTTAAGTTAAATTATTTTAAAAATAAACTTAAAGTTAAATAAAATAAAATTAAATAATTAAATTCAAATTACATTAAAATATGTTAAAGTAAACCTTAATAATGTTGTTAACAAATAATTAAAATTTGATTAACTTAAGATTAACAAATAATTAAAATTTGATTAACTTAAGATTATAAACTTAATTAAATATTTAATAAGTAAATAATTGAAGTAAGAACTTAAAAAATTAACTTTAACTTACACTAAACAGTTAATTAATTCTTAACCTTAATTTAACTCAATAAATCTTAATTTTAACGTTAATCAAAATCTTAATTTTACTATAATTAAATTATAAGTTATCATTATTAACGATTGATTCAAATTGAACCTTAACTATGTTTAATAACTTTAATAAATTTAACTTCGAATTAATGTCAACTTTAAACTAAATTATTATCCGTTGATATTAAGACAATTAATACAAAATTTAATCAGATAAGTCAAGTAAAATAAAAGTTAATCAATAAACTATTGATAATGATTAACTATTATTAAGTTTGTAATAAATTACTTATTACTTATTATTAAGAATAATTGATTATTCATTAATTTCAAAAATCTTATTCTTATCAAAAAATTATACCAAGTATATAAAAAATACTTATATAAATAATATACTCGATAAACATAAGTGTTACTAATACTGAATCCACCAAAACACTTAGGTACAAAAATGTATTGAGGATGTAAAATTTAATATAATCAAACCTTAGTATTAACTTAAGGGAGAGATATTAAATTAAGAGGAGTAACAAATTCAGGGGGAGGTTCAATTTTTTCTTTTTATCAAATTTAAATCTCTTTAGATAATCCTACCTCAATTTTTTTTTTAAAAAATTATACATTAAAAATCTCACTTTAAATACTTTTCTGTGAATATTTTTAAAAATTTTATTTTAAAATTATGTCAGGTTCAGGGGAGGATTAATTCAACTTATTTTCATACTTAGTATCAAAATTATTTCTCCAATTTGAAAATAATTTTAATAAAAAAATACTTTCTTAAAAATATTTTAAATCTTTAAAAAAAACTGACTTATTTTTGTAAATCCAATTTAATAAACCTATTTTTGAAAATTAGCTTTATTAAACTAAGGTAAAAAATAAATAAATAAATAAATATGATTTTTATATAAAAAACTTAGTTTTAATGGATTTTACAACTGAACTTTGAAAATTGAACGATACAAACTTAGGTTTGAAAAATATATTTTTAAAATTTTTTCAAAACTTAACTTTGAAAATTAGATCTTACTTAATATTGAACATTGAATTTTACCTGGTTTTTGAAAAGTCTACGTTTGTAAAATTATCTTTATAAAACTTATGTTCGAAAAATGTTTCAAGTTCATGTTTATTTTGAAAAATTAAATTTTAGAATATATAAACTTATGTTTTAAAAGTTTGAAATTTTAAAAACTTGGTCTCATAAACTTAAGAGTTAAATTTTAAACATTAAATCTGATTTTTTTTTTTTACTTTTGCAAAATTATTTTATTAACAAGTGAAAATTGTTTCAAACTCAAACTTACTTTGAAAATTTAATTAATTTTGAAAATTAGAACTTGTATACTTATGTTTGAAAATTAACTTCTTTGAAAGTCAGCTTCAACTTTAGCCTTTGTAAATTTATACTTGCAAAAATTATCTGTTGAAAATATGTAAACGTATTACTAAGTTATTTTTCCAAACTTAGCCTTTTTGTTATTTTAATCACTAAGCTGAAAAGCAAAATTTATTTCTTTTTAAAATTTATAATTCTAAATTAGCTATTTTTTTCAAAAATTAGCTATTGTTTTAAAGCAAAAATCTTTTATTATAGTTAAACTCCCCCAAGTTAATCTGACTTATACTTGTATTTTTTTTTTATAATTACTTAATCCATGCTTATATTTGATGAATGCCAAAAGGGGAAGGATAGGTGGTTAAGTTAGTGCAACAAAATATCAAATTTAAAATCTAACTTAAAAAATCCTATAAATGCTTGTTTTTACTTGCATATTTTTTCACTAAATTGACCAGGTTGTCATTCCATAAAAAAGGAGGAGATTTTTGGTGTGGTTAACACTAACGGTCTAACTCAGGTTTTGATGAATGACAAATTAGGTTAAGTTAGGTTTGTCGTTGTCTAACACTTTGATCGAGTGTGCAGGCAAAGTCCAGACAGGTCGACGGGCTGACCGGATGTCTGGCACGAAGCCCAGCTAGGTCGACGGGCCGACCGGATAGTTGGCACGAAGTCCAAATTGGTCGAAGGCCTGACCGGACATTTAGCACGAAGTCCAGCTAGGTCGACGGGCTGACCGGATGTCTGTCGCGAAACCCAGCTAGGTCGACGGGCTGACCAGATAGCTGGCACTAAGTCCAAATGGGTCGAAGGGCTGATCGGACATTTGGCACGAAGTCCAGCTAGGTCGATGGGCTGACCAGATAGCTGGCATGAAGTCCAGACGGGTCGAAGGGCTGACCGGGCGTCTGGCAAGTAAGTAAAGGTAAGTCACTGGAAGGGAGTGACTGTGAGGACGCGTTCCCGGGAAGGGAACTTAGGCGCTGATCCGACTTAAAACCATTTCGGAACTCTAAGTCGAGATCGTGACTAGATTCCAGTCTCGGAAAGACGGAATCTAAGTCATACTCTTTTTGTCAAATTATAAACTGTGCTAATACTTTGTTTTGCAGGATATACATTATATATTTACCTCGGACTAACCTTGTCTTGTAGGAGAAGATGTTTTCTGGAGAAAGGTGGTCCGGGCGCCCGGAGGCAAGTTTTATCCTGATCGCGGCGTCGACACGTGGAGCTCGCTGGTTGGGTCAGTCACATCATGATCGAGGCGCCCTGAAGGTTCCAGGCGCCCCGAACCCTCCTATATAAGGAGGGTCAAGGCTGAAGCTCAAACAACAACTGTAAATTCGCTCTCCTATGCTCCTGCGACGTTGCAAATCTTCGACACCACGCTGTTCTTTAGTTTACTCCTTTTGTCGGTATTGTTTTAATTTACTTAGCATTCCTGTACTCAATTTGTATTCAGATTTTCGAATTGCTAGTGAATTGCCTATCGAAAGCACCCTTGTGTACGGACCTTAGAGTAGGAGTCGACACAGGCTCCGAACCAAGTAAAAAGATTCTATGTTAGCGTTGCATTTACTTTTCCGTTGTGCTCACTCTTTTCAAAATTATTTAAATTGATATTCACCCCCCTCCTCTATCGAAATTCATGATCCAACACTGATCACCAGACTCATGAATCTTAGAGAAAAGGTAACCAACCGAGATTTGCTAAAGTAAGTATGCATTTAACACATTTCCTAGGACTTCTGAATGGTCAAGAAGGATGAAAAAATGAGAAGGAGGTGCGCGGCATTTTCGAGGGACGAGAAGTCGGAGCGGAAGGTTGCTCGAGAAGGATGAAAAATGAGTTCGAGTGAGCCTATTCCGGATGGTTCAAATCACCCAAGCGAGTGAAACCGAAGTGGAAGACCCGGATAAAAAGTCAACTGGAAGTTGACTTTGCTCCTGGGGCAGGATCACCCGAGGTAGCTAGGGCACCCCTGGTGTATGCCCTGGATGAGGGCTGGTTCAACCCGGTCTGGGTGTCCGAATCTGGTCTAGGCTCCCACAATAGAAAACTTATCATTTGCAGAGCTGTCGCGATCCGTTGCATCGTGGATAAAATTTTATCCACCTCCAGACACCCGAAACCCTTCCAGGCGCCTGAATCAGCGCTATAAATATAGCCCTGATTTCAGTAGTTGAACAATAACACCTGTAAATGATTTTTTATCTGTTCTACTACTGAGTGAACTGTCAACGGTGTAAGAGGCTTCTCTACCTAAAGGAGATTTTGATAGTGAACTTTAATTGCCTTTGATTAGCAATTCTCTGATTGCAAACCAAGTAATTCCTTCTGTGTCTCTGTCTTTAGTTAATTTTTTCTTATTTCTTTTTCTTACAAGTGTTTGTTTTAATAAAGCTATAAGTTTCGAGAAAAATATTTTGTTTATTTTTATTGTCCAGGGTAATTCACCCCCCTCTTGTCGGCCGTAAGGGACCATCAAGGACTAATTAGTAATTTATTATATATAAATATTATTAATAATATTTAATGAATTTTCTTGCCAGATTCTGACCATATATATAAAATTATCGTATATATAATAATTTCTTATTAGTGTTGATCCTGTCCGAGAGTCGAGGTAATGGATGCTGGGGGCGTAGCGCTCCTGTTGACCGTTGGTGGACTCCTTGTTAATGAAGCTTGCAACCACAACAACGTCAGTGCCGAGTTGGGGAGGGGTTCCCGGGCGATGGCCTCCGACACTCAAGTCAAACACCGGCGATGAAGAAGAAACGAAGGAGCAAAATTGCAGAGTAACTGTGGCTACAGTAGAGATTATCCATATCTTTGTCGAAGCTTGGCGGTCTTTATATAGGACTCCCTGAAAGTGCATGCACGCTCCTCGATGCATGCACGCTCCTCAAAGCATACCCTGAAGAGATGTGTCAGAAAAGTGTTCCTGACACCATACCTTAATGACCCGAGCATATCTCTGACAAGCAAGTGGAAACTTCCATCGTACGATCTTCTGCCTGAACATGTGACTGAACAGGTTGTCCAAAGCCCTCTATGGATTGCGACAAGCTCCACGAGCTTGGAACATGTGACTGAACAGGAGTCTGGAAGAACTTGGTTTCAAAAAATATACTCAAGAACATGTTGTATATACAAGAGATGAAGGAGAAGCAAGTATACTTGTTGGAGTGTATGTCGACGATCTCATCTTAACAGGAAGATCACAGAAGAAATCAACAAATTCAAACAACAAATGATGATGGAATTTGAGATGAGCAATTTGGGTCTTCTCTCCTACTACTTAGGAATTGAAGTAAAACAACAGAAGAACCGA
This sequence comes from Zingiber officinale, assembly GCF_018446385.1. Taxonomy (NCBI): domain Eukaryota; kingdom Viridiplantae; phylum Streptophyta; class Magnoliopsida; order Zingiberales; family Zingiberaceae; genus Zingiber; species Zingiber officinale. Next base: position 177,711,197 of record NC_055988.1, on the reverse strand, counting down.
ATTTTACTTAGACAATCAACTTATGCCAAGAAAATCCGGTCTCAATTCAAGATGGAAGATTGTAATTCCACAAACCATCCGATGGAACCCAAGATGCAGGTGCATAAAGACTTGGAAGGGACTCTAGTTGATGCCACGGAGTACAAGTGCATCGTTCGTTGTCTGAGATATTTGCTACACACACGGCCTGACCTATCGTATTCTGTCGGAATGGTGAGCAGGTACATGGAGAGGCCTACAATCATGCATCACAAGGTGGGCAAACAAATTCTCAGGTATTTGAAAGGTACAATTCACTTTGGACTTGTTTACATGAAGGGACCCCAGGAAATTGATATATTCGGCTATTTGAATAGTGATCTAGCCGGCGATCTAGATGGGAGGAAAAGCACAAGTGGAATGACTTTCTATTTTAATGAAAGTTTGGTGTCCTGGAATTCACAGAAGCAGAAGACAGTGACAATTTTATCTTGTGAGGCAGAGTTCATGGCAATCACAATTGCAACCTGTCATGCTTTGTGGTTAAGGAGCCTTGCCAGCGAATTAACTAGTGTAGAACCAAAGCCGGTGACTGTGTTTGTCGACAACAAATCTGCCATAGCTCTCATGAAGAATCCGGTATTTCATGGTCACAGCAAGCATATAGATACAAGGTTCCATTTTATCAGAGAATGTATTGATAAGAGACAGATTGTGGTTGAGTTTGTTAATACCGGAGAACAGCGAGCCGATGTATTAACTAAAGTATTGCCAGGAGTGAAGTTAGTTGTCATGCGACAACTACTCGCCGTCCGTGATTTAGAGCCATGTCAGGATTAGGAGGGGTAATGTGAGCATATTAATCCGGACATGACACGTAGTGGCCACGTTTTTTTTCTCTTGCATTAGTGGTGATAAGATTTCCTATTTTCATTGGATAAATTAGTAGAATTAGTCTTTCCTATTTTCATGAGATAAATTAGTGGAATTAGTCTTTCCTATTTTCACGAGTCAATGGTGTTAGTTTATGGTGACTATAAGAAAGTATTATAACAGTTATTTTCCTCCTCGCTCTATTCACTTTTCACATTAGTATGTGTACGTGTCTTTGGATGTGATATCAATAGTTTCTAAGCCAACATCGACGGCATTGGAATATTTCGATCGGCGAGAGACTACACCGTCAATACATTGCTGAGTGGCACTCCAACAGGAAACCTAATTATCATCGAGTGCGATGCTTATACCATGCATTGATTATACATGTCTAGCTCTCTTGTTTTTTGTTCACAATAAAGCCAAGTGTGTTGGTGTGGTTGCTATCTCAATTTCTTTTCTTATGATCAGCTAGCGTGTTTACATGATCTAATTATTAATAATAAGATGGATTGATTGGCTATAAACATATAATTAGTAGCTATTTTTTGTTGTTGTTATTTTAAAGTCCGTCCGTACGTGCTTATGTCAAATTTGAAATGTAAAAATTAAATCACTTAGCTTGTCTAATTAAAATAGATTCATCAATTATTTTTTGCCTTTTAAAAAAATCATAACTTTGATGACTTATTAATTCTTTAATTAACATCAGTAATCTAGCATTCCAGCTTACCTAACTATTATTATACCATATCAATTATGTGTACTGACTTATTAATCCGTACCTCTTAGGGTGTATTTGGTTCGGGGTTATTCTTGATAATCTTGGTTATCCATCCAAGGTTATCAACAAAAACCTTGTTTGATTTAGATATTCGATGATTTCCGAGTAATGTTCCATACCCGACATGTCAGCAAAAGGATCATACAGCCTGGAATCGAAAAACTTCAGAAAATTAAGGTTTTTCTTGATTCCGGGATTAACGAATTTTTTTTACGAAAAATTCCCTCCGATAAGAAAAAATATGGAAAAAAGAGAAAAAATGTACAAAAATATTAAAAAATGTAAAATAAAAAATAAAAAAAATGTTTAAAAAATTTTAAAATTTTTAAAAATAAATAATTTAAAAAATTAAAAAAATTTTAAAAAAATATAAATTTAAAAAATAACAAATTTAAATTTTTAAAAATTTTAAAAGTTTTAAAATTTTTTTTAAAATTTTAAAATTTTAATTTTTTTAAAAAATTTTTAAAAATTAAAAATTTTAATTTTTTTTTAAAAATAAAAAATTTATAAAAATTTGAAAATTAAATAAAATTTAAAATTTAAAAAATGTAAAAAAAATAAAAAATATAAATATAAATAATATAAATAATATAAAAAATATAAAAACATTAAAAAAAAATTAAAAAACACATAAAATAGTAAAAAAATATACAAGAAAAAGAAAAGTAAAAAAACATAATAAATAATAATAATAATAATAATAATAATAATAATATATAGTTAATTTTGTAACTGAGGGTAATACGGTAAAATATTAAACTAAGGTATTCATTAAAACCTTCAAACAAATAAATTTTTATTGCATTACTTAGGTTGAACCAAACAACATTTGGTTATATTTTATTCCTCATAATCTTGATTATGTGATTACCAGATAATCATATAATCAATATTATACATGATAATTTAAATTAAACACATATTTATAGTCATATGCAAGAGCATTTTAACCTTAAATCCTTAGTTGTTGTGTTGCTATCAATAGGGTTATTTTAACAAGTTGACACTAAATAGTCAAAGGCATCTAGACATTATAAAAAAATTATAATAATAAGTCTTCTACCACAGGTTGGAATTAAAATATACAAAAAAAACCTCACCAACTTCAAAATAATTAATATTTATATTTATATAGGACTCCCCACCAACTACATAATTAAACATATATACAAGTTGATTAGAATTATATTTCAAAAGTATAAAGTCAAAATATATATAATTTTTATACATGATAGTTGGCATGCACTATTTAATTATATATATATATACATATACACAATATCAGTCATTTTCTAATTCTCAACTTGTGCATATTTACAAGATATGGCTTATTATTGGTCATTCCAAGCTTCGCTCCTCTTTCTCCTTTTCTTTGTGGCCACCTCTCAGGCTCAGGCAAGAGACTTCACCACTCACCTCCATTTCTTCGTCCACGAGAACGACAACAGCCCCAACGCTACCGCTATCACCGTCGTAAAGTCCACCACTAGCAACCCCGGCGGCTTTGGCAGCATTGGGGTCTTCGACGACGAACTACGAGAAGGCTCGACTGCCGACTCGAAGCTCATTGGGCGGGCCCAAGGCATAGCTCCCGAGGTGTCGCTTAGCAGCCAGATGGCTTGGCTCGGACTGCTCAACTTCGTCTTTACGGACGGAGAGTACAACGGTAGCTCACTCGCGGTGGTGTGTCGGGCGACGCTGGAGGGAGCCACCGAGCGTAGCATCATCGGCGGCACCGGAAAATTTCGAATGGCGAGGGGCTACGCCATTACTACATTCGTGAGTGGTGCTCCGGCGGGACACTTTATCGTCGAGTACAATGCTTATGTCGCGCATTAATCGATCGTCTCTTCTTTTCTCAATGGAGTGAAAGTGAAATGTCTAATCTGCAACTCAATTTCTCGTGAGCATGTTTACATTATCGAGTTATTAATAATAAAATGGATTGATTAAGAATAAACATGCATGTAATTAGTTAGGAATTAAGATTCGGGGTCTTCCGTTTCGAATTTTGACCATATTCGATCATGTTAGCTTTCACATTAGATCGAGATCAACAATTTTTTTTCTAAACAATTGTTATATATCTTTCTTAATGCGAAATCTAACGACAAGTTTCTTGACATTTATTCATCCCGCTTATGTTTCAAGTAGCTCTTGATGTGGTTCCAGTTAGCTTTATAATGATAGTTGTCACGCGTAGAAGGTTTCACTCAGTACCATGCCTTCTGAGTGAATCTCGAGTAAGATCGACATATGATACTTTTGGACATGATTGATCATCGTTTTGAAGTCAATCATTTGTAGTTTAATTTAAGAATCGACCCATACATCCTCCGTCATCTTATATATCTTGTCCAATGACTCTCACATTTTTTTAGTCATTCTCTTCATACTATACCAAACGTACATCGAGTCAGCAAGATAGTGAAAGAAGTAGTTTCAACATAAAAACTCAGAATGATTCCATGCTTCCACTATACTAATAACCAGCTGGACTCTTGACATTATTAGTATCCTTAGTAAGCTTGGGAGACCCCTCCATCAAGATCAGGCCAGGTTTGCGTGGTCAAATATATAGAAGAACATCTTATGTTGCCACCGCTCAAAGTTCAACCCAATGAACTTCTCTGGCGTCGTCCCGTGATTGATTGAAACATTTTCAATCGGGAGAAGGGGGCTTCACATGTTGAGCATTAACATTTTCTATGATCATCTTAACAGAACAAGTTTGTTTTAAGATTGTTCAAGAAATTGTCTCATATATAGAGAATTTACTTTCAATTTTAACTTTTTAGATGACTTGAACTAATAATCTCAAATTGTCAAGTAAGAAAGAATGAGTTGCTTGGGATGATTGAGCTACTAAATCAACCGAGTTTCGAGCTCCCTGAGTGCCGACTTGACTGAGTTATTGATTGTCGAGTCAAGTGGAAAAGAGAGACGTGAGGCATGTGTTTCAAGATTATGCTGGACATCTAAGCACTGATTGTTCTTATCGAATTAAATGAGCATTAATGTAGGAAGCAAAATGGATCGGGCAGCAATATGAAGGTTGATCCGTTTGGATAAATTTTTGCTTTAATCAATCCATCATTTGATGCTACAGGTCATGCTCATAGCGCACAAGTCTGTTAGGACACATAGAGAGCTAGAGGGAGAGCATAACTTCAATTGCTTCTTTGATGATTTGTAGGAGAAAACTTGAAGCAATGTTAATACATTAATTTTACTTGGTATCCATCTCCTTGAGATGACTAATCTAAGGGTCCACTTCTCAATCACATATGCACTATAAAAACCTCCTTCCTAGAGGTGAAGAAGCTTCGTACAAGGTCAAACACGAGAATACACACAAGAAACGTAAACTAAGTTACAAATGAAATCGAAAACGATTTTACAACAATAACCTTTCTTTACTTACTCTTTTCTTGCTTTAGATTGCCTCTTGGTGATGGAAAATACAGCAACACTTCTTCTAAAAAAAACCCAAGAATCGGCGGTGAAAATCCTAGACGAACTCTCCTTTATATGGATGTTGTTTAACCTACTTTTCACCTCCCAATCGATTAGTTTTTCTTCCCAATCAATTGCCACATCATCATGCGACTATTTAGCCTGCAGAACAACTTTTTTTCAAATTTGTAATCGATTGATCAGTCGTACCAATCGATTTAGCAATTTCTAATTGATTATCCCAATTAATTCAGAAGCTTTCGATTTGCAAGAGAAAGTAACTTAATCGATTGCCTAATCAATTTCCAAACTCTGTTATCTCACGACAAAAGCCTCAATCGATTGAGAAAGGCTGAATTGATTGCCTAAATCAATTCACCAAGCCTATGTTCTTTGCGATATACAGCATAATCGATTGGACACCTTTCCAATCGATTCAACACTCTCGCACGAAAGCCATTGTACTTCACAAAAATAACACTCCAATCGATTGATGGGTCAATCGATTACCTTAATTGATTGGATGGGCCCATCGATTACCTTAATTAATTGGCTTAGGGCTAATTAATTATCTTAATCGATTGTTTAATCCTTACTCACTTGATTCGAGTCTAGGATTCCCTGGTCCAACATCTGATCAATCATGACCTGTTAGGGCTTTCCAATATTGTCTAAATATTTGATCAATCTTGACCCGCCAGAACTTTTTCACCAAGTGTCTGATCTTCCATGACCCACTTGGACTTCCCTTTGTCAACTTATCATTAGACTTTCGATCACCTAGTACGATCCTTCTTGACCAACTTGGAGTTTCCTATTGTCTAACCTTCAGTTATGGCTAGTCATTCGGTAGACTTCCCATCCTGTCTAATCTCAGTTAAGACTTTCCTTTACCAATATGTGATCCTCCTTGACCCACTTGAATTTAACTTTGCATAACCTCAGTTAAGACTAATCACTCGGTAGACTTCCACCCTACCTAACCTTAGTTAGAGATTTCCTTTGTCTAACCATAATTAGAGCTTTTCTTTATCAACATGTGATCCGTTTTGATCCACTTAAACTTTCCTTTATCTAATCACCAATTATAATTAATTTTTCATTTTCTAACTTCTAGTTAGGACTTTTCCAACTCTCTTATATTGTCAAAAATCAAGACTCAAGCTCGAAGTAACTCGAGTTTAATTAAATTGATAATCTTCACCCGAGAATAATTATACTAATAAAATTATACTTACATATAAGTCATCTTGGTTGAGTACCGTATGAATGCTAGATTTGCAGCTTGGCTCGCACACAATGGATAATTTCTCCTCGTAAACGTTCACAACTTCAATGGTTATGATAAAAAAAAAAAATTCAATAGTTATCATTCAATATAAATCAGCCGCACTCATTGCCCGATGTGAGATTAAACTCTCATGCACATAAGAGACCTTTCCATCCATCTCTCTTAAGTCTATTCATATTTTTTAACAATTAATCAATGGGCTTAATCATTAGTTAAAAATGTGCACATTTGTTATTGTTATCAATATTTCTCAAATTTAATTTTTATTAACCTTATCCATATTTATCTGGTCAAAACCACATTAACCCCGGAGCTATAGTACAATGGTAGAACATCTAAATTATCATCCAGATACTCATAATTTAATCTCCAGCTATAATGAATTTACAAGATTTTTTGATCCAAATAGGATACGCAACTAAAGGATACTAAATTTCTTGACCGTCCATCGTGAACACTTCCTTGATCATCCCAGGACTAGCTAGATTAATTATTATTATTATTATTATTTCAAAACCGCATTAAGGAATTAGAAGGGTCTTTTTCTCACGAGGAGCTAAATAATTAATTTTTCATTTAATTATTCATAAAATATAAATCCTTCTTATCATGGTTCATAATTGATCCTGTCCGAAGACAAGAATCTAGATAGCTGAGGAGGTGGTAGTTTTGCTAACTAGATGAAGACCTTGTTTTCTAGATGAAGAACTCGTTATCTGTAAAACAAAACTAAAATCAGGGAAGGGGTCTCTGGCGTTGGCCCTCTGTTCAAGTCAGAAATAGAGGAGGAAAATAGCAAGTACTCAGGATAAAGATTTGTTTGCCTTCTTCATACCCGGCGTGCTCTTTTTATACATTTTCTGATGACCCTCCATCTTTCCCTATTTAATGATATTGATTACTGACAGAGGATATATTTGTCTTGACTTCTTCTTATTTAATGATAGATGAAGTGTTCTATTTGATTTTCTCTTTTATTTAATTATCCATTTTATTGCTTCATTAAGTGTATATGCTAATGTCATTCTTCGAGCTCGACGAGTGGTTTGCTCGACTCGGGCTCCCGGCCCGCGTAGCTTGTTCTCCAGCCAACTGGACTAATTATACTATATACTCAGATGGCCGATCGGACAAGAGCCTCTCTGATCGACTGATGAGTCGCTTCCCTATTGTTGACCGCCTTGATTTTGACCTACACCGTAGCAATTGACTCGTGTCAGGTAGGCTCTTCCTTACCGCGGCATCACAAGCCTCCCCTTCAAATCTAGTCGAAGGAGGTTGTAAGTTTGATTGACCTAGCGTTACCACCCCCTTGGGTTTTCCTCCACCTAGGGTTACCACCTCCTAGGACCTAAGGTTACCGCCCCTTAGGATTTTCCTTCACCTAGGGTTACCACCCCTTAGGGTTTTCCTCCACCTAGGGTTACCACCCCCTAGGACCTAAGGTTACCGCCCCTTAGGATTTTCACCTTGCTGAACCGCAGCTAGGACTTTTACCTAAGTATCACTTAGGACTTTCCTGCAAGCTCTATGAACCTTGTTAGATAACACCACAGTTTAACTTTAAACCCTTTATCATAATCAAAACTCAGGTTCGATCATCATGGTGCTCACTGCACCAACACGAAAGCGTTTGAAGGAGCCTACAATGGAGATCACCGGAGATGAAGCGGACTATCGTGGTGGCGAGACTTGTAGATGAAGGCACGAAGTGATGAAGACAAAGGTACACGCGAGGCTTATAAACCTTACGGTCGATCGATCTCAACCGTCCGATCCAAGGTTTCGAAAACCTAGGAGAAAATCTGACCGTTGAATTCGAAAAGGCCCTAGTCACGTCAGCAGAAGATATCCGCCTATCTTGTCAAGCGTGCAGCGGTAGAAAGTGAGACATGTGGCATGCTGTTACCAGGCAACATTTAATGGACTTAATTAAAAAGGGATGGTCGCGTGCTTGGCCATAATTGTCAAGGATTTGCATGAGCTTCGAGAAATATGGATGATGTCGACGGCGATCGTAGCCGACCGAAGAAGCACATTTTGAAAATTCTCCAAAGTATTGCGGCTTATCGTCTCGATCGGCACAGAGAGTGGGTCATAGAACCGACCGTCTATTTGACATGGTTAGATACCGACCAAACGACGTTTGTCGATCAGATACTAGGGACCAAACACAGTCTGATCAAATGAGAAATCACCCAGAGAACCACATGTCTAGTCATAAGGAAAATCCTAAGGGGCGGTAACCTCAGGTCCTAGGAGGTGGTAACCCTAGGTGGAGGAAAACCCTAGGGGGTGGTAACCCTAGGTCCTAGGGGGCGGTAACCTTAAGTGGAGAAAAACCCTAGGGGGCGGTAACCCTAGGTCCTAGGGGGTGGTAACCCTAGGCGGAAAGTCCAGTCGGTCTGGAGGACCAGACAGGCACCAGGTAATCTTTCCTGAGGAGAGTAGGTGAGAGCGCGCTCCCCGTAGAGGGAACAATAGGCGTCGGGTCGACCTAGGGTTTCCGGTCGAAAATCCGAAATCAGACCCGGATAGTCCGATGACTATCAAATCACTTAATTTGTCATATTTTATGTGTGCTAACTTTGTCTTGCAGGGTATGTGTATGTTGGGTGAACTAACATACTTTGCAGGGACAAATGAGCAAGGCAAGCCTCGGATGAATAGTGTCCGAGGCGCTTCCATAGAGCTTGGAGGCGCCTCGAATGCAGAATATGAGCTGGCCGCGAAGCCGTGCTAGAGGCGCTTTATATGGAGCTGGAGGCGCCTTGGAGTAGCTTGAAGGCGCCTTCAAGCTGATAAGGTGCGATGAGTTCAGCAGTGATCCACGCGGGTGACTCGGAGGCCTGGAGGCGCCTTGGATGGTCTTGGAGGCACCTCCAATAGGCTTTAAAAGGAGGCTTCGAGCAGCAGGTTGAATAATCAATTAAAAAGCTATCCTTTGACTGTTGGCTGCTCAAGAGACGACCTTGGAGTGCTATAGCTACGCCCCGACAACCAGGAGATGCGATTCTACTTTTCTTTGTTGTCGGTATCATTATTTCTAAGTACTCTTAGTTGTAATATCAAATTGTACTGAATTTACGATACTATAGTTGTTGCCCACTGAAAGCGATCAACGATCGCAGACCTTGGAGTAGGAGTCGCCACAGGCCCGAACCAAGTAACTCATCGTGTCTCTCTATGTGATTATTTTATTTCCGCTGCGTCATTACTCGAGTTTTACAAATCTGAAACGAGTGAAAGTCACGAGCGCTATTCACCCCCCTTCTAGCGCTTTCGATCCAATAATTGGTATCAGAGCGGGGTTGCTCTTAATTGGAACAACTACCATTCAAGCATTTTTTTTGTCGTTTTCTCGCTCATATAGGTACAACTGCCTTTCATTTTTTCCCTCCAAAATTATTTTCAAAAAATTCATTTTCATTTTTTCACGGTTTATTAGTATTGATAAAATATCGAATTTGGTAAAATTTGAAATAATATTTTTTTAATATTTTTTAATAATATTTTTTATTATTTTATTATTTTTTTTTGAAATTCGTGAATTTCTATTTCTATCCTTCTATCACACTACTAATCAAGGATTAAGTCCTGGGACAAATTTTTTGTTCACTTTTTCATATAAGATTTAATGGCTTTCTAAGAAGACTATAGCACCATTTTTTCTGGCAAGATTCAATGATTAAATTTTCATGGAATGCCAGTTAATTAAAGAATGATCGATTTTTCTATATATTTTCAGAGAAATTTTTTTTGCGCCCTTAATTATTTGATAAATTGATCGAATAATTTACGCCTTTATATAATTTAAAGACCGAGACACTTAGTATTAAAATAATCAATCTTTTATTATAATAATAAATTTCACTCAGTAATTGTTGCATCCACTTGTTTGACAATATGCTATGAGCTTGTATCAACAATCTAGCCTACCAACCTTCATTGACGTTATGAATAGTTAATATTTATTATTTTTTTTCTTAGGATAATTTTTTTATCAAGTAGTTATTGGTACAATCTGATCTAGTTGACTAAGGATATATTTTTTTTTATCAAGTAGTTATTTGTAATATAGTTGACTTAGCGTAAATTGATTTGAATTGATATTTTGATATTCAATTAATATATTAGTTGGTTGAGTAAGACTTAAGTTAAAGTTGATAGAATACTTGAAAATTGATCAATATATTAGTTAGTTATGAAAGAATTAAGTATGTAAAAATTACAGATATTTGATAGTGGAAAAGTCTAAGTGGATCATTGTTGACTTACAGTTGGAAGTCTAATATGGAGTTAGCATAAGACGGAAAGTCCAAGTAGGTCACGGTTGACCGAACACTTGGTGGTCAAAAGTCCAATAATGAGTTGACATGAGACGTGAAGTCTCAATAGGTCAAGATTGACTAGGTGCTAAACAATGAGAAGTCCCAACATGTCAAGATTGATCAGATATTAAGCAACGAATAAGTCTTAGTGGATCAACGTTGATCGGAGTCGGGCAAAAGAAGTCCTTACAAGTTGAGGTCAAATGGATATCGGACATAATGAGAATCCGACTTTGGTAAGACTTGTTAATATTGGAGGGCTCAAGATTTCAATTTCTTCTTCTTTCTTCGGTGGTTGTTCATTTACATTTTCAAGGTGTAAATTTTCAAGGTGAGCCCCCCCCCCGGTTCTCTATTCTTGCTTATCTCATTGAGCATCTTCGACATTTATATACTTTTCTACCTGTACTAGGAGTGCATCATAATCTGCCAAAGGTTTTTTCAAGAGAGAATGAAAAAAAATCTCCCTCTCTAAACCCTTTGCAAAAGCTCCCATTAATATTTTAGGAACCATTGAAAGGAATCTCCCAGGTCATATAAGTGTAGCATTGAACATATTTTCTCAAAGTCTCTTGAGGTCTTTGTTTGAGATTAAATAAACTGTGTGGAGTTGGAGCATATCTCTTAGAACTGGCGAAATGCCTTAAGAACAAAGTAGTAAACTCATAATGCTTCTCTTCCTTCAAATGGGCAGAGATCCTTCTCTGGTCGTCGAACCTCTTAATTCTAAAATTGTTGCCACCAATCAAGAGATCTTCTTACGTAGTTTAGAATCCTAACTGTCTTCGTTGGGGTTAGGCAAGGAAGGTTGAGAAGACCCAACCGAGTATTTCAGCTGATCTCCCATTGTTGCTTAGCCGAATTGAGTCATAGTAGCTTTTTATTGGAATTTCCCACAGACGACACCAATTTGATGACTCCTTTTTCTACTAGCTCAAACTCCTTCTCCATAAGTCTTCCTCTTTCATGTGGACGAATGGATATGAGATGATAACATAGGTTAGAGTCAGGCCGGCTCCTTCGGTGCGCCCTCTCCGATGCTCAAGTCCGTAATCGATCAAAAAAGAGAACGAGAGAAAGCGGTAAAGGAGGAAGGATTCGAAGAAGAAAGAGTTGTCTCTACTAGTTAGAAGAAGAAGACTATCGTACTTAGAAGTTACCATCCGATGTGTTTATATAGCTGTCAGAAAAGGAATCTCCACGTCACCTATCTTTGTGAATTTCCACTTATTCTCACCTAAGTCAGTGAAGATGCAGTTGTGATGGTTTGTTATCATGCACCCAATCCATGACTGACACATAAGATGAAGAGGGTTTCAAGGAGACAATCTCTGACAAATGTTCATCCACCATTCACAAATTACCACGTATTCTGAAGAAGGAATCAAGGGAACCATCTCTAACATTCCTCCATTCAATTATCATCATGTATTGATAATTAAAAGTTTGATGATGAAGCACTTGTTTAGCCATATTGCTCTATGGAGCCCTATGTTATTGCCCTGTGAGTTCTTAGCCTTACTAACCTAATAATATTGATCGAAAATCCTTCATAAGATTGCTCTGTGAAACACAAAGTTATTACTCGGTGCATACCTTAAGGTCAATATGTGGAACTCTAAGTTATTGCTCAGCAATCCTTCATAATATTGTTCTGCAGATTGCAAACTTATTGCTCGGCAGTCCTTGTAAGATTATGGAATGCAGAGTTATTGTTGGGCGATCATTTGTAGGATTGCTCTACGGAACACAGAGTTATTGCTCGACGATTCTTTGTAAATTTCTCTGTAGGTTTCGAGGATGTCGTCTATCGAACCTCATAAGATTGCTCTACTAACTCTAAGTAATATTGCCTTGCAAACTTCGAGGGTATTGCCCGGCTACATTCATCCTCCAAGAAGTAAATTCAACTATATTGCTCAGGAGAATCCAATACACCATTCAAGGTAAATTCGATTACTATAAGATGTCCATCCTTTATGTTCGACTGAAGAGAAAAGTCGAATGAAGTCTTATTAAGTGTATGAGAAAAAAAAACCCAACTACCATCGACTTTCATTATGCTATGTCATTTTATTGATTAAACAAGATCCATACTTATTATTGTATTTCCTAAGTTCTTATTCGGTTTCTAGAGATTATGCGGCTTAGATTTTACAAATCCTATCATTTTGAACTTGTTCCTCACTCCATTTGATCCTTCGAAGAAGTTTTCCTTTTGTATTTATTAGAGCTTCAAATCTTTACATTAGAGTAAACAATTGCTTTATATCTATCATCAAAAAATTCTTCATTCTTGATTTCCAATACTTAAAGCTTCCCATCAAAAAATTCTCCATTCTTGGATCCGATCGTTTAAACCTTCAGAACTGCTATTTTTTTACCTTACCAATTAATTGATTCGAAAGTATTTTGTTCACTGAAAATAAGCTATCAATCGATTGGTATAGTCAGTTGACCAAGTAAAAATATAGATATCTGGACGAGCTCCATTTTGTACCAAAATCATCTTATTCTGATATCTGAGTTAAAAGTTATAACTTTCAAAAGTTTACTTTATAAGAATTTTCTTATTATATAATATTTGATCAACCTTGATCTGTCAAGACTTTATGTCTATGTCAACTCTGATGGATCAAATGGCTATGATTTAGTGTCCGTTACTATCAAAACTCTATAAATAGAGAGCTCATTTCATCATTTTTCACACACATCTTCTCTACTCTTAATCTCATTTTCGTATTTTCTAATCTCTACACGCTTTCGTTTTCAATTTTCAATTACAATGGAAGGAGGCCGCGGAGGTGCATCATCTCGAGCTCGGAAGAAATGCTCAAGAAAACGTATATAGAAGAAATGCTCCTTCCAATGTTTGTTGGAGCTCGGCATGCCGTCGAAGAGGACGAAACCTATCCTAGATTGAAAAACAAAAGTTCCCCACTCGGCCTGCTTGGGATAGTAGAAGTAGTGGAAATTTTTTGGGTCTAAGGGGATGCCTTTCAGTTTGAACAAAACTATTACTCCGCTCAGCAGCCTGATAGAGTTGGGAACTACCTGGCCGAGCGGAATGCGGAAGTAATTGCAGACTTGCAAGAAAAATTCATGGGGTGGGAAGCGTAGTCCGGCCAGAAATTGGTCTCGGAAAAAAAGAACTTTGCCGATCGGCGGTTCATGAGGCCGATCGGCTGGTGTGGCTAATACTATTTGGTAGTCGGAAGGAATATCGTAAGTCCGAGCGAGGCGCAACGCGTCCTCCTCGTCAAAACGACTTTCCATGGACGAATACCAGAGACCCGGAGCACCACCGGTTGACTGCGAAGTACTGGTCATGATCGAAAGACAGGAATGCGGGACAAAAGGGGAAGGTTCAAGCAAGGAATGGAGGAAAACCGACTGAAGGAAACGATTAACAGCAAGAAGAAAACGTTGGAAAAGAGAAAGAGGGTCTTACAAGCAAGAAAGATGATCGACAGGGGCCTGGGGTTGCCGAAGAGTTGAGGAGCAAGGTCGCCGGAGAAAAAGACGGGCAGAGGAGCGCCGGAGGAGGAGGAAGCAATAATGCGGCGGAAACGGAGTCGTGGGCTTTATATCGCCACCCGGGAGCAACCTCCACCATCCGATCCAGGTCGTTGATAACGAGATCATCATCCAGCCGTTCATTTCAAACGGCGCCTGTCCCATCGGAAGTGACGCCACCGCCATACGCTGACAAACGCACGATCGCCACGTGTCAGCAGGACATTGGCCGCATTTAATGAGCTACCCCTACCGTGCGCAGCGCACGTGATGGGTAGTAAGGGAGAGCATCGGGCATGAATTCCAAGAAAACACAAGGCGTGGACAAGATACCGCCGAACGGATGAGTATCCCCATGCCTGGCCGAGCGGCTTAATGCCGTGATCATTGTTCGATCAGATCGGCAGTCCAGTCAGTCGGACTTCGCCTCCTTCGACTAGACTCGAGGGGGAGGCAAGTGATCCGGTGGTTAGAACGGGGGACCCCCATTTTGAGGGGTCCCTGCCACACTGGAGGCAAAATGCCAAGTGGCCGACCGGATAGGCGGATCAAGTTGGGAATAGCTGAGGCAATAGGCGCCCCGACTAAAGTTGGGGTTCCGACGCTCAATGAAACAATGTCTAAGAGCCGAGCGGAAGGCCCTCGCCCAGAACGACAGGCGAGACGCGAGGGGCGTGCCGTCCGGACGGCGCAGGGGGTGAAGGCCATCCGGATGATGGTCTCCGTCCAGCCGGACGGACGTACGTCCCGGCCGGCGGTGGGTAAAGGAGAACAGGAACATCTTCTGACAGCAGTCAAGTCATACGGCTAAGTCATACTCCTAGTCTGACAACGGGGTGTCTTGTTGTCCCATCGAAGGCGCGATGGGACTGTTGCAGTATGGCGTCAGGTAAGCTTTCTGACAAGTACGTACCGAGGCATGGGTTGAGGACACGTACGTGCCTCGGTAGGCGTGTAGGGGTTCTTTCATCACTGTATATAAAGAGTTGCAGATTTCGCCGGAGGTATGCATTCTACTAGCTTGGGAGCCCCTTTCTTTACCACTTGCTAGCCTGACTTGAGCGTCGGAGGGTCGTCGCCGGGAACCCCTTCCCGGCCCGACTTCTGTGCAGGTTCGCTGGAGCTTCGCGAGCCTAGCCGGAGATCTACATCGACCACCGGAGAGCGCCACGTGCCCAGCGTCCGTTGAGTCAGCGTTCGGACAGGATCACATGTGCTAAACGTGTTCCTAGGACTACACTTACTCGTACAATTAAAAAATTAGTAAAAGAAGGAAAAAGAATTTAATTGATGAATTTAGTAAATTAGATAATAAAGTTTCTTTATGTTCCGATATTTGGAGTGATCATTGGCAAACACATTCGTATATGAGTGTGACTTGTCATTGGATCGATAACTCTTGGAACCTCCAAAAAAGATTATTAGCTTATAGAGTTTTTGATGAATCACATAATGCTCATAATATCGCACAATTATTATGTTTAATTTTAGAAGAATATGGTTTAACTCATAAAATATTTTCAATATCATTAGATAATGCTAGCTCTAATACCGCTTGTATAGATGATCTAAAATTTGTTTGTCAACCTATTATTGGAGGTTTATTTTTTCATATTCGTTGTGTATGTCATGTTTTAAATTTATGTGTTCAAGATGGTTTAAAAATTTTAAAAAGTTATATTAAACCAATTAGAATTGCAATTTCTTATTTATGGTCTCATCCATCTATAATGAAACAATGGGGTAGGTTTTGTAAAATTAATGGAATGAGACCTAAAAAATTTTCACGTGATGTACCAACACGTTGGAATTCAACATACCAATTATTACAAGATTCATTTCAATATAAAGAATTATTATGTTCATTTTTTGCACAAAACATTAATACTAATATATATTTATTTTCACAACAATGGAATATTTGTAGTAGTATTTGTGAAATTTTAAAAGTATTTAATGATGTAACCGAACAACTTTCCGGTGTTTATTATCCCACTGCTCAATTAGTTTTAGAAAATTTTTCTAATATAGTATTAGTTTTAAATGAACATATTAATAATGAATCTTTATCTCCTTGCATCTTAGCTATGAAAACTAAATGGGAAAAATATTTTTATTTAATTCCTGAAATTTATTTAATTGCATTTGCTTTAGATCCTAGATTTAAATTAGAAGTTTTACAAGAAATGTTAACTTTATATTATGACGCTTTAATTCCAATTAAAGATTCTTCTTCCCCTGATCCAATTAATATTATATATAATGTTAGAATTTATTTATATGATATTTATAATCAATATTATGCAAAATATGGAACACAAATTAATATTTCTGAAATTCAACAAACTACTAGTAGTAATTTAAAACTTACAAAAGCACAACTCTTATTAAAAGAACGGACAAAACGTCCATGGGATCCTCAAGTTCCACACAGGAACTTGAGAATTATTTTACGACTTTTTGATTTTAATGAAGCAGATAGCTAAAACTTCGATATCTTAAAGTGGTGGTCATGAAGGCTCAAAGCTTTCCTGTTCTCTCCGTGATCGCAAAAGAAATTTTAGCTTGTCCAGTGTCAATTGTTGTTATGAGAGACGTTCAGTGCCGGCGGCAACATATTAGATGAACGACGATCAACTTTGTCTCCCGACTCATTGGAAGCCCAAGCATTACTGGACGATTGGACCAGAGCGGAGAAAAGAATCCAAGGAATGCAACTTTCAGATGACGAAGTTGAAGATTTTGATACTGAAGGAACAAATACGACAGGAACAGGAAATGGAAGTGAATGAAAATGTAAAAGGATAAAAATGTAAAAAAAATACGTGGGCTTTGATTCCCCTAAAGGGATACGTAGGCAACTTAAATAAGTGCAAGCCCTTTTTTTAATAAATTTTAATTTCTAATTTTTAATGTTTAATGTTTAATTTTTAATTTTTAATTTTTAATTTTTTTTAACATATTAATCTTGAACCGTGAACCGAACCGTGAACCGTAACCGTCTTGGGCGGTTAAGGTTAAGGGTCGACCTGCCTGGAATCGTCGAATCGGCGGTTCTGAACCGTGGTCAGGTCTACTTGCAAGTTCTTTATTATTTGTGTTTGATTTATCCAAACTTAATTTGGGATTGCTCACATCAAAAAGGGGAAAATTGTAAGTACCCTGTGGTAGTTTTGATGTGATCAACCAAGTCAAGTTATGTCATGTTATCTTTTGATGCCTTATGTCTAAATGTGCAGAAATTTAGGAGCACAGGAAGTCGAACAAAAGACGTAGCTAGCGAAAAGAAAGGTACGAGAGAGAGTCGATGGGGTTAGTACATCTGAGGGACGAGGTGTTGCGGAAGAGTACGCTGGCGGATGAGAAGGAGGTGCATGGCATTTTCGAGGGACGAGAAGCTGGAGTGGAAGATTGCTCGAGAAGGTCGAAAAATGAGTTCGAGTGAGCTTATTCCGGATGGCCGAAATCACCCAAACGAGCGAAACCGAAGTGAAAGATCGGGACAGAAAGTCAACTGGAAGTTCACTCTGCTCCTGGCGCTCGGATCACCTGGGGCAGCTAGGGCGCCCCCGATGTACGCCTTGGACGAGGGTGGTTCAGCCCAGTCGGGGCACCCTGATCTGGTCTAGGTGCCCGCACTAGCAAACTTATCTTTTGCCCGCACTAGCAAAATTTTATCCATCCCCAAATACCCGAAACCCTTCCAACCGTCCGAATCAGCGTACGATTTTTTTCTCTGTTCTACTACTGTGTGAGCTGTCAACGATGTAAGATGCTTCTCCACCTAAAGGAGATTTTGATAGTGAACTTTAATTACTTTGGATTAGCAATCCTCTGATTGCAAACCAATTAATTTCTTCTGTGTCTCTGACTTTAGTTAATTTATTTCTTTTTCTTACAAGTGTTTATTTTAATAAAGCTATAAGTTTCGAGAAAAGTATTTTGTTTATTTTTATTGTCCAGAGTAATTCACCTCCCTCTTACCGACCGTAAGAGACCATCAAGGACTAATTAGTAATTTATTATATATAAATATTATTAATAATATTTAATTAATTTTCTGACCAAATTCTGACCATATATATAAAATTATCGTATATATAATAATTTCTTATTAGTGTGTTTTGAATGCTATTTGATTTTGATATATCCCATATATATAGAGATGATATGCTCCCAAACTTTCTATGCGACCGCGATGAAAATTTAATTTTTTTAATCTCCTTTTATCTATATGCAATAATTTTTCTCTCTTTCTTCTTAAAAATAATTTATCTTTCTTTTTTTTAAAATTAAAATAAAATTATCATTTCTCTCTTTTATGATTGCACGCACTTGCAAAGTAATTTGTTAGATGAGAAGATAAAATTTTATTTTAATTTAAGAAGAAAAAGAGAAAACTATTGTATACAGATAAAAGATAAATTAAAAAAATTAAAATTTGACTATTACTCACAGTCATATAGAAAATGTCAACCAACATAATCTCTCTCTATATAATAATAATAATAATAATAATAATAATAATTTCTTATCAGTGCGATTTGAAGTGTGTTTAGAGTTCCCACACACACACTTCAATGATAGTCCCCCACACACACTTCAATTATACACACGCTTCAATTATTTTGATAGTCCCCCCCACACACACTTCAATTATACACACGCTTCAATTATTCCTTCAAACTTTATCTTTCCAACTTTCCCACTCATTCATTCAGATATCTATTAATAATATCCATCCCATAGGGAAAAAAAGTAAACATATTATATGACCATAAAAGCCTCGTTCTCGACTCCATAGGTCATTCGAGTTGATATGTGGTGAGATGCTTGCCACATGAGGTCGCAGGGTCAAAACTCGGGGTAGCCGGGGCGTAAATCCCCGGTCCCTGTGCAACTCACCCCACCTGTCACATACTCGCTCAAGATGTTATGATTTACTTCCCTCGTGATAACCTTGGGTCGGGTGCGGCAAGAGCGCTGGGGCGAACGATTTCACCTTTTGCCACATAAAAGCCTCGTTCTCCCACGACCTAGTATATATCTAGTACACCTCTGCTCGTGTAGCAATCATCTCATCTCCTAATTCTGTATTTGTGCATATTGTGCATATTGAGAAGCAGATATGGCTTATTATTCTTCATTCGAGCCTTCGCTCCTCTTTCTCATCTGTTTCTTTTTTGCTACCTCTCAGGCGAGAGACTCCATCGCCACTCATGATCACCTCCATTTCTTCATCCATGAGAACTATAACTACCGCCCCCACGGGCAGGATCAACTGGTTATAACATGGATTCTTGCAGCATGAGTCGAGAGGTCGAGGGTCTGCGGTAGCAAATGCGATAACATCAATATCTGTCCGTGCTAAGCACCTGAGACCGCCATGTCATAGCTGGGCCCGTATTCACCGTGATTTATTCTCTCTCATACTTGTGGGGCCGGGTTGAGGGGGCCGCTGGGTTGGCGGTTCCAACCTTTTTGCAGCATGAGAACTATAACTACCCCAACCCCACTGCTATCACCGTCGTAGGCTCTGCTACCAGCAACCCCCGTGGCTTCGGCAGCATTGTGGCTTTCGACGACCAAATAAGAGAAGGCTCCAGTGCCGACTCCAAGATTATCGGTTTTGCCCAAGGCATAGCTCCGGAGGTGTCGCTTGGCCAGCGGGCTTGGCTCGGCCTGCTCAGCATCGTCTTTTTGGATGGAAAGTACAATGGCAGCTCGCTCACATTGATGGGTCAGGCGACGCTCGAGGGAGCCACAGAGCGAACCATCATCGGCGGCACTGGAATATTTCGGTCGGCGAGGGGCTACACCGTCAATACATTGCTGAGTGGCACTCCGGCAGGATACCTTATCATCGAGTGCGATGCTTATATCATGCATTGATTATGTCTCTCTTAGTTTTTTGTTCACAATAAAGCCAAGTGTGTTGGTGTGGTTGCTATCTCAATTTCTTTTCTTAATTATGATAAGGGAGCGTGTTTACATTATCTAATTATTAATAATAAGATGGATTGATTGGCTATAAACATGTAATTAGCAGCTATTTTTTTGTTGTTGTTATTTTAAAGTCCGTCCGTACGTGCTTATGTCAAATTTGAAATGTAAAAATTAAATCACTTAGCTTGTCTAATTAATTAAATAGATTCATCAATTATTTTTTGCCTTTTAAAAAAATCATAACTTTGATGACTTATTAATTCTTTAATTACCATCAGTTATCCAGCTTACCTAACTATTATTATACCATATCAATTATGTGTAATGACTTATTAATCCGTGGGCTTAATCATTAGTAAAATCAACTTCATCCTCCACTAACCAACTCAACGCTAATTTTTGTATTCATAGTTGTAGGAAAGATCGATCAAGTAGTAGTTCGACCACTTAATTTTGCAACCTCTTATGGTCATATGCAAGAGCATGTTAACCTTAAATCCTTAGTTGTTGTGTTGTTACCAATACGGTTATTTTAACAAGTTGACCTTAATAGTCGTCAAGGCATCTAGACATTATAAAAAATTATAATAATAAGTCTTCTACCACATGTTGGAATTAAAATATACAAAAAACCTCACCAACTTCAAAATAATTTATATTTATATTTATATTTATATTTATATATATATAGGACTCCCCACCAACTACATAATTATATTTCAAAAATATAAAGTCAAAATATATATAATTTTTATACATGATGATTGATAGTTGGCATGCACTCTTCATCTCCTAATAGTTGTTTAATAACGTTACATACACTCTAATCTCTATATATATATAGATATATATCAAAGTAAAGTGGCCTCCACCAATATCAATCGTCTCCTAATTCTCAACTTGTACATATTGATAAGTAGATATGGCTTATTATTGGTCATTCCAAGCTTCGCTCCTCTTTCTCCTTTTCTTTGTAGCCACCTCTCAGTCTCAGGCAAGAGACTTCACCACTCACCTCCATTTCTTCGTCCACGAGAACGACAACAGCCCCAACGCTACCGCTATCACCGTCGTAAAGTCCACCACTAGCAACCCCGGCGGCTTTGGCAGCATTGGGGTCTTCGACGACGAACTACGAGAAGGCTCGACTGCCGACTCGAAGCTCATTGGGCGGGCCCAAGGCATAGCTCCCGAGGTGTCGCTTAGCAGCCAGATGGCTTGGCTCGGACTGCTCAACTTCGTCTTTACGGACGGAGAGTACAACGGTAGCTCACTCGCGGTGGTGTGTCGGGCGACGCTGGAGGGAGCCACCGAGCGTAGCATCATCGGCGGCACCGGAAAATTTCGAATGGCGAGGGGCTACGCCATTACTACATTCGTGAGTGGTGCTCCGGCAGGACACTTTATCGTCGAGTACAATGCTTATGTCGCGCATTAATCGATCGTCTCTTCTTTTCTCAATGGAGTGAAAGTGAAATGTCTAATCTGCAACTCAATTTCTCGTGAGCATGTTTACATTATCGAGTTATTAATAATAAAATGGATTGATTAACAATAAACATGTAATTAGCTAGGAATTAAGATCGATTCGGGGTCTTCCGTTTTGAATTTTGACCATACTCGATCATGTTAGCTTTCACATTAGATTGAGATCAACAATTTTTTTACTAAACGATTGTTATATATCTTTCTTAATGTGAAATCTAACGAGGAGTTTCTTGATATTTATTCATCCCGCTTATGTTTCAAGTAGCTCTTGATGTGCTTAATTCCAATTAGTTTTACAATGATAGTTGTCATGCGTAGAAGGTTTCACTTAGCACCATGCTTTCTGAGTGAATCTCGAGTAAGATCGACATATGATACTTTTGGACATGATTGATCATCGTTTTGAAGTCAATCATTTGTAGTTTAATTTAAGAATCGACCCATACATCCTCCGTCATCTTATATATCTTGTCCAATGACTCTCACATTTTTTTAGTCATTCTCTTCATACTATACCAAACGTACATCGAGTCAGCAAGATAGTGAAAGAAGTAGTTTCAACATAATTAAAAGCTCAGAATGATTCCATATTTCCATTATACTAATAACCAGTTGGACTCTTGACATTATTAGTATCCTTAGTAAGCTTGGGAGACCCCTCTATCAAGATCAGGCCAGGTTTGCGTGGTCAAATATATAGAAGAACATCTTATGTTGCCACCGCTCAAAATTCAACCCAATGAACTTCTCTGGCTTCGCCCCGTGATTGATTGAAACATTTTCAATCGGGAGAAGGGGGCTTCACATGTTGAGCATTAACATTTTGATCATCTTAACAGAACAAGTTTGTTTTAAGATTGTTCAAGAAATTGTCTGATATATAGAGAATTTACTTTCAATTTTAACTTTTTAGATGACTTGAACTAATAATCTCAAATTGTCAAGTAAGAAAGAATGAGCTTCTTGGGATGATTGAGCAACTAAATCAACCGAGTTTCGAGCTCTCTGAGTGCCGACTTGGCCGAGTTATTGATTGTCGAGTCAAGTGGAAAAGAGAGACGTCGAGGCATGTGTTTCAAGATTATGCTAGACATCTAAGCACCGATTGTTCTTATCGAATTAAATGAGCATTAATGTAGGTAGCAAAATGGATCGGGCGGCAATATGAAGGTTGATCCGTTTGGATAAATTATTGCACTAATCAATCCATCATTTGATGCTACAGGTCATGCTCATAGCGCACAAGTCTGTTAGGACACGTAAAGAGCTAGAGGGAGAGCATAACTTCAATTGCTTCTTTGATGATTTGTAGGAGAAAACTTGAAGCAATGTTAATACATTAATTTTACTTAGTATCCACCTCCTTGAGATGACTAATCTAAGGGTCTATTCCTCACTCACAGATGCACTATAAAAACCTCCTTCCTAGAGGCGAAGAAGCTTCGTACAAGGTCAAACACGAGAATACACACAAGAAACGTAAACAAAGTTACAAATGAAATTGAAAATGATTTTACGGCAATAACCTTTCTTTACTTACTCTTTTCTTGCTTTAGATTGTCTCTTGATGATGGAAAATACATCAACACTTCTTCTCAAAAACCCAAGAATTGGCGGTGAAAATCCTAGACGAACTCTCCTTTATATGGATGTTGTTTAACCTACTTTTCACCTCCCAATCGATTAGTTTTTCTTCCCAATCAATTGTCACATCATCATGCGACTATTTAGCCTGCAGAACAGCTTTTTTCAAATCTGTAATTGATTGATCAGTCGTACCAATTGATTTAGCAGCTTCTAATTGATTATCCCAATTAATTCAGAAGCTTTCTATTTGCGAGAGAAAGTAGCTTAATCGATTTCCAATCTTTGTTATCTCACGACAAAAGCCTCAATCGATTGAGAAAGGCTGAATTGATTGCCTAAATCAATTCACCAAGCCTATGTTCTTTGCGATATACAGCATAATCGATTGGACACCTTTCCAATTGATTCAACACTCTCGCACGAAATGTAACGACCCGACCCTCTTGGCCCATTTGGCGACCTCTTATGTCGTCGACCGTCAGCCCTTATGTCGTCGGCCCATTTGGCGACCTCTAATGTCGTCGACCGACGACCCTTGGCCGTGCCGTTACTCACTAGGACTTTGCACCCCTGGTCAGTGGATTTTTACCTCCCCCAGGATTCGAACTCTAAACCTCCAAGCTTAAGTACTAGAATTTATGAATCCTGGTAACCAAGTGAGATGAGTGGAAAGTCCTAGTGAGTAACGGCACGGCCAAGGGTCGTCGGTCGACGACATTAGAGGTCGCCAAATGAGCCGACGACATAAGAGCCGACTGTCGACGACATGAGAGGTCGCCAAATGGGCCGCCAAATGGGCCAAGAGGGTCGGGTCGTTACAATAAAAGGGCGCTTTTTTATTGTAACGACACGGCCAAAGGGTCGTCGGTCGACGACATGAGAGGTCGCCAAATGGGCCGACGACATAAGGGCCGACGGTCGACGACCCGAGGGTCGCCAAATGGGCCGCCAAATGGGCCGCCAAATGGGCCAAAGAGGGTCGGGTCGTTACAATAAAAACTTTCCACCCCTGGTTAGTGGATTTTTACCTCCCCCAGGATTCGAACTCTAGACCTCCAAGCTTAAGTACTAGAATTTATGAATCCTGGTAACCAAGTGAGATGAGCTCACTTGATTTTTATTGTAACGACCCGACCCTTTGGCCTCTTAGGCGGCCCTTGTGGCAGTCCACTGGCGGCCCTTATGTCGTCGGCCCATTTGGCGACCTCTCTTGTCATCGACCGACGACCCTTTGGCCGTGCCGTTACTCACTAGGACTTTCCACCCCTGGTCAGTGGATTTTTGTCTCCCCAAGGATTCGAACTCTAAACCTCCAGGCTTAAGTATTAGAGTTTATGAATCCTGGTAACCAAGTGAGATCATCTCACTTGGTTACCAGGATTCATAAACTTTAATACTTAAGCCTGGAGGTTTAGAGTTCGAATCCTTGGGGAGGCAAAAATCCACTGACCAGGGGTGGAAAGTCCTAGTGAGTAACGGCACGGCCAAAGGGTCGTCGGTCGACGACAAGAGAGGTCGCCAAATGGGCCGACAACATAAGGGCCGCCACAAGGGCCGCCCAAGAGGCCAAAGGGCCGGGTCGTTACAATAAAAAAGGCGCCTTTTTATTGTAACGACCCGGCCCTCTTGGCCCATTTGGCGGTCCATTTGGCGACCTCTCATCAACAAAGGTCAAATCGATCTAACTCTATTTGTCAAACCTTAGACTGATATTTTTATAGCTCAAATTTACGTAGACGATATAATTTTTAGACCAGCAAGTGCTCACTTGGTTACCAGGATTCATAAACTCTAGTACTTAAGCCTGGAGGTCTAGAGTTCGAATCCTGGGGGAGGCGAAAATCCACTGCCAGGGGTGGAAAGTCCTAGTGAGTAACGGCACGGTCAAGGGTCGTCGGTCGACGACATTAGAGGTCGCCAAATGGGCCGACGACATAAGGGCCGACGGTCGACGACATGAGAGGTCGCCAAATAGGCCGCCAAATGGGCAAAGAGGGCCGGGTCGTTACACGAAAGCCATTGTACTTCACGAAAATAACACTCCAATCGATTGGATGGGTTAATCGATTACCTTAATTGATTGGATGGGTCAATCGATTACCTTAATTAATTGGCTTAGGGCTAATTAATTATCCTAATCGATTGTTTAATCATTAAATAGGAGACGAGTGGTTTGCTCGGCTCGAGCTCCCGGCCCGCGTAGCTTGTTCTCCAACCGACCGGACTAATTATGCTATATACTCAGATGGCCGATCGGACAAGAGCCTCTCCGATCGACCGATGAGTCGCTTCCCTGTTGTTGACCGCCTTGACTTTGACCTACACCGTAGCAATTGACTTGTGCCAGGTAGGCTCTTCCTTACCGCCGCATCACAAGCCTCCCCTTCAAGTCTAGTCAAAGGAGGTTGTAAGTTTGACTGACTAGACAACTGGCTCTCTGGGTGATTTCTCATCTGATCGGACTGTGTTTAGTCCCTAGTATCTAATCGACAAACGTCGTTTGGTCGGTATCTAACCATGTCAAATAGATTGTCGGTTCTATGACCCACTCTCTGTGCCGATCGAGACAATAAGCCACAATACTTTGGAGAATTTTCAAAATGTGCTTCTTCGGCCGGATGCGGTCACCGCTGATGTCATCCATATTTCTCAAAGCTCGTGTAAATCTTTGACAATTATGGCTGAGCACGCGACCATCCCTTTTTAATTAAGTCCATTAAATGCTGCCTGGTAACAGTATGCCACATGTCTCACTTTCTGCCGTCGCATGCCTGACAAGATAGGCGGATATCTTCTGCTGACGTGACTAGGGCCTTTTCGAATTCAACGGTCAGATTTTCTCCTAGGTTTTCGAAACCTTGGATTGGACGATTGAGATCGATCGATCGCAAGCTTTATAAGCCTCGCGCGTGCCTTTGTCTTCGTCACTTTGTGCCTTCGTCTACAAGTCTCGCCGCCACGATAGTCCGCTTCATCTCCAGCGATCTCCATTGTAGGCTCCTTCAAACGCTTTCGTGTGATCTCTGTAAGCTTCTTCGATCGATCCTATAGTGTTCGTTTGTTGTTCTCCATCTTCGATCTCGTTATGTCCCTGGACATTTGCTACTCATTTTTTTCTTCGCTCATTGTTTCTTTTCGACATTTCTTTTTGATGGCAAGCTCTTCACAACCTCCCATCATCGTCCTTGGACTCTGATACATATCCATGGAGTCCAGGTTCGACGCAAGTGATGTGGAGAGTTTGAGAGCTACGTACAAAATTCTTTCTAACTATCAAATTGGTCTTCCCTCGACCTTTGACCGTCCGAACGAACCGCCGCCCAGTTTCGTATGCTTTTAGGGACCAGTTTACCGTCGGTCTGTGATTCCCGATCCACCCTTTCTTTTCTGCCATTTATAAATATTTTCGCATTTCTCTCCATCAACTAGTGTCGAGCTCTTTTCGGCTGCTGGAGGTCGTCGTTCTGTTCTGCCTGCACGACATTCCTCTTACTCCTCAGCTCTTTCATTATTTTTATTATCCTAAATTGTCCGAGCCGGGGACCTTCCTCTTCCAAGCCCGAGTGGGCCTAGTCTGCTTTGACAAGATATCATCCTCTAACAAGCATTAGAAGGACTACTACTTTTTTGTTCATTTTCTCGAGCGATAAGACTTCCCGACCAGGTGGCAACTAGAGGTGCCTAACCCTCCAAAGTTCAAGAAGTACAAGAGCCGCTCGGACTGCCTCCATGCAGCTTCCAACTTGGCCGGTCAGAAATACAATATACACAAGATGTTGCTGTAGGGTGTCCGCTATGTTTTCAGCCTGAGCCCGATTCACACAAGGATTCCGTCCAACCTAGGTATACTCCTCCTTAGTCTAACTTTTGAATCTAATTGATTTCTCGTCTACTTTTGCAGCTGAAGTCATGTTGCGTGCACGTTTGGTCGGCAAAGCCAAACTCATGGACGCAGAGATTAATACTGTGGTGTTGTGGCTAAGTTGGAGAGCCTCGATTTGTAGTTGGTCGGTTCACAAGAAGATCCGCTCGGCGAGAGAGAGGGAGCGCTAGCCCTAGCTAGCGAAGGGATAGCTAATCGGATGTCTAGCGGTGAAGCGGTTGGTTCATCGGATCCTACTCCCAAATGACTATCGGTGATTCTGGTTGAGGGGACGTCCGATTTGGTCTCTTCTAGGAAACCACTAATAAGCCGAAAGAGGTGTCGGGCAGAGGCCGCATCACACTCCGCTTCCTCCATAGTGCGGACCCCCACGTGAATTAGCCCGGGCATTCCTTCCGTCGAGCGGGTCGAAACCTCGACGCATGCTCCCCCAATGGCGACCGTTCTTCCTACATCATCTGAGCGGACACCATCCCTGTCCGGTCTGTCACAGGGGACTATATGCATGCCACCAGTTGCTTTCCTGTCACTACCGCCGAAGACTCAGAAGTCTAGCATTCGACCGATATCGATGTCTCGGCCAGCTAGCAGAGCAACCTCAACCCCTTCTACTTCGAGGGGCCAACACCACATGAAGGCAGAGCTGGAAGCCTCCCGAGCGGCCTTAGAGATCTATCAGGGAGCGGAGTCGAGTAGGTTCGACCTTATGAAACAAGCCTACATCCTCTTAGATGCTTTTAATGACAAGGTCGCCGATCGGGTACTTCGTCTGTTTGATCTTGCGATTGACGGGATGCTTGGCCCACTCAAGGAAGGCGGCTACCTTCTCACTACTCTGACAAGTAAGGTTATCAGTCGGGACAAGTTGACTGAGTCGTTTCCTGACGGTGTTTTGGATTATCTGGAGTGAGTTTGCTTGAGCAAGTGATTTTGCATTGCCCTTCATGCCTGTTTGTAATTCTCATGCTGAAGTATTAATGCATGGTTTCCCGTCTGGCAATCTTTTCTTGTTCGTACTTTCCCTTATTGCTATTCGATGTTTTTTTTTATTTCAGTTCATCTTGCATTTAGTCGTTCACGCGTTGTCGCGCAAACTCGAGCAAACTTGTGAGTTGTTTATACTGCGAGTAATTCCTCGAAGTGCGCATTTATAACCCTCTGATCGGTGACGGGCAACCATAGCCGATCGATCCATGCCTAATTGCGAGACGACCATCCTATTTTGAAAACTTGGCATGTTAAGTAGCGCATTTTACCTTAGGCCGATTTTGTTAGTATTAGCCCTAGTACCAATTATGACATGATTGTAAAGGGCATATTATTGTATCATATATCTGTTGGTGCAGCGGAGGCCGGCAAGAGGGGGGTGAATTACCTGTAAAATTAAACTATACCCTCCTCAAAGCTTTCAACTCAAAAATACAGCAACAATAATAAAACTAAAACAGAAATAAAAGAGGAGGCCGAAGTTTAACTTGGTTACAACCAAGACGGTTGTTAATCCAAGGCAGTCGAAGATCGCACTAGCAAAGTCTCCTTCACTGTATGCGGAGAAGCCTTTTAACACACTTAGAATGCTCACTAGTTGCTAGGAATTGATTATAGAGTTGAATACTGAGTTGATGTTGAATCCCTAGCTTCAGGGGCCTTTATATAGCTCCTAGAAAGTCTATCCTGAGGGTCTAAGGTGTCTCCAATAAGGTTCAAGGCGCCTCCAACTCGGTGAGTGGATAGAATTCTATCCGGTGCTCGAACGGTCATTTTGACTAGCTTGGAGGCACCTCCAACAGTGTTGAAGGCGCCTCCATTGTTGAAGGCGCCTCCATTGTTGAAGGCGCCTCTAAGGTGGAGGACTGCGTAGGCGCCTCCAGCACTTCTTTTAAGGCGCCTACAACTCGCTCTTTAGCTCCTTTTGACTTTGTTTCAGCTTCCCAAGCTCCGATAACTTGGGTGATTGTGGCCAACCAGAATATGGCTCACCCGAACCCAATTCCCGACCTTTTCCTCGAGCAGTCTTCCTCCCCGGCTTAATGCCCCTCGAACGTCGTGCACGTTCTTCTCGCCCACCGGTGTACTCTTCCACAGCTCTCTCGTCCTTCGGACGCACCGAGCCCGTCAGCTCTCTTCCCGTGCCGTCCTTCTCGCTAGCTGCGTCATCCGCTCGACTTCCTACGCTCCTAAGTTCCTGCACACTCAAACACAGGGATCAAACACAAAGTAGGACCTAACCAACTTGGTTGATCACATCAAAACACCCACGGGGTCCAACAATATCATTATTAATAAAAGACAAAGTTGGTTATTATATTTATTTCAGTTCAGTGCCAATTGAATAAGTATAATAATGTCCTTGAGTAGTAGGTTCTTATCTACAATATATCAATTGGTTGAATTGATAGTGAGATATTGTAGAGAACACTACTCTTAACTATTCCTAGTCAAGCATTAATATACAAAGGACAATATTAATGTGTTGAGACTAGCATGTAGGTCAACAGATGACTTGATCTCACAAGTCATGGATATGAGATATCAGGTTGACACATGAGTATATATTAGAGAATATATACTGAATGACCCGCCATGAGAATGTTTCATGGATCGTTATATGAGTGTCATAAACATTCTCATGTGACTATTGGTATGAATAGTCCTTTGACCTGAAATCACTACAGTTCCCTACATAAGGAGTTGTGTATTTTGGTATCGGCAAACGTCACCTTAACAAGGTGGGCAATAAAGTCGATCACTGGATATGCAATGAATTATGCGGAGGGATGTGAGTGATGTAGATAAGATCTATCCCTTCCATATGACGGAAGCGATATCTGTGGGCCCCTTGATTAGTAGGACACAAGAAAGTATGGCCATGCGCAAATGAGTCAATATGAGATATTGAGCTTATTTTATTGAGTGTGTCTACTTAGAGATCAAGAAACACAAAGGTTGATAACAGGATGACACGGTCTATGCCTCATTGATCAACCTAGATATCATGGATAGAGGGACCAAGTCATACAAGATAATAGCCACAGACAGGTTAGGTTGGATCTTGACCTTCTCATCACTTGGGTAGCAATGATGCCTTGCTAGATGTCACTCATTGCTTATGTATCTAAATGGTTTTAGATACATTGCCAACGTTACGAGAGCCTATTGGGTCACACACAAAGAACACGTTGACTTGGAGATGGATTATAGGGTTAAGTTTAATCCGAATTATACACACTGAGTTAGACTCAAATGAATTCAGATTAGACTTATTGAGTAATGGGTTAGACTCATTGGTTTATTGGGTTAATGGCTTATTGGGTTAATGGTTAATCCAATATTCTAAATCCAACCCATTAAGATTAATGAATATTAATAGAGATTAATATATCATTAATCAAAAGGAAGATCAAGAGACAAAAGTATTTTGTATTCATTGGATGAATACAAAAGTCATTTGTAAAAGTAACCTTTAGAGGAAGTAACCTTTTTGGTAAAATAACCTTTTTGGTGAACTAACCTATTTGGTAAAATAACCCTTTTGTGAAGTCACCTTATATAGATGATGTGACCTTTTGGGTGAGTGTGCTCTTCTTGGTTTTGCTCTTCTTCCTTTTCTTCTCTTGGCCAAAAACAACCTTGTAGAGTTGCTAGCACAATGAAGGTTGTTTCTTCTCCAAGTTGTGAGTTTGTGAGACGGACGAAGAACGTGTTCGTGTGGATACCGTAGAGGCGCAAGAATGAAGTCCCGTAGGGCCTTATGTGCTCAAAATGATCGGGTATGTGGAGAACCTACAACGATTGGGATTTCCACTAGGCCAAGAATTGGCCACTGACCTTATTTTGCAATCATTGCCTGAAAGCTATAGTCAATTTGTCATGAATTATAACATGAATAAAATTGGCAAGTCATTGCCTGAGATGTTGAACATGTTAAGAACTGCTGAACTCAACCTTAAGAAGGTAAAGCCTAGTACCATTTTGATGGTGCCAAAGGGAAAAGGCAAGTGGAAGCCTAAAGGTAAGAGTAAGACCCAAGCCAAAGGCAAAGGCAAGACTCATGCACTGAAACCTAAAGGCGAGGTAGCTAAGGAAGGAACCTGCTTCCACTGTGGGGAAAAAGGACACTAGAAGTGGAACTGCAAGTTGTACCTAGAGGAAGTGAAACGGAAAAAAGTGAGACTTCCGCCTCAGGTATAAATGTTATAGAAGTTAATCTATCTATTTCTTCTTCATGGGTATTAGATACCGGGTGTGCATCTCACATTTGTACTAATGTGCAGGGTGTTAGGATGTATACTAAAAGCCTAACTTTAGGTATAAACATTTATCTAGAAATAAGAATCACATTAGTCAAATATCTACATTTATGATAAATGTAGTTGTTCAATTAATTTATATTGTAAATAACATGGTGTGTGGTGTCACACACAGAGGATCATGTTATCAGTACCTTATAAATTATAAACAGTAGCTCACGACCAAGATGGAAAGGAACAAACCATTGGAAGGTCGTAGTATAATTAGGTATTAGTTTATCTTAACTATATAATTACACTAGTACACTTAGAGTGTATTGAGTAGGACCATTAGAGGTCGTTTCTTTTATACTGACTTTATAAAGGAACAAAGACCTCAGTTATTATGGAAGTGTGTGCTCTTAATCCTAATATAATAACAAGCACATATATTTGATATTTATTTTTTTAATTTATCAATGGGTGAGATTTAGTTCGATAAATCAATAAGCCCGATAAGTTGGGAAATGATATCACTTATAGTGTGTGTTGTTGATTATAGAAGGAAACTGTGTCCTAGTAATCTAGGTTGAGAATGTCCCCAAGAGGAGCTCATAAGGATTGTCATGTTAAACCCTGCAGGTGGACTTAGTCCGACATGACGATAAGGTTGAGTGGTACTACTCTTGGACTAAGATATTAATTAAATGAGTTGTCAGTAACTCACTTAATTAGTGGGCATTCGACATCTTAAACACAGGGAGACTAACACACTCATAATAAGAAGGAGCCCAAAATGTAATTTGGGATTGGTGCGATAGTTCAATAATAGTTCTCTAGTGGAATGAATTATTATTGATAAAATTAAGTTGTGTGTTCGGGGCGAACACAGGATGCTTAATTTTATCGGGAGACCAAAACCAATTTCTCTTCTCGGTCCCTATCGTAGCTTCTTAATTATAGAGTACTATACCTGTTAGAGTGTATACTAAAAGCCTAGCTTTTGGTATAAACATTAATCTAGAAATAAGAATCACATTGGTCAAATGTCTACATTTATGATAAATGTAGTTGCTCAATTAATTTATATTGTAGATAACATGGTGTGTGGTGTCACATACAGAAGATCATGTTATCGGTTCCTTATAAATTATAAACAGTAGCTCACGACCAAGATGGAAAGGAACAAACCATTGGAAGGTCGTAGTGTAATTAAGTATTAGTTTATCTTAACTATATAATTACACTAGTACACTTAGAGTGTATTGAGTAGGACCATTTGAGGTCGTTCCTTTTATACTGACTTTATAAAGGAACAAAGACCTCAGTTATTATGGAAGTGTGTGCTCTTAATCCTAATATAATAACAATCACATATATTTGATATTTATTTCTTTAATTTATCAATGGGTGAGATTTAGTTCGATGAATCAATAAGCCCGATAAGTTGGGAAATGATATCACTTATAGTGTGTGTTGTTGATTATAGAAGGAAACTGTGTCCTAGTAATCTAGGTTGAGAATGTCCTCAAGAGGAGCTCATAAGGATTGTCATGTTAAACCCTGCAGGTGGACTTAGTCCAACATGACGATAAGGTTGAGTGGTACTACTCTTGGACTAAGATATTAATTAAATGAGTTGTCAGTAACTCGCTTAATTAATGGACATTTGACATCTTAAACACAGGGAGACTAACACACTCATAATAAGAAGGAGCCCAAAATGTAATTTGGGATTGGTGCGGTAGTTCAATAATAGTTCTTTAGTGGAATGAATTATTATTGATGGAATTAAGTTGTGTGTTCGGGGCGAACACGGGAAGCTTAATTTCATCGGGAGACCAAAACCAATTCCTCCTCTCGGTCCCTATCGTAGCCTCTTGTATATAGAGATTTATACCCACCACATACCCACCTTCTTACCCAACCAATAGGGGTCGGCCAAGCTAAGCTTGAAGCTCAAGCTTAGGGCCGGCCAAGCCTAAAGGTGGCCGGCCAATAGCTTGGAGCCCAAGCTTAGGTGGCCGGCCACATCATATTAAAAAGGATTTTTTATTAAAATTATTTCTTATGTGGATATCATAGTTTTAAAAGAGAGTTTAAAAATTAAATCTTTCCTTTTAAAGCTTTCTACAAAAGATTAAGAAAAGATTTGAAATCTTTCCTTATTTGTAGATTGAAAGGAGATTTTATTTTAAGAAAAACTTTCCTTTTTAACCATCATAATAATTTAAAAGAGAAGTTTAAAATTAAATATTCTCTTTTATTAGTTTCTACAAAAGATTAAGAAAAGATTTGATATCTTTCCTTATTTGTAGATTGAAAAGAGATTTTAATTTTTAGAGATAACTTTCCTTTTGGAAATTATCCACATGTTTAAAAGAAGAATTTTAATTTATAAAATTTCCTTTTTATTAACCAATCATGAAGGGATAAAAATTATTGGAGAAATTTTTATAAATTTCTAGAAACAAATTAGGAAGTTTTAATTCTTGTGTGAATTAAATTTTCCTTGTTTTGGGGAATTAGAAGTGGCCGGCCATTATTATTAAAAGAAGAAAATTGTTTTTTAATTAAAATAATTTTTTTTATGACAAAAGAATTAAGGAATTTTTTATTAAAATTTCCTTATTTGTCAAGACCAAGGATTATAAAAGAGGGGGTAGAGGTGCCTTCACGGGTGATCAACTCTATTATTCTTCTCCTCTCTTTTCCTCCTTGGTGGCCGGCCCTAGCTTCTTCCTCTTCTCTTCTTCTTATGGCCGGCGGCAACCTTTCTTGGAGCTCTTGATGGTGGCCGGTTCTAGCTAGGAGAAGAAGGAGAGAAAGGTGGTTTTGTTTCTTGCATCCCTTGGAGCTTGGTGGTGGTGGCCGAACCTCTACTTCTCTTGGAGAATTGTGGTGGCCGAAACTTGCAAGGAAGAAGAAGGTGCTTGGTGGTTCTCATCTCGGAAGATCGTTGCCCACACAACGTCCGAGGTTAGAAGAGGAATACGGTAGAAGATCAAGAGGTTTTTCTAAAAGGTATAACTAGTAATTTTTCTTTCCGCATCATACTAGTTATTTTTGGAAATAATACTAAATACAAGAGGCATACGATTCTAGAGTTTCGAATTTGTTTTCGATATAGTGTTCTTTTGTTTTTCTTTTCCTTGTGATTTGATTGTTCTTTTCGGTTAACCTAAAGTTATTTTAGGAAATTAAATATTATCTTTCCATAAAAGGTTTTGTCTAGTCGGTGGTGGTTGCTCCCATATCCAAGAAGGCCGTGTGCCTCGCCACGTCAGTACTGGGAACCAATTATGGAAATTAATATTTAATGGAATTAATAACTTAAGGTGATTTGGGTCGAACGTGTTAAGTTCCGCAGGAGACCCAAGTCAAAACCTAAAAGAACGAATAGATTAAGTTTTGGATCAAACGTGTTAAGTTCCGCAGGCGATCCAAAATTTAATTTAAAAGAACACATGGTAGCTAGGAAAAGGTTCAGACCTTTGTACAAAATTTTTGTACAGTGGAACCTCTAGGCTTTCCGAGTAGCAACCAACAATTGGTATCAGAGCTAGGGTTTTGCCTCTGTGTATTTGGTATTAGTTTAATTATGCACATGTCATACATAATTTAGGCAGGTTAATAGTAGGATGTGCTAACTTTGTGGATGCAGGATCCAACTATTATGGCTTATAGTTTTATGTGTGTGATTGGACCCTTGGACATGTCAAGGGCATTTATATGTGTGTGCATGATTGTATTATAAAATACAGCAGGAGCTGTATTTAGTTTTATTAGGATTTTATTTTTGATCTAGATACATGTACATTCCTTTTATGGAATATAGGATCAAAAATGTAAAATTCTATTTATGTCGCGGATCGAGTCTTGCAAGGCGTGGAACCTTTTAAGGACCAGAGGCGCAGCGGAACAAGGAGCAAGATGGATGCGACAACTAGACCCGGTGGCAGTGGCCAAAGATGGCAGCAGCTAGGGTTGGTGACACACGGAGGACAACAATAGATAAAAGCCATAATAGTTGAAAATTAGTTTTTCTATTTATTATTTTTTATGCTGTGTTGTGTGTGCTTGTTAGTATGCATATTTAGTAGGCTAGCATAGTTAAAATTCCTCATTTATAAATAACTAAGTGGGAGAGGGATTTTTAAGTAAATCCCATGGTCTCCATTACTGGTTTGTAAGTGATGCAAACAAGCTTGCGCGTTGGCTCTGAGTGCCTTCCTCCATAACGGATGAGCTTGTTTGTGGATCACTAGAACAGACTTCCATTTTTGGATGACTATAGGAAGTTAATTAAGAGCGTGTGATCTCCCCCAACGGAAGGGGCATAATCTTATTAATGGACTTAGTGTCAAGTAATGGTATACACTTAGACACATTTAATAGTATCCTCCCCAATGGAGTCACTACTATCACTTGTGTGACCAAAAGGAAATCAACTATTGATTTGTCATAAAACTAGATGTGCAATATAATAAAATAAACCCCTCTTACAAATGTTGAATTTGTATACGTCCACACTAACGTGGCATACAAAATTCATGGTGTTTGAGGTAATTTTATTTGTCAAAAAGTTATATTGACAAGATAGTCAATGGGTAAAACCCTCCTCTTACAAATGATGAATTTGTATACGTCCACACTAACGTGGCATGCAAAATTCACGGTGTTTGAGGTGTTGGTGAATTTAAATAATATTGTTTGAGGAATCAAGGTTATTTTAAATTCAAAGAGTTTTGACCAAATATTTGATCAAAGACAGATTAACTATTAATTTTATTCGTCATTAAGTAAAGTTGACGAGATAATAAAATTAATGAATAAAATCTCCTCTTCGATTTTGTATACGTTCACACTATCGTGGCATACAAAATTCATGGGGATTTTAAGAAGTTGATCTTGACCAAATATTTTTGTGATTCTTAGGATTTAAAATGTTTGTCAATCCCCTAGTAGTCATACTATAGAAAAGACTTAGTAGTCCCAATTGTAATGATTGGAAATAGGATTTGGACATTAAGGTAGATTGTCTTCTTAGAACTAAGAACAATTTAGGTGTATTTAATTCATTAGTTGAAACATGTCTAGTGGTGTTATCTACCAGAACTTGGAGTGTAGATACAAGATGCCATTAATCATGTCTGCAATTCATTGCAGGGTTCCAGGAAACCCGACAACTAAATGAAAGGTAAATCACCGTCCACATGGGCACTACTGTAAAAGTGGTAGCTGTTGCAGTGGGAGATGTTTATCCTTTGATAAGAATAAAATATGGATTTTAAGTAATTGTCTTTACGTACCAAGTTTAGAAAGAACCTGATTTCAGTTTCTAAACTATTATAGATATTGTGTCTATTTTGATAACAAAGTTGTTATCAAGAAAAATAGGGAAGTTATCTATTCTGGTATGATGGTTGACAATTTATAATCCAATAACTCCCACGATGCAATAAAAGGAAATTAGTAACACATCTTCTAATTTTAAGAGAAAGCAACCTTCGGAAATGAACCAATTATATCTTTGGCACCTAAAGCTAGGTTATACTTAAGTAGGATTCATTGGTAGCTGATGAACTTTTGGGTTCATTGGTAGTGGAAATCTTTCCAACCTGCGAGTCTTACTTGGAAGGAAAATAACCAAGAAGCTTTTAAGTCCAAGGGGTATGGAGTCAAAGATATGTTGAAATCGGTTCATTCTGATTTGTGTGATCCTATGACTATCCAGACAAGAGGTAGTATTGAATATTTCATCTATTTTATAGACAACTATTCAAGATACAAATAAATTTACTTAATGTACCGCAAGACTAAGTACTTTGATTAGTTCAAAGAGTACAAGGCTGATGCGGAGAAATGTTAAAGTAAATGTCACTATGGTAAGATCGTAGTGGCAAGTACCTCTTGGGAGAATTTAGGAGTCACTTATCAAAAGTAGGGATTCAATCCCAACTAACTGCACCTGGTACACCCCAACAGAATGGTGTAGTAGAAAGAAGGTAAAGGACTCTTATGAAATAATTAAGATGATGAGTTATTCAGAAAATTACCAAATTTGTTTTAAGGATAAACTCTGATAACGAAAGTGAACATAGTACCTTCCAAGTTAGAACTCTCTACTCATATAGAATTGCTGAATAGATGAAAACCTATTTTGAAGCATATTCGGATTCGGGTAATCCAGCACATATGTTAAAGAGAGACAATGATAAGTTGGATAGGAGTTCACTTGTTTGTAAGTTATCCTAGATAAACAAAAGTAGGTTTATAGTCTTAAAAATCAGAAGGTCATTGTTAGCATCAATGACTGATTTTTTAGAAAAGGACTATATAATGAACCACGTGCTCATAAGTAAATTTGTTCTTAAGGAAATAATAAAAGACATGTCTAATCTAGTACCAATTGTACAAGATGAGATACCACAAGGAAACTGCAACACGTATCACAAATGATACACAATTACAGAAAGTGCCTTGTCATAGTGGGAGGGTTGTTAGGTAACCTAAAAAGATTTATGTTTTGGGAGAGTTTTTAGACTCGATCCCTGGAGGACATGAACCTGATCTTCGGACATATGACGAAGCACTCCAAGATAAAGATGCAATATCTTGGCAAAGAGTAATGAATAACAGAATTAGAATATATGTATTCTAATAAAATCTGGAAGCTTATAGAACCACCAAATGGTATAAAAGCCTTTGGGTGTAAAAAGGTCTATATAGGAAAAGAGGGATAGACAGGAAGGTAGAAACTTTCAAAGCAAGGCTAGATGAAAAAGGAAACTTTTTCACTGGTAGCCATGCTTAAGTCTATCCGGATTCTTTTATCTATTTGGCAAGTGGATGTCAAGACAGCATTCCTTAATGTAAGTCTTGAAGAAAACATCCATATAAAGCAACCAGAAGGGTTCATTGCAAAGGGCTAAGAGCATCTTGTGTGTAAGCTCAATCAGTCTATGGACTAAGGCAAAGCTTCAAGGTCTTGGAACATCCGGTTTATCAAAGTAATCCAGATCTATGGATTTAGTAATCGGATAAGTCTTGTGTATACAAAAGATGTGATGGAAACGTGGTGGTATTTCTTGTACTATACTTAGATAATATTTTTGGTAGTTGGAAACAATATCAAAATGTTGTCAGAAGTAAGGGTATAGTTGTTCAAACAATTCGATATAAAGGACTTGGGAGAATGTATATATTCTTGAGATCAAAGTAATAAGGGATCGCAAGAAAAGAATATTTTACTTATCCCAAGCTTCATACATCGGAAAAATCCTTGCTCGTTTTAAGCATACAAAACTCCAAGAAAGGTTTCTTACCTTTTCAGGATGGAG